>NW_027203382.1:31497500-31802500 GCF_024711535.1 Dipodomys merriami
CAGTATAACAATTATTTACATTGTATCAGGTACTCATAATCTAGAGAATATTTGAAGTCCACTGAAGGTTTATGTGTAAGATTTGTACAAATACCAGGCCATTTTATGTGAGATACGAGCATCCTTAGATTTGGGGTTTCTAGGAGATCCTGGAACCAATCCCCTTGGGACATCAAAAGCCAATGGTATGTGGCATCTTGTTCAGTTATTTTTCCAGTTCTCTTAAAGCCATAGTTTTCAAAATGTATTCCTCTGTGTCTGAGCATGGGAATTTGTTAGAAATGTAATAACCAAACCATGCCTGGCTTAGCAATGGTATGGCTTCAGTCCTCAGGCCTCCAAGTGAATCTTACCTGTGATGTTTCTCAAAACTTTGCTCTGGGAGCCTTCAGATCTCACCATCACCTGGGAGTGTGTACTTGTCAAACATGGAGATTCTAGAACCTGAGATCCAGGAGGGGGATCCAGGAATCCACTCCTGTTACTTTTGGAAGTGGGTTCAGCTTTGGTGACTGCTCTAGTGACTTTTGGTGACTACTCAAGAAAGGAGAAATGCCTCATTCTGTGCCACGCTCATTCATTGCAGTCAGCCCCACTCTGAAGGGCATTTTATTAATATGTACAAATATTTCATTGTTTTGAGGAACCCTGTTTTTATTCTAATAGCTAAGACTCCAAAGCATGCTTTGAAGCTGTACAGTTCTATAAAATGATTAAAAACATCTCTCACCCATGAAGTAACATTTAGAAGCATACCCATTCTCTTAAAGATATACATGTATTTTTTTTATATGAGAGTACAAGTTCTTGAATGGTGAACAGAAAAGTTAACAGTAATGAGGGAGAGATTGGGAGATGTGGCAGAGGGGTAAGTCTCTGCTTTATCCACAGCTTTGTTTTCTATGCTTTTATTTAACTGCAACTAACCCATGTTTGAAAATATTGAACAGAAAGTTTCAGAAATAATTCCTAAGTTTTAATGCCCTGCTGACTAGAGTGATGAAATCTCATTCCATCCAGCACAGGGTATTATGACTGATTCAGTATGTCCACACTGTATACACTACCCATCTCCATAGTAGATCAGATGTCCCAGAATCCCAGGGCTTGTATTTAAGTAACCATTATTTTATTTAAACAAGGGTTCGAATGATAGAAAAGCACAAGAGTAGTGATATAAAGGAGGAATCAGCGTATGAAACATAGGCACATTTGCTCTGGCACTGTGTCAGTTCTACAGAAGATACTGTACACTGTGGTACTGCCCAGATTACAAGTACCCACTGCAGATGCCTATACTAGCCCCAATGGACAAGGAGAGATAATTATGCTTTTCACTTTATATCCTTGGAGCTGTCAGAAATATGTTTGTTGCTTCTAAGATGCTCTTCCTGTTTAACAACTCTGACATTGGAGTGTTTCCTACAATCAATGGTAGGTCCCCAGATTAGTTGATTTTTTTTTTTTTGTATAATGATGAATCTAAATGTTAACAGCATCAGCGAGATGCTGGTGGCTCAGGCCTCTAATCCTAGCTACTCGGGAGGCTGAGATCCTGAGGATCGCTGTTCAAAGCCAATCCCAGGCAGGAAAGTCCATGAAACTCATCTCCAATTAACCACCAGAAAACTGGAAGTGGAGCTGTAGCTCAAGTGGCAGACTGCTAGCCTTAAGCTGAAGACCTGTGGGTTTGTGCCAGGCCAAGAGTTTCAAGCCCCAGGACCTACCAAAACAAAAAAGTCAACAGCATCTTAGATGAAAAGTGTCAGTTAATAATGAATATAGAAAGATTTTGGGGGAAGCTGAATGGCTCACACCTGTAATCCTAGTTAGAAGGCTGAAATCTAAAGATTGAAGTTTAAAAACAGCCTGGACAGAAAAAGGTCTGGAGACTCTCATCTCCAACAAACCCCAAAAAGCTGAAGTGAAGGTGTGGCTCAGGTGGTAAAACACTAGCCTTGCGCAAAAAAGCCAAGCAAGAAAGCCTGAGTTTACGCCCCAGTGCTGGCAAAAAAAGAAAGAGGTGAGAGGAGGGTGGAGGAGACGATCTTCTAGTGATTCAGGCTACCCACTTTAGACATGTTTTCCTAGGAGAATTTAATTAGAAATGATTTTAAATAGCCTTATTTCGCTGGGCATCTTCTAATTTATTGATCAACATCTGCGTATTTTAAAAATATCTGTGTGAGAATGGTGGGAGAATACAGGAAAGAAAGAAATCTTCTCTGATCCTATTATTTTTTTCCCACCAATTCCAGTGTCAGGGCTGAAATTCCCTTTCCAAAAAGCCTCGGGCACCCCACCACCGACTACCGGCCTTTGCCACGGGGTGCAATCCGCACAGACGGTAGCCTGAGCTTCCAAGTTAGGGACCCTATTGAGTTCTAGAAAGAAACCCCGTTTCTTGTGCGGTCTAAAAGTTCTCTCCAGGGACGCTGTCTAAACAGAGTAAGCTGTGGGCTCCTGCTCACCAAACCACAGTCTCGACAACCACTTGCAGGTCCTGAGCCCTGAGCCTTGAGTGTACCCAAACTCAGTAACAACGTTCATGAACACTCCAGGAGGCTGGCCGGGCGCCTGGGCCCGGCGCGTCCCTCACGCTGGAGGCGCCCGAGCGGCACCGCCCGCTGCCCTCCGCGCGCTCTGCCCGGGGCCTGGGGAGGAGACCCTGGTGGGTAGCGGGGACCTCGGGGGGAAGGTGAGAGCTGGAGCTGGGCAGGAAGGAGGAGGACCAGCAGCCTTTGGATGGGGACGGCCAGTTCCCCTGGCAGCCACTCCAAAGAGTGCCAGGTGCGCCACCGTCTGCGCTCAGGAGAGGGACCGGATGGGGACCCATGGCGTACCTGCGGGGAACTGTCACAGTGAAGTCAACCCTCCTACCGCTGCGGGTGGCTGATTGTCTTAATGGGGGGGCTTTGAAATCCAAAGCTCGCGACTAACTTTCCCAAAGGGTTGCAGCGCAGGGCTGGATCCCCAGCGCGCCTGCGGGCGGGGCCGGCACCCTGGATGCTTCCTCCTCTCCGGCATCCGGCGGGGTGGCTGGGGCTTGGGGACCGCGGGCGTCCGGGCCCAGAGAGCGGGGACCGCGGGGAGGCGCTGCTGGCGCCCGCGCTCCGAGGTCCCCCACTGGCCCCTCCCTCGTCGGACCACGCCCCCTCTGGGACACGCCCCTCTGGCCCCGCCCCGGCCCGTCGAGTCCCCGCCCGCCCCGCCCCTCCCTCGGCCAGCCCAGTCCAAGCCCTGCGCCCGCCCGGGCGCCCCGCTGTCCTTTCTTGCCCGCAGGCTGCGATCGGCGCGGATCCCAGGCGGCCTCTGCCCGCGGCGGCCGAAAGTAGCGAGAGCACCGCGAGAAGCCGAGCCCAGCCGCCCGCGGCGGACGCGTCCTCGCGCCGCACCGCGTCGAGCCGGCGCCGGCGGACAATGGGGCCGGGGCGGCTGCTGCTGGTCGCCGCGGGCCTCAGCCTGTGCGGCCCCCTGCTGTCGGCCCGCACCCCTGCCCGCGAGCCAGGTGAGAGCTGCCCGGAGTCCGGGACAGGGCGGGGGGGGGGGGGGGACGCTGAGCTGGGGCCGGGCGGCCGGGCTGTGCCTGCACCTGGAGAGGGTGCCCTGGCCGCCACCCCGCCTCCGTGCGCTCCTGAAGCCGTGCAGGGGGCAGGCTGGGGGGTGCCCTCCCCCGGGCTCGGCGGGGCGGGTGAGGCCCCCCGGGGCGGCAGCCTGGGGCCGGCGCTCCCCGCGCTGCAGCCGTTCTTTGTTGGCCGGCTGCGCGCACGGTCACCTCCAGAAGAGCCTTTCACGTCGGGTCGGGTCGGGTCGGGTCGGATCGGTGTGGGCCCGGGTCCTCCCTTCCCACGCAAAGTGCAGAGGGCCACTTTCGCTAAGTTTTGTTCTGCTTTGAGTTGGGTTTTGCACGTTTTCAGGGAAGAAAAGGATGTAGAGAAAAGCCCCCAGCACCGTATCCACCGGCGACGCTCGGCCCAGGTCCCCCCCCCCCGCCCCCGGGAGGGGCTGGGACGAGGAGATAGCCTGAGACCGGGCAGCCTGGGGGTGGAGGGGGGAGTTCTTTGTTACCAGGAACCTCCATCCCCGCTGGATTGAGGAAAGGGACCTCTCCCCAGAACCAGGGTCCCTGCGCACCTTTGGAGCCTCGCTTTCCTCATCTTCGGGAAGGAAGTGCGTTCACCTGAAACACATCCCCACTAATCGTGTGCCTTCAAGGGTCCGGCTACTGTGACCAGATGAATATGTTTGCTTAAAGTGGTGCAATGTTTCCTATTCTATTCTTTCTCTTCCGAAGCAGTAGTCTGTTAGGAACACTCACCGGCGTTTTACACGCAGAAGACAGTCCTAGTGGGTTTTGTTCTTTTTGCACCCTCTCTTGCTCCCACATATCAGGATTAAGAGGTGACAAAGACCGAGTGCTCGCACGCTTCCTCTTTGCTCAGTGTGCATTTGAAGGGATGGATGCCCTTGGGGAAAATCAGAGCCAGCCCCAAGTGGGGCCCCAGGCTGCTGCGCACGGGACATTACCACCCACCGCGTGGGGGAAACGACAACTCCTGCACCGCCCGGTGACCGGTGTGCGGTTTCGCACCTTGTTACGTGGTGTCTTGCGTCGTGTTTGGGGGGAACAGCTCTGGAGAATACCGATCTTTGTTTGAGACACTGGGCGCGGTGGAGTACAGGTGTGCCCCAATGCTGAGTCCGCCCCAGCCTCTCCTCACAGCAGCTCCCCAGCAGGGTTGTGGGCACCTTTCAGGGAAGGGACTTGAAAACTGATGGTTTCTACCCTGCCTCTGACTTCCTCGCGGACAGGATGGGGTGGGCTAGATGGGGTAGATGGTGCCGAGGTAGACAGACCACTGAACGGACGCTGGCTAATTTATCCACATTGGACTTTGGAACAACTTGGGACGGTAAGAGGAGAGGAGAAAAGAAGGAAAGGACCGCCTGTTAAGTGTCAGAAGAATTCCCACTTAGCTGTCTGTTTTCAACCCTTCCAAAAAGCGCTTTGTTAGAGTGCAGACAGGGCTTATTTCTTTTCACTGATTCTGAAACTAAGGCCTAGAGACAGTAGCAAGCCAAATGAGTCTGTCCATACTGCATACAAGCAATAATGGAGTTTAAAATATGGAGTTTAAAATAACTAGAAAAGAAAAAAAACACTCAAAAATGTTTGGTTTGGGCTGGGAAGGTGGCTCAGTGGTAGAGCGCTTGCCTTGCATGCTCGAGGCCCTGGGTTCGATTCCTCAGCACCACATAAGCAAAAAGAAAAAAGCCAGAAGTGGCACTGTGGCTCAAGTGGTAGAGCGCTAGCCTTGAGCTGAAGAGCTGAGCTGAGGGATGGCGCCCAGACCCAGAGTTCAGGCCCCACGTCCGGACCCAAAAAAAAAAAAAAAAGTTTGGTTTTTTATGATCACTGCATACCAGCAATTCGTGTGTGTGTGTGTGTGTGAAAGAGAGAGAGAGAGAGAGAGAGAGAGAGAGAGAGAGAGAGAGAGAGAGAGAGAGTATGTTTGTGTCAGTCCTGGGGCTTGAACTCAGAGCTTAGGTGCTGTCCCTGAGCTGCCTTTGCTCAAGTTTAGCATTCTACTGTTTGAGCCACAGTGCCACTTCTGGCTTTTTCTGAGTGGTTTATTGGAGATAAGACTCACAGACTTTCCTGCTGGGGCTAGCTTCGATCCGGCACAGCCTTCTGAATAACTAGAATTTCCAGCATGAGCCACCAGCACCCAGCCAAATACCATCAATTCTAATCCACATCTGTCATAAAATACTAGTGTCATAAAAATACTAGTGGGTCCTCTCCTACCATCCAGCAGTGCCTCTTGATCCTGAATGTGCCACTGCTGAGCAAGACAGGCCAGGATCATCCACTCTGTGGGAAGAGACTGTGAGACCCCTCCAGGACTGGCCCTACCCACCCATCTGAGCTTTGCTGTTGTACTTTTGAACTTCCCACTCCCACCAACTTCTTGACATTTCCTGCCTTGTTGCTTTCTGGGTATCTCATCTCCCCCAGCCAAGACCATACTTTTCCTTTGTCCTTCATGGCATCTCCAACAGATCTTCCCTCGGCACAGATTTGTTAAGAAACCTGCAAGTTTGTAAGCCAGTTTATATGCCTTTAGCCAGGCAATTTAAGTGATATGCCTTGTATTTATGAGGAGAGCCAATGTGCCAGAATAAAAAGTGATACTTAGGAGTGTTATAAGGATCTAGAGTGAAAGGGTCAAGAATAGCTGGGGATGGATGTGGTAGTAAAGCATCCTAGGTAGGTGAGTCTCTTTGCTGGCCTCCTCACTATAGGCAACAAACTCGGTTCCTTAGTGAGAGTGAGGAGCCTCTCCCTGTGTCCGACAGGTCCCTGAGCCCTTCTCTAGAACCCGGGAACATACATTGGCCATTTCACTGAACCCCACGACTGTTTCTTTCCCCAAGGAATTCAGCTTTCTCTGGCTTCTTTCCCTGCATCACTACATCACTACCCCGGGCCTGAAAGCTCTCCCCACGCCTCACACATCCCATTTGATTAGAAACAGCTGCTCTACAGAGCAGTGAGGAAGCTCCTCTCCCTCCCTCCCTCTCACTTTCTCTCTCCCCCTCCCCCTCTCTTCCCCTCTCCTTCTCTCTCCCTCTTCCTCCCTCCATCTCTCCTTTCCTCTCTCCCTCTCTCCTTTCTTCTCTACCTCTTTCCCTCCCTGCCTGTCCCTCCTCTCTCTCTCTCTCTCTCTCTCTCTCTCTCTCTCTCTCTCTCTCTCTCTCTCTCTCTCTCTCTCTCTTTCTCACACACACACACACACACACACACACACACACACATACATACACATACTCATACTCTTGGGTAGTTTGCATTCACAATTCACAAGGTCCTTTGGGTAAAGATGTCACTTTTCAGGTGAGGAAAGCAAGAACAAGAATGGCCAATTTGCCAGTCTAATAAGAGGTTGCAATGAAACCACACAATCTGGTGTTTCCTAAGTACCAGTTTCTTCTACCAGCCACCAGGACTCCAAGCCTCCAAGCCGCTCTAATGATAGAGAAGTAGTCCATGTGTTCTGCAGCTCCCCTAGAAAGCAAAGTATGGCTCCCTTAGCTTGATAGACCAGACTCCTTACAGGGTGTGAGAGGCGTGTAGTAAATGCACAGATGGTGGTATCCTGCCACTTTTGCTAATAGATGATAAGGCTGGCCATAAATAGTTCTCTTACTCATAAATATGCTAATTAGCTCTTAGTAGAAGATGTTGGTCTTCAGGGTAAGTAGAAAGACCTAAAGCCTGTGTGAAAGTTCTGAGTCTAAAAAAGTCAAACTGCCCAGGAACTGCACCAATATTGATTTATTTCTCTCTTTCTATTTTAAATTCTCTTACATTCTGCCGAGTGCCTTTGTCTTTACTTTTATGGCATTGCATGATGGCAAGTTCTGTCCTCATTTGGCCTCCCTTTGTGTGAAGGATTAAAGTGTCCCCAAATGCAGCATGCCTGATCCCTTCCGGTGCACGGGTGACAGTCAGTGCTGTGCTGGGAACACTGACTTGCTCTTTCTCAGCAGCTCTGAATTTGTTCCTTTGCTAAGGCACTTCGGGCCATTCTTCCCTGCGTCCTATCAGCCCCTTTCCTTCCTTTCACTCATTTCACCCTAACACACTGGAGCCCAGCTGGACCTTGGACAAAAGGAAGACTTTAAAACAGAGTTCCCCAGGGCCCTGAGTCTCTCTGTAATCCTGCCATTCTCATTTCAGATACTCATCCTTCTTTTCATTAGGAACTAATTTTTCTCTGTCTTTCTATCCCTCCCATCATCCTTCCTAACTTTATTATTGTTAAATCAAGGTGCTATTCACTTATAAAATTAACCACTTTAATACATACAATTAAAAGATAGACACCACCCATAATCCTAGCTTCTCAGGTGGCTGAATCTAAAGATCATGGTTCAAAGCCAGAGTAGGCAGAAAAGTCTGAGAGACTTCATCTCTATAATTAACTAACAAAATACCCAGTTCAAGGCATAGCTCGAGTGCCAGCGGTGAGTGAAAAACCCAAGCAAAAAAGCCCAGTGAAAGAGTGATCTGAATATTCAAACCACAATACCAGCACCAAATAAGTAAATAAAACTCAGTGACATATAGCGTATTTTCCATATTGTATAATTGCTACTTCTGTATAGTTCCAAAACATTGCTGTTACCAAAAAGGGAAGCTTATGCCCATGGCTCAGTCAGTACCCAGTGTTCTCTAACACCTCGGGAGCCACCTACTTGCCTTTTTTCTCCATGGACTTACCTTTCGTGCACAATGTGTGTCTTTTATATCTGGGGAAACCCCTTTCATAGAGATTCATCAGTCCTGGGCTCCCTCTTCCCTTACAGATACTACCAAAACAGGCAAGTTGTTGGGACAGGTCATGACCTTGATTTCAGGTTTAACATTCAGAATTTTTTTTGGTTGCTTCATTGTATTGTGCCTTCTTTCTTCCTGCCTTTTCTTCCCTGGTGCTTGTGCCTAACCTGTTGTAGTAAATAGTCCTCTACATCAGCCGAGATGTTTCTATAGCTAGTGCTTTTTCTGTCCCCAGATATGACAGTAACTTAGTCTAAGACAACAGTGAACTTTTGCCATTTAAAATGTCTGAACAGGCCTTGATATGTTCTTTGTTTGTTTTGGAAAGTAATTTCCTATTTGAAGGATAATTTGTAATTTGCACTAGGAAACAAACTCAACAAATGTGCATAACTTTTGGAAAAGACTACATCACCTATATTTCAAGTCTGTGGTAAGTTAGAAGTCAGACATTACAGGGCTTCAGAAAAGTGTTTACAACAGCAAGAAGTGTAAGAAATACACTTTACATTGTGACCCAGTAGGTACATATGCAATAAAGGTGCTTTGCCAATCACATTATTTAAAAGTCAGAAAGTAACTTTTCCTCAACAAGACACCTTTATTCCATTGTATATATTCTGATATTTTCTACACTATTTTTTTTTAAACTATTCATCATGAGCTGGATGCCTGTATCTCAGGCCTTGAATTTTAGCTACTTCAGAAGTTGAGAGATAGGGGAACACACTTCAAGTCCAGCCCAGGCAAAAGTCCATGAGATTCCATCTCCAAAATTATCAGCAAAAAACAGGGCTAGACTTATTGCTCAGGTGGGCGAGGGACAGCTGAACATGCAAGCTGAGTGATCTTGAAGCCCTAAATGCAAACCCCAGTACTTGGGGAGGGAGTGGGAAAACAACAACAAAACAAGTAAATGACCCATAATATCAGAGCTGCTGCTAGGTCTCTACCATATTTTTTTTTTCTCGTCAGTCATGGGGCCTGAACTCTGGGCCTAGGCACTGTCCCTCAGCTCTTCAGCTGAAGGCTAATGCTCTACCATTTGAGCCACAGTGCCAGTTCTGGCTTTTTTTGCTTATGTGGTGGTGAGGAATTGAACCCAGGGTCTCATGCATGTAAGGCAAGCTCGCTACCACTGAGCTACCTTCCCAGCCCCGGTCTATACCATAATTTAACCTGACATAGGATGTCAGGTTTGCTGAAACAAGGAAGGCTTTATTACCTTATTACCTTTCAAGAAGAATCCTACTTTCTAGGAAGGCCTAGCTGTGATTGTATCTTAATCTATGGAGCTAATTTATTTGAGTTTAAATCGTTTTACAGCCAAAGGACTAGAGAAGGAGACAGCTGTGGTACAAAGGAAATCTGTGATCAATATTGATTGTATATTAGTTTTCACTTTTCTCACACACAAAGGTCAAAAGTGAAGATAGGAGAGGGATGGAGGGGTAAGAAGGAGAAAAATAGGGGAAAGGGATAACAAGTTAAACAAGAAATGTAATCACTGCCTTACTTAATGTAACTGTAACCCCTCTGCACATCACCTTGACAATAAAATTAAAATGTAAAGGTAGTTGAGTAATGGTAACTCTAGGATGGGAAGATCAGGAAATGGGAGTGGCTCCCAGAAAGGCCCACTAGCGTCCACTCCACTCCAGGCTCTCCAGACAAAGGCTTTGTCCTTTAGTGTCTGTATGCTCTAGACACACAGCACTAATCACCCTGCTTCCACCCTCCTCCCTGGCCCGAGTTCTGCCTGGGTCTCCAGCTGAGCCTCTCCTGGATCATGCTGGGAGGAGAGGCAGCCTTCTGGCTGGCAGCCCCTTCTCAGCCCCACTGTCTGTGTTCACGGTGCTCATCTCCACGTCTCCTTTTTCTACCAGAGATGTGTGTTTGTTTACTGATCTTAAAGGCCCATGAGAACACTTTAGAGATGTGTTATTCATTGTTCATGTGTGTGAAGGTCTCTAATGTGTTGGGCCTGACCATAAGGGAGAATTGTTGTGGCTGCCAAGGCCAACAGGATGCTCAGATTCTCAAGCAACAGCTGTGATACCATTTGCTTTACATTATAGGTTCACTAGCTCGCACAACTGCCCACTATGGATGTGAGGATAGGCAAATTCATTTGCTTTTGAGAATGAGGGGCCATGGGGAGAGTACTATTTTAGGAGGTTAGTAATTAGAAGTGGGGTTTTTTGTTGTTGTTGTTTGTTCTTGAGACTGAACTTTGAGCTCAGAACTTGCTAGGCAGGGCACTAACACTTGAGCCACACCCTCAGCCCTCTTGCTCCTGTTATATACCTATTCTTTTCACTTTGCCTCCATTCCTGGAAGTACTTATAGGCCAATGCTTGAAATAGATGGAGCAAGCTCCTATTCCATCTATTATTTCTTTTTTTTTAATTGTGAAAATACTGTACAGAGGGATTACAATTACATGGGCAAGATAATGAGTACATTTCTTATCAAGCATTGTAGCCTCCTCCTTTGTTTCCCCTTCCCATCCCTTCCCATCCTCCACTGCCCCCTCAACCCAATCCTCCCCCCCAACAAAGTCCATCTATTATTTCTAAAAATCCACTTAATATATCATCCTCTGATAAAGGACATGCCTGATATTAAACTGATAAGAATATATAGTACACACAATCTTAAACAAGTCTTTAATTTCTAGAGGTAAGTAAAATATAATACAATACTTTTTCCTTTTTTATTTTTATGATGGAAATTGTCAAATGTACCCAAAAATGAGTGGCATAGTTAATCCCTTGTATCCTATCATGTAGTTTTATTGCATCTGGCTTTTCCCTCCTGCAATTGGAGAATTTTTATTTTTTTATTTTTTTTGGTCGGTTGTAGGGCTTGAACTCTGGGCTAGGGCGCTGTCCCTGCGCTTTTCAGCTCAAGATGAGCACTCTACCGCTTGAGCCACAGTGCCACTTCTGGTTTTCTAGTAGTTTTTATTGGAGATAAGAGTCTCAGGGACTTTCCTGCCCGGGCTGGCTTTGAACCGCCATCCTCAGATCTCAGCCTCCTGAGTAACTAGGATGACAGGGGTGAGCCACTGGCACCCAGCTTCAACTGGAAAATTTTAAAGCAAATCCCTGACATGGTATCATTTCATCCTTAAATATATCAGACAAGAATGTAATCCATTAGTACCTTAAAGGATGAACAATTTCTTAATTTGATCTAATATTCAATATGGTTCCAGTTCTTTCTGATTATCTCATAGATGCCTGTGAGCAGTTGTTTTGTTCAAATCAGGATCAAAGAAAGAAGGTTCACCATTGTACTATTGTACTTGATCGAAATGTCTTCTTTTAATCTGTAACTGTGCACCCTCTTTTTTGTAGTATTGAGGAACAAACTTGTCTCTTCCCTCTTGTGTGTGTGTGTGTATGTGTGTGTGTGTGTGCGTGCGCGCGCAAACACGCATGTGTGCATATGTACATACATACATACATGCTGGTACTGGGGCTTGAACTCAGGGCTTCACATTCTTGCCTGGCTTTTCATTCAGTGCTGCTACTCTACCATTTGAGTCATACTGCATCTTCTGGATTTTTTGCTGGATAGAGATAAGAGTCTCAGAGACTTTTCTGCCTCGACTGGCTTCAAGCTGTAATCTTCAAGTCCTCAGCTTCCTGAGTAGTTGGGATCTACTTTCTTTTTAAAACTGTTTATTTGCCAGAGAAAAACTGAGTCATCTGTCCTAAAGACTATCTTATTGACTGGATCAGGCTGACTGCAGTTGGAACTCATAGATCTTAACATATATGAAATGTTTCAGTTAATTTCTACCATTATTCTTTTATGATCAGATTGTCTTATCTTTGGCCTATGCAAGATCCTTCTGATTAACTCCAGTCTTTATGACCTAACTTGAATATTTTTTTAAGATTTTCAAGGCTTCTGTTGTGCATTTCTTCCCCTAGATCTGACATCCATCATTTCTTTAAGGAGTTCTGTTCTTGCTACAAAAGTAGCCCTTTTTTGAATAGCAGGAATGGAGCATTCCAGTGGTACCAAAGCCTTCCACATGACAGCCTAGGTCTGTTTTGTTAGCTTTCAGCTTCCCTCTCTTTATTCTCTTTAGTTTGTGGAGAAGTGCAGGGCACAGCTGGCTTGCTCTGTGTAGGGACAGGAGCAAGGTCCCAGGACTTCTGCCTGGTTAATTCCCCCAAAGAGTGAGCCCCAAGGGCAGAACTCTGAATCACAACCAAGGCATACTGATGTCCAAATCCCAGGATCAAATATGACATTGAAAGAGCATCTAATCATGGGCTTCTCTGCTTCCAGCCAGATTGCATCAAAGTCAGGAAGAGCTTTACTCTCTAATTTCCATATCAGTTAGAGTCCATATTTAAACTAATTACAAATATGCTGTCTTCAACAATAAAACCACTCTAGAGGCATTTAGAAAAAGCCACCTTGAGGGAAACTGAGCAAGAAGTATCAGAAATGGTTTCAGAACCTGTTACTCTTTTGAGAGGAGCAGCAGGCGCGAGTCACGCTCTTGGCACACTGATAGGCACTTTCTCCTTGACCTGCAAACTTGAATGTCACCCTGAGGGTCTTGAGCTACTTGGAAATAACTAGTCATCAGGCTTGGATTGGATGTATCTTGGTGATTTGAGGCTGAGGTGCATTTTTTAATATTTTTTTCCTTTTTACTGACATTTTTTAATTTCACAAAAACCAGAGTACCAACTTTTAATGTCAAGAGAAGGTAATGTCTTAGTCAGTGATATTTAATCAAAGGATTATGCATTCTTCTTGGGTTCTGGGTTATAAATACTGCCTGTTTCCAGGGTATAATGTTGCTGTCATAAACACTAACCAGAAAAGACATTTTGGAAAACAAAGACTTATTGCCAAAGTTCTCGGTGTAAAGCTTCATGACAATTTCATTCCTAGACTGAGCAGTAATTTCAGCCTTAGGACCGAGACAACTTAGTTGTTAGGCATCAGTAGGTTTCAGATTGTATCACTCTTGTGGGTAGTGGTGTATGGATGTGATTTGTGTGTGTGCACATGTGTGTTCACAAAAGTCTTCCCTGTGGCCTGGCTCCTGAAGCTGTAGTTGGCGAATCACTTTAGTTCAAGACTCCTGCAGGGCACTATGGCTCAAGCCTATTAAAACTAGATCTCTACTCAAGAGGCTAAGATCTGAGGATCAAGGTTCAAAGCCAAAGCAGACAGGAAAGTCTGAGACTCTCATCCCTAATTACCACCAAAAAGCCAGAAGTAGAGGTGTGGCTCAAGTGATAGAACACCAGCCTTGAGAGAAAAAGTGAAGGAACAGAGTGCCCTACCCTGGTTTCAAGCCCCAGTACCAGCACAGAAAAATAAAAGTAAAATAGAGTCCTTGCTCAGCACTTTCACAGATATTTGTCTTTGTGGTATTGGAGTGCCAGAACCCATTCCGTCCCTTCCTCTAGTTCCCACACATTCTTCATGACCTTGAGGGTAATTCACATTCCCTAGAGATGTCAATTGTCAGGCTAACAGGACTGAGTCAAGATGAATAAAGACTGTGTTAGGTACATCTCAAAGAATAAAAGGAAACTTCCAGAAAACACTAAGTTTGAGACTTGAATTACAGATCTCAAACTAAATACTAAATACAACCTGTTTTATAAATACTAAATACATACATGCATATATGAGGAGGGAAGAGGAACCCACATTCCATTTTAACTTAAAACACCCCCTTGAGCAAACAGTGAGGTCTGACACGCAGGCCACAGGGCAGTGGGGGAGGGGGAGAAAACAATGAATTCTCACGTCGTTTTATTTTTATAGTTTCCAAAGTGAGAGTATGTCATGTTTTATGTGGATCATTTTGCTGCCTGTTTTATAGACCAAACAGTTTTTGCTTTGTTTTTTTGTGTGTTTGTTTTTGGTGCCAGTCCTGTGACTTGAATTCAGGACCTTAGCACTGTTCCTGAGCTTTTTGCTCAAGGCTAGCACTCTACCACTTGAGCCACACCTTCACTTTCAGCTTTTTTGGTGGTTAATTGGAAATAAGAGTCTCATGGACTTTCCTGCCTGGGCTAGCTTTCCAATGACATTTTTCAGATATCAGCCTCTTGAGTAGCTAGGATTACGGGCATGAGCCACAGGTACCTAGCTCTGAGCTGAGTTTAGAAAGGTTGAGTTCTGACAGAGCTGAAGTATCCCTAACTTCCCAGGGCCTGCCTATGGGACTCAAACTCATGACACCAATACTCTGTCAATCAGGCTAGGAATCTTCATTAGCCAGGGCGACAGCTCCTCACTATATCAGGCTAGTGAAGAACAGCAGTAAAGTCAAATAGTATTTAAAGTATTTAAAGGCAAGATCCAGGGCGGGGCAAGGGGGGGGAAGAGGGGGAGGGGAAGAGATTCACAGGTGGTCCTAACCAAGGCAATGAGTCATCAAAGCCAAGTAATGAAGTAAGGTATCTGAACCTAAATAATTTCTTGCAAACCACCTGGTGCCTAGGCAGGAGATGGGAGCCGTCTAGCCAGCTCCGAGGCCTGTAGGTGAGGCAGGCCATCCTTTGAAGAGCAGATGCCTGGCTCAATGGGGTGAGCTAGGAGGGCTCTGCTCTACAGAAATGCAGATGCCATAGCCCTAGAAAAGCATTGATTAGCTCCCCAAATGGCCTAGAGATGAGATCAGCCATCCTTAGAAATACGGATGCCTAGCACAGCCTGCCCGGTGCTTAACTCTACTCAAGCCTTTATCTTGGAAATTTAACGTTTGGCCCTATTCTTTTTTTTTTTTTAGTTATAATATTAGTTTTTATTAAAATATCATGTCATCTAGCCATTGTTTGGGGTTTAGCTAATGGCAATTTCTTTTTTTAATTTTTTTATTATCTTTAAGTAGTTGTACAAAGAAGTTCCCATTCTACACAACAGTATTTGAGTACAAAGTGTCTGGCAACATTGTCACCCATCTCTCTTAACCCATGCCTTCTCTCGCTTTTTTTTTTTTTAATTTAATTTAATTTTATTTGTGAACATACTGTACAGAGGAGTTACAATTACATGGGCAGGATAATGCGAACACTTCTTACCAAGCATTGCAGCCTCCTCCTTTGTTTACCCTTCACATCCCTTCCCAGCCTCCCCCCTCCCCCCCTCTCGCTTTTTTTAATTGAGATTAGGTGATTACATAAATTTCACATATTTCACAGTATTGTGAAATAGTGATACTTAGAGTCACAAACATATTTTATCTTTCACAAGGCAAATTGTTATTATCATGGTCTATACAGTTTGTGAATTCTATGAGCTTTGACAATACAAGTTATTTTTTCCGCATCAGGTGATGTTTACATTTCTTTCCTTTTGCTTAGTGTAGGCTGTTCCCACTTATTCTGTTCCTTCTCCTAGCTTCCCTCTGTTGTGTGCATATATCTACCATATATATGGTCTAGAACATGGAGTCATTTAGCAATGATAAGACAAAATAGGTGGCTGTCCTTTGTTTCCTGAGTCCTGTTTTGGCCCTATTCTTAATACAAATGGTCAAGTTCCAGTAATTGTCGCAGTCTTGTTCTATTCCCAGGGTCTGGACCTATATTTCTGATTTCACATTTTATATTCTTTTGGGGAAGGGGTGGTCATCACAGAGACAATCCCATTCGAATATAGTATGTCACTAGTATTGAAGTAAGGAGGTCAGGTCTGACCGGAGCCATATTGGCCACATAGTGGATTATAGGTCTGACATCTTGTCTTCATGCTGGGGGAAGGACCCTCCCATCCCCCCTCACTCCCCCCCATCACCTGCCTTCCAGGTAATGGGCGTGCCCAGACCCCTGGCGGCAGGGGCAGGCACTTGGCTGATAGGTTACTGAATCTGTCAGTCCAGTGCCTGGGACTGGGAATTTGCTGAAGATCTGCCCCGTGCACCAACCTATTTAGGCCCAGAGGAGGCTAGCCATAGGGCTCCACGCCATGTTGTGTCTGTGATCATGTCCTGTGTCCTGTCTCCTGGCTTGTCTCCTGTCATTATGGCGTCCCAATTCAGCTCTCTATTGGAGCTGAATTGGCTTGTTGGTATTGTTTTTGTTACTTTGTTCTCTTTAGCATGTTTCCTAGCTACGTTTTGTGTATTTGTATGCTGCAGGCCTTTGTAATGCAGCCTGTTAACTGTATATTAAAGACTCCAATATTCTATATTTTAAAATGTGGCTCTGGGATGATTTACCTTACAACAGTATTAGAGAGTCTATTAGCGAAGGTTGTGGGTCTGTACTCAGAAACTCAGTGTTGAGTCATTTGACCTCTCCTTGTGACAGATGTCTTCCCAGGCTGGCCCTTCCCCCTGAGTGCGCTCACCCCTGACCTCATTGCGGTAGTTGGGCCTCACACTGCCAGACTTCTGTTTTGCTTTGCATTTTGGAAATTGACATATTTTATTTTCTATTTCTGCTGTTATTGCCTATGCTTTTACAATCACATCCAAAACATTGTTGCCAGCCAGGCATCTGTAGTCACGCTTGTAATCCTAGCTATTGAGGAGGCTGAAATCTGAGGATCATGGTTCAGAGCCAGCCCAAGCAGGAAAATCTATGAGACTCTTTATCTCTAATTAACTACCAAAAAGCTGGAAGTAGCATTGTGGCTCAAAGTGGTAGAGTGCTATCCTTGAGCAAAACAAAGCTCAGGGACAGTGTTCAGGCTCCACAATCAACAATAACAACAAAAAAAAAGAATCTTCAGAACTTTGTGCCAGGGAATAAGTGGAGGCCTGATTATGTATTTTGCAAGGCCACAGATACTGACGTCAGCTATCTCTAAAGGTACTTCACTGAAAACAGTACTGTACTTGAATTCAAGGCCTGGACAGAATTCCCTTAGCTTTTTGCTCAAGGTTGACACCATTCTGTCTTAAGCCATAGCTCCGCTTCTGGCTTTTTTGCTAGTTATAGTTGGAAATAAGAGTCTCATAGAGTTTCCTGGTTGGGCAGCTTTCAAACCATGGTCCGCAAATCTCAGACCCTTGAGTAGCTAGGATTACAAGTAGGAGCCACCAGCACCTGGTGAAGAACGGAATTTTTTAAGCCTGGTGCCACTGGCTCATACCTGAAAACCTAGCTTACTCGGGAGGTTGAGATCTCAGGATGAAGATTCAAAGCCAACCAGGCAGACAAACCAGACTCTTACATCCCCATTAACCAGCAAAATGCCAGAAGTGGAGGTGTGGCTCAATGGTAGTACCCCAACCTTGAGAGAAAGAACCAACTGGGAGCTTAGCACCCTCAGTTCAAGCCCCAGTATGAGCACTTAAGAAAAAAAAAGCAAATTTTTAAAAGTATTTAATCAAACAGAATGTTGCACAGTTTTATTTTTCTTTTTTCAAGGAAATTATGGATGTGAACTTTTTGCCTTTTTTGTTATGGTGATATTTTCTGAAATCTTACACTCTATATGAGCACGTCCCTACTCAAATAACATTTCAATGTTGATTTTATTATGTAGTGTTTCAGGGGAAAACCAATCTTTGGTTGATTGGTTGGTTGGTTGGTATGTTGTACAGTATTTGGGGTTAGGTTACAGACTTCATCAGGAAATAAGCTTATCTGATAAGACCTGATCTTTGCCACCTTCTCTCCTAAGAAGAACTCTGCTCCTAAAAAAAAGCAGAGGGAGGGGGGGAGGAAGGGGGAGGGGAGGAAAATGTTCTTTCTCTGTTTCTTTTACTTCTTCAATCCATTCACATTTAAAATTTTTGTTTTTCAGAATCAAAAACAACAAATGTTACTGTGAATCCCCGGTCATTTTTCCTCAGGAATGCCAACGACCATGGATTTGAATCTTTCCCAATAGAGGAGCATGAGGAGAGAAACAAAACTGTGTTAACCAGCCACAGATTCATGCCCTTCAATAAAAGTAATCCTGTTCGAAAATCACCTCCTGCATTTATTTCAAAAGATGCTTCAGGATATCTGACCAGCCCCTGGTTGACAGTGTTTATCCCCTCTGTTTACACCTGTGTGTTTGTGGTCAGCCTTCCTCTAAACATCCTGGCCATTGCTGTGTTCCTCTTGAAGATGAAGGTGAAGAAGCCAGCTGTCGTGTACATGCTGCACCTGGCCACAGCCGATGTGCTCTTTGTGTCCATACTCCCCTTTAAAATCAGCTATTACTTTGCCGGCAGTGACTGGAAATTTGGATCTGAACTGTGCAGTTTCACCACGGCAGCATTTTATTGCAATATGTATGCATCCATCATGCTCATGACCGTCATAAGCATCGACCGCTTCCTGGCTGTGGTGTACCCCATCCAGTCCCTGTCTTGGCGCACGCTGGGCAGAGCTTCTTTCGTATGTCTGGCCATTTGGGCCATGGCCATCGCAGGAGTGGTGCCTCTCCTCCTCAAGGAACAAACTACCCAGGTCCCGGGGCTCAACATCACCACCTGTCACGATGTCCTCAATGAAACCCTGCTCGAAGGCTTTTACGCCTATTACTTCTCGGCCTTCTCCGCTATCTTCTTTTTTGTACCATTGATCATTTCCACAGTCTGCTATGCATGTATCATCCGATGTCTTAGCTCTTCCGCAGTTGCTAACCGGAGCAAGAAATCCCGGGCTTTGTTCTTGTCAGCTGCTGTTTTCTGCATCTTTATCCTCTGCTTTGGACCCACCAACATCCTCCTGATCCTGCATTACTTATTCCTGTCTCCCAGCCCTGCCACAGAGGCGGCCTACTTCGCGTACCTCCTCTGCGTCTGTGTCAGCAGTGTGAGCTGTTGCATTGATCCCTTGATTTACTATTATGCTTCCTCAGAGTGCCAGAGGCACCTCTACAACATCTTATGCTGCAAAGAGAGTTCGGACCCCAACAGTTACAACAGCAGTGGTCAGCTGATGCCAAGCAAAATGGATACGTGCTCTAGTCACCTGAATAACAGCATATACAAAAAGCTGTTAACCTAGGTCAAGGGATGACTAAGAGGTTAAGCAGAAAAGATTACTTCACCACCTGAAGCAAGGGGGTCTTATATGCATGCTTGCTTCTTACAAAAGCCATAAACACACAGAAGAGTTAATTACCAGAAGAGACAATAGGCGCAGAAGACAATGTTATTCTAAGGGAGGATCCCAGTGCTATAATAACAATGTCACTTTTTTATATATCTAGGTGACTTATATACATGTATGCATGCACACACGCACACAAAATTATTTAAAGTGCAGTATGGGATAGGCACTTGGAAACCCTCTTTCTTTCCCCAGAAATTATGGAAATAAGTTTTGATTCTGTGACTTCATATACAGCATCTGAGTTGATAGAATTTAGCCATGGATAGCTGCAGATGTCCAGTAGTTAGTGAAGGATTCCATAGTTTGGACTTTATACACATTCTGTGAGTAGGTGTATTTTTAAGTTGTTTGATAACAGTACGTACGTTAGGGGAGGCTAGGAATACTGAGTATTGTCTGGGTGTAGAAAAAGTTCTGGTATGTCTCATGTTGAACATATCAAAGTTTGAATTCTTAAATAACAAAACACATGGAAAGCCCATCTGGTATGGGCAGGATTTTTTTAGGTTTTACACACTGTAAGTGTGTGAGGTCCCGCAAGGACTGTTGAGGGGAGGGTACGTGGCAAAGCTGCATGTGGACCAGAACCTCCCTCCCAACTGAACCTCCCAGACAACCACACTCAATTCACGCTCCTGGGGTCCCCCAGGAGGCGGGTGTGAGCTGACAGTTTCTAGAAGAAATTGGCAGAGCAAGAGGTGACATCCTAGGAAGGAAGGAAGATATCCCTGCCCATCTCAAGAACAGAGAAAAGGGACATGTCCGGTAGCTGTCCTGTGAGACTGGCTCTGACATGGAAGCTTCCACGTCTGCCCAGGGCACTCTGCCGGTTGCCAGGCCTGCAGAGAAGAGACAGCCCTGCCCTGGTAAGAGCAAAGGAAAGATGCCATAGGGATGGGGTCTGACAGCATGTAATAAATATGCCATTCTTTACATCTTTTAGCCAGATGTGGTTAAGTGTATTTCATTCGAGCAAGGTCAGTCAGCCAAAGAACCTTGAGTATTTGGGTTTCTGCTTTCTGTAGTGATAATTTGAGATGAAAACATATAGGCTGTGTACTTTCAAAAGTATGTCCTTTTGGTCTACATTAGAATCTTTTATTTATAGTTTTCATCAATAAATGCCTTAAATAAAGTTTTCTTTTAAAACTTAGGAATCTTGTATGCCATTCTGTTTAGAAATAATAGAAGACAAAAGAATTGATATTTAAATCTAAGAAAATTCTGTATTTTTTATTTACTTTGCTTAAGAGTTAATGAGAAAACTGTAAAAGCATTTTTTTTAACCTCAAAGAAGTATCAAGCATAGGAAATGCTTTGCATTTGACGAAGTAACTTGAAAATTAGGTTGGGATATGTCTTTCTTCTGATTAAAGAATATGGTGGCATTTTAAACAAACCAAAAGAAATAGAAAATTTGTGAGGTAAAATATCTATTTAAGAGAGCAAAGTATTTCCAAATAGCATAGAATAATTTACATAAAAGTAATATAATTGTAAGTAGAGCTAGCACTGATTTTATTAGTTTGATAGTTTCATTTTATCTAAATCAGTGGAAGTTTATTGCCCTTTCTTTTCTCATCTACATGTTAAAATACCTCTGACTTAATAAAACTGTCATCACTTATAAAATATTATTTCACTGTTTTTATGTTCATCCTCTTTTAATAAACATGAAAGTATGCTTGGATTCATTTGTAATGGGTTATTATTGTATCTTTGGGGCCCTGGTAGAACAGCACAGTTTAAGGATTTTCTTGAAGAACATGTAAAGAGAAGGGAATTTGCAGAGGGTCAGGCAGGGCCAAGGGGCCAACAAAGAAGGTAAGAGGTCCCCAGAGAATGACAGACTTGGAAGCCATCATCGCCCCAGGCCCAAAGTGTGGAGGGAGGAGTACACTGACCCCTCTAGCCCTCTCTCTTATGCTTTGCTGGTACTTCCTAGACTCCTGCTCATTTCTCCTATAACTCATGTCTTGTACAAAGTAAGATTTCATTGTGACATTTCCATTCATGCATATAGTGTACCTTGGTCATTGTTCACCCTCTCCTATTGCCTTTCCGCAATCCCTTTTGTGTAGGTAAGCTGGTAGTAGAACTTGAACTCAGGGCCTGGTCACTGTCTCTTAGCTTTTTTGCTCAAGGTTGGCGCTCTGCCATTTGAGCCACAGCTGTACTTTTAGCTGTTGGGGGGTAGTTAGTTGGAAATCATTCACACAACCTTTTTCTGCCAAGGCTGTATTTGAACCATGATACTCAGACCACCCACCACCAAAGTTCTACATATAACAGAATATATTGTTACCTCTGATCTTAATCCCAAAGCCAAGGGCCAAGGGAACCTGAATGTCATAGTTTATAAAGATCAGCTTGCTTCGCCATGGAGAATAGATCCTGGAGAAGAACTGGAGATTTAAAAAAATAAAGCAAAAACCCAGGATGATTTCTGCCTGACAAAGGCATTGGCTGTTTTTTTATTTATCTTTTTAAAAAGCAGTAGTCAAGGTTAAAACGTTGAAAATATATTGGTTTCTGGCTTATAAACATCATGAACAGAATCTATAGTTCTTTCCTAGAGAAAGAGAAATGAATGGTCAGAGCAGAAAAGAAAGTGGTAGACACTGTTCAAAAAGAAATGTACTCATTACCTGACTTAACTGTAACCCCTCTGTACATCACTTTTACAATAAAAATTTAAAAAAAAAAACAGTGGGGTTTCTTCCTAGAAGGGATGTGGTGACTTTCCTCCCCCATCCCAGCCCAGGAGTGACAATCCTGTGCAGAGGGGAGGAGGAAAAATTTAAGGCAAAGTGGCTCTCAGCCTCTCAGAGTTGAAAATCAAAAGGTTTTCAACCGGGCGCCAGTGGCCCATGCCTATAATCCTAACTACTCAGGAGGCTGAGAGATCTGAGGATCAAGGTTCAAAGCCAGCCTGGGCAGGAAAGTCCATGAGAACCTTATCTCCAATTAACTGCCAGAAAACCAGAAGTGGCACTGTGGCTCAAGTGGTGAAGCACTTGGCTTGAGCTGAAGAGCTGAGGGACAGTGCCCAGGCCCAGAGTTCAAGCCCCATGACTGACCCCAACAAAAGTTTTTAGCAAAGTATTTCTGGATCTGTCAGTGGAAAAAACATAATTTCAACTGACCAAGAATTCTGTCAACACAGAATTCTTTAATTTTTTTCATGGAAATAAATTGATATTTATTATCAGTGCAGAATATGAGATTTCAAGTGAAAATTATCAGTTTAAACAACTTCTGTTGTCTAATGTGGGGTTGGAAGCTTCCCAATATTTCGTGTTTTGATATAATTAATTAAATATCACAATATATTTGCTTTTATATTTTATAATGAACCAATTTTTTCAGATGTATCTGTTATGAAATCACACATAGGTAAAACAATCCATTTAAGGAGTACACAGATTCATAGCTTTAACATAAAAGAGTAAGAAAGGTTTACTCAAACTTTCACATAAACTTGCACTGTAAGTAACCTTTAGGAAATTATCCCTTGTATCCCTTGTTAAGTTTTAATGATGTGTTTAAGAAGAACACCCACAACTGTTTGAAAAGTTGATTATGTATTTCTCTGGATGAAAGTAACACAGAATCTTTAACATGAAATTTCTAGGTTTCTGAGGCCATAGAATAAGAGTGAATTTAGCTTATGCCCCTACCCACCCAGGAATACAATCCTGCCTCTAACCAGAAAGAGTCTTGAGACTCTTCTATTATTATTTTTCAAGATACATTTCAGTTTGCAAGAGCTGGAATTTTATTAATACCAAATGTTTGTTTTTCCACCAAGTCAAAAATAGCATTTTTTGAGGAAATGGAATAATTGGCTGTTGAAGATACACTTGGAAAGTTTTAGGTTGTATTTCCAAATTTAAGAAATAAACAGCTCTGTAAGGGAGCTCTGAGTTCCACAGTCAAGAGGAAAATGTTAAGCAGTGTTCATGACCTAGTGTCTAGAGCCTGGGACTTCCACAACTTGTTCCTATTTATACAGGAGTCACAGTTCAAACTAAGGGAGGAAGCAGGTTCACCAAAAATAATTTCCTGGCCTCATCAGCAGGCTGTGTGCCATGCCTTTTAAAATTACTAAACCAAATATGCATGGGGAAATTGACCACTAGCTAAAGCAAAGGATGCTTTATGAAGGAGGTATCGCTAATTGAGTTGCAATCTGAGAAAAGAGGAGAAATGTTCCAAAGCAAGTGACTCTCAGCCTTAGATTCTTCAGGAGAGCTGAAGAATCGTAAAACATCAATACAACCAGGCAAAATGGTATATGCCTGTAATCCTAGTCACAGCAATCTAGCAAAGGCAAAGGCTCAAGACCCTATCTGAAACCAAAGCACTGCTCAAGTGATAGTAAGGTCCTGAATTTGACCCCCAGTACTGCAATAAAGAAAAGGAAAGCATATGAAGATATTGCTTGTCTCTTTGATCTGACATTTTAATAAGTGTTCAGTTGAGTTTTCCAGAGAAACAGATTGAGTCCAGAAACAGAAAAAAAAAAATCTCTTCTGTGAAGTCAGCCATTGAAGAGACTGCAATATATAAACTCTGCAACTCTGTTAAGTTAGGGTTTTTTAAGATAATATTTGTGGAAAAAATTGGTATTCTAGATGAGAATTTAATGGCTTTGTCATTTTTACTGAAATATTTTCAAAAGTTCATTGTCCATTTTAATATCCACTGTGGAAAGAAAATCATTAGATAAAATCAATGCTGTGCTAATTCTGGGACTAGAAATAACTAGAATAACTCTGATTTGTAGGTTTTGGCCAGTTCCAGTGGTCTAAATATTCCTCATAATGCTGATTTCAGGCTGACACCACAGCAGTAAAGGATATAGCCCACACTCCCAAAGGATCTCTGTAGTCTTCAATAATTCCAAGTATATTATGGAATACTAAGCAAACTAAGGCAGTTCAAAAGGGCATCAGATTCTCCATATGGAAGCATTAGGGATCTAGTGTGGCACTCCATTTTTCAGAGAGAGTGCCTGGCAGATAGTGACAGCGCCTGAGTCCCAGAAAGCAGATGTGCATGTTTTTGGTCTCCGTTTGGCTTAAAGACATGACTGAAGGATATACAGGGTGTTAGGCTTAGGAACATCAGCCTTGACAGTGTTGGACTGAGTTGTCACAGACCCGAGGCAAACAAGTCAGCCCAGGGATCATGTCCAAGGGTCGGTAAGAAAACTATTAAATGATCAAAGGAAACATATGGTAGAGCCCTGGCAAGCAAGCAGGCAGGCAGAGCAAATTCCAGGCCCTGAGTTCAAGCCAAAAATGTGAAAAAAAATTAAACAAGGTAACACTGGATTCTATCCAATTGCCAATGATTTTTTTTGTGATATTTAAAATAGTTCCCAAATAAACCTTACTTCATTGTTGGTGGGAATGTAAACTTGTTCAACCACTTTGGAAAGCAGTATGGAGGTTCCTTAAAGACTTCACATAGAGCTCCCCTATGACCCAGTAATCCCACTTTTGGGCATTTACCCAAATGTTTACAAACAAGACCACACTAAAGCTGCCAGCACAACTATGTTTATTGCAGCATTATTTACCATAGCTAAGATATGGAACCAACCCAGATGCCCTTCAGTAGATGAATGGATCAAGAAAATGTGGTATATATACACAATGGAATTCTATGCCTCCATCAGAAAGAATGACATTGCCCCATTTGTTAGGAAATGGAAAAACTTGGAAAAATTATATTAAGTGAAGTAAGCCAAGCCCAAAGAAACACAGGTCCCATGGTTTCCCTTACTTGCAATATCTAGTATATGTATGAGTCAAGCGGAAAAGGTCAGATAATGTGATGTTAGGAAAATGAACCCTTAGATATGTATTTTAATGTTTTTTTCTTTCATGCATGTGTTTCTAACACATTTATAAGATTATTTCTTTGTTGCTTTGTATGTCCCTCCCCCACAGTATAACCCCCGCTTTCACTATATTTGATGTCAGTATAACTTGTGGAGGAGATGGGGAAAAACAAGTCGTTTAAGGATTCAGGTGGACCTGTTGCAACAATGAGAAGTACAAATTGTCATGTCAAAAAACGAGCTTTACAATGTCGGTGGGGGGGAGGGGGGAAGGATTTGGTGGGGGGGAAGGGGGAGGCTGGGAAGGGAGTGAAGGGTAAACAAAGGAGGAGGCTGCAATGCTTGGTAAGAAATGTATGCATTATCCTGCCCATGTAATTGTAACCCCTCTGTACAGTATGTTCACAAATAAAATAAAATAGAAAAAAATAGTTCCCAAATAAATGGCTACTATTAAAGAAGAAATGAAGGAAAGAAGAGAAGCTGATAAAATATACAAGAAGATGTTGTTGATGGGTGTGTTTTAAGAAAGCAGTTTGTTGTTGTCTAAAAGTCGTTGTCTAAAACCATCCATATTTTTTGACCCAATTGTATGAAGATCTCTATTAACTAGACCTGGTAGTATATGCCTATAATCCCAGCAGCTGTAAAGCTGAAGGAAGAGACTTAGAGTTCAAGGATAGCCATAGGCCACAGAGTGATGGTCTGATTTTTTTAAAAAAAGGAAGAAAGGAAGGAAAAGGAAGAAGGAAGGAGGAAAGGAGGGAGGGAGGCAGGCAGGAAGAAGCAAGGGAGGGAGGGAGGGAAAAAAAGAGATCACCAGCAAAAATCCCAGTAGAATTTTAGTCATCAATAGCAGCCTTATTTGCATAATAAACTAGAAGCTAGTGGCTCCCACTAGTTTACAGATTACAGGTGGCTCCCACCTGTAATCCTAGCTACTGAGGAGGCTGAGATTTGTGGATCACAGTTCACAACCAGCCTGGGCAAAATAGTCCATGAGACTCTTATGTCCAATTAACCCACCCACCCACCCACCCCCCCACAGAAAAGAGAAGTAGGAAGTAGAGCTGCAGCTCAAGGGGTAGAGCACCAGCCTTAAGAGAAAAAGCTAAGTGACAGCCCCTAGGCCCTGAGTTCAAGTACCAGTACTAGTGCATACACACACAGAGATTAGAAACCTGCTCACTGGGCTGGAGGGAAAACTCAGATGTGAGAGCAACAGCCTGAAGGGGGAAAAGTTGATTAAGAATGAAGCATGAGGTCCTGAATGAAAGCCCTAGTATGGCACCAAAAAGAGAGAGAGAGAGAGAGAGAGAGAGAGAGAGAGAGAGAGAGAGAGAGAGAGAGAGACAGAGACAGAGAGACAGAGAGACAGAGAGACAGAGAGACAGAGAGACAGAGACAGAGACAGAGAGACAGAGAGACAGAGAGACAGAGACAGAGAGACAGAGAGACAGAGACAGAGAGACAGAGAGAGGAAACCCTATACATAGTCAATCCTAGGCTTCTCTAGACAGGCACACTATATTGAAAATACTTTTTAAAATACAAAGAAATGCCTATAATACATAATTGGTTTGTATGATACTGGGCTTCCCTTTTGCTTTTTTTGTTGTTTGTTGTTCAGACAGGATTTCACATTTTCTTTGCCCATTCTGGTTTAAAATGACAATCTCTCTACCTCTTTCTCCTGAGTAGCTGGGATTATAGCTGTGCACCATCCTATCTGGCTCTGACAGTCAATTTTTAAAACAAAATGTAATGCTGCATATGTAGCATGAAGTCAGCAATTAGGGAAAAATAGATCCACAGTTGAGCAAAGGCTAAGAGAAATATACCAAGACATGTAAACTTACATATTTAAATAGGGGCTATTTTTTTCATAGTTATGTATTTCCTAACTTTTTCCTGAGAAGGCACTACATAGGAAACCCATATTAAATCAAAACAAGAGGCAAATACAATAACAACAAAATTATAATAAAACCAAAACACTTATGAGCATCTACCAGCCACAACTAGCATTTTGCTCCACTATGTTTTTGAAGCAGGGGCACAAAGGGCTAGAAAACAGCCCAGACTGTAAGAATTATCCCAAACTATGTGTGAACCTTAGCATTCTCAGAGATATATTTGTATCTTTAGCTAGACTGAAGCCACAAATGTGTCTATTTTTCCTTAACAACATTCTATACACTCAAAACCAAAACTGAACCCTTCTTTTTATAATGTTTATTTTTTGTGCTGATACTGGGGCTTGAACTCAGGGCCTCATGCTTTTGCTTGGCCTTTTCACTTAAAGCTGGCACTCTACCACTTGAACCACACCTCTACTTCAGGCTTTTTACTAGTTAAATAGAGGTAAGAGTCCCTCCAATATGTCTACTTGGACTGGTTTTGAACCACAGTCCTCAGATCTCAGCCTCTTGAGTAGCTAAGATTGCAGGCCACCTGAGCCTGGCTCAAAATTGGATTCTTTATTCTGGTAGGAATCTTTTTTTTTTTTTTTTTTTTTTTGGTCAGTCGTGGGGCTTGAACTCTGGGCCTGGCTCTGTTCCTGCACTTTTCAGTTTAAGGCGAGCGCTCTACCACTTGAGCCACAGCTCCTCTTCGGGTTTTCTGGTGGTTTATTGGAGATAAGAATCTCATTGACTTTCCTGCATGAGTTGGCTTTGAATCAGGATCCTCAGATCTCAGCCTCCTGAGTAGCTAGGATTACAGGCGTGAGCCACCCACGCCCAGTATAGGCATCATTCTTACAGTAAAAGGCTATTCATTTATTTTCTAAAAATTTATTATCATGTGGTGGTGTAAAAGGGAGAATATACAACAGTCAATTTATTTTTACATCGTATCTTTGAGTTTTAAAAACTCCTTTTGAGATAAAGGTATCAGTCAGGCATAGCTTTAAACCACCCCATACCCCAAGTGCTTATGATAAGCACCAATAGTTAACTCTGGGGAGGTCAGTTAGGTAATCTGCTGGCATATCTGGTAACCATGAGCTCACACCTGTAATCTTAGCTACTCAATAGGCTGATATTTGAAGATCGCAGTTCAAAGCCAACTCGGGCAGGTAAGTCTGTGAGACTTTTGCCTCCACTAAACTACAAAAATTGCTGGAAGTAGAGCTGTGGTTCAAGAGTGCTAGCCTTGATCACAAAAGCTCAGGGACAGTGCTTAGGCCTAGAGTTCAAGCCCCAGGACTGGTAATAACAACAACACAATATTTGTCTCAGTGTCCAATAGTACCTAAAATATGGCCTTATCTGAAGATTTTCCAGTTGCTTAAACTTTTTTTGTGTGTGTCAATCATCTCTAAATCCTGGGGCATGGTTCAGTGCAGTCCATACGCCTTTCCACTGGTTTATATGACACCAGAAAAGGTGAGAATCATTCTCTGTAGAAGAGTAACATTGTGTGTGTGTGTGTTGTTTTTAATTTTTTTTTCTTTTGGTGGGTCGTGGGGCTTGAACTCTGGGCCTGGACGCTGTCCCTCAGCTCTTTAGCTCAAGACAAGCACTCTACTACTTGAGCCACAGCGCCACTTCTGGTTTTCTAGTGGTTTATTGGAGATAAGAGTCTCATGGACTTTCCTGCCCGGGCTGGCTTTGAACCGTGTTCCTCAGATCTCAGCCTCCTGAGTAGCTAGGATTACAGGTATGAGGCACCAGCTCCCGGCATGTGTGTTGTTTTATGGTACTGGAAATGGCAGAGCCTCAGACCTGGTACATACCAGGCAAGAGCTGCACTTTTGAAGTATACCCCTAGCCCAAGAGTGGCATCAGAATGGAAGATTCGCTCTTAGATTCCTGGCTTCCTCCAGCAGGGAGCTGACACTATAAACAGCCACTCTTTTTTTTGGCCAATCCTGAAGCTTGAACTCAGGGCCTGGGCACTGTCCCCGAGCTTCTTTTGCTCCAGGCTAGCACTCTAGCACTTGAGCCACAGTGCCACTTCTGACTTGTTCTGTTTATGTGGTACTGAGGAATCAAACCCAGGGCTTCGTGCATTTTAGGCAAGCACTCTATCACTAAGCCACATTCCCAGCCATCAGCCACTCTTGAAACAATAGTATGATGGACTGTAGGGTTCACTGTTCTGTGGCAACATGTTTTAAGGGGATTATTTTTAGTGTTCTTGATTAAAATCTCTGGCTTCTTAAAATCAGAATCATCATGCTCACAAAGTAACCCTTGAAAAAGTTCTATGAAACAAATGTCAGGGGTGACAGTGGTTTCTAGTTCCCAGTAAACTTAATTTTATTTGCTCTTTTGCTTCTTTTAATAAATGTTACTTCTTAAGATAATGTTACCTCAGATACTATCACTGGCCTCATCCTGATTTTGGAAAGAAAAACGTTTAACACAGAATTTTCAAGTGCTTTATTTAACAGGCATGTGGAATTACTTACACATATAATTCCTCTCAACCTAACAACCCAATCACACTGAGTCTTCCAGGCTTACATGGAAGAATGGAGCACTTACAGGAATGAGAAGCAGACTTGGTGACTCTCAGTGATCAAACCATAGTTAGAGGAACTGGACTTGCACTTGAGTTTGTTTTATGGGCTTATGGTTTGGTTGGAACCTACACTAACACTTGAGAGTAGTTTTGTATATATTGTTGTATATTGTTGACCCAACCAATAGTGCCATCCTAAGTCCCAACTAGACAGATGTACAGATAACTTACAAATGACTTTTAAGCCCCACACTCTCACCCCAAGAACACACATTGCCTTTTCAGTTAACAAACATATCAACTCTTGAAAAATGGGAACCAAAGTATTTGGCCAGATAGATGGGAGAGGCTTAATGAAAAGGCTTCTACCAGCTACCAGGGATGCAGAGACAGGAAAAATCAAGGCTCAAGGTCAGTCCTAGCAAAAAAAAAAAAAGTTAGCAAGCCAGGTGCTGGTGGCTCACGCCTGTAATCCTAGCTATTCAGGAGGCTGAGATCTGAGGAAAGTCCATGAAACTCTTATCTCCAATAAACCACCAGAAAACCAGAAGTGGTGCTGTGGCTCAAGTGGTAGAGTGCTATCCTTGAGCTGAAGAGCTGAGGGACAGTACCCAGGCCCAGAATTCAAGCTCCCTCACCCTTCCCCCCCAAAAAAGTTAGCAAGACCTCCATCTCAACAAAATAGCTGGTTGTACTGGTACACAGCATGTCCCAGCTATGTGGGAGGTGTAAGTTGGAGGATCATGGTGCAGGACAAAAAAAAAAAAAAAAAAAAAAGTAAGATCCTACCTGAAAAAGAACTAAAGCAAAAATGGCTGAGGGTGTGGCTCAAGTGGTAGAGGGCCTGCCTGGCAAGTGCAAGGCCTGCAGTTTAACTCCCAGTACTGCCAAATACCAAATGAGTAGAAAAGAAAGGAAGTAGGGCCGGGGGGGGGGGGGGAGAGAAAATAAAAGAGTGGGAAAAAAAGAAGGCCTCAAGTGCCCTTAATAAGAGCAGCTTAGCAAAGCCTTCTGCAGTGGCATTTTCTTTCCTGGGATGATTTGAATTTGGCTTCAAGTGTCTGCTGGGTGCAGGTCAGAGCGTGCAAGGCTACTCCTGCTGAGCTGCAGGCTGACCTTCAGATGCTGGGCAGTAATGGATGGGTGCCCTTGCCTGGACCTGCCTCGCCTCTGTCTCTGCACTATGGAAGCCTCTGTGGTTCTGTTTGTCACCTCTCAGGGATGGGCATGCCAAGGATGATTACTTGGACCATTTAGGAAAACAGAGGCCTCAGTGATCATTACCAGGGCAGCAACGTACCAAGTAACATTTTGCAACATATTGCAAACTACTTTTTAAAGGTTAAAGGCTTCTTTCCTAGGTCAGGGAAACAATGTCTGACATCAGGGTATCACATAATTTCTCTCATTCAAGAAACACATCCAAACACATGATGGTTCCAAACATTCACTGTCTACACACAATAGCTGAGCAAAATGTCAATTTAATATTTTATAGGATAATGTTCTTGAAATTAGTTTACACGGAGAGGATGAGGGTCTTTGCAATTATGGAAGAGATGCAATGTCATCACATTATTTTATTTTTTGAGACTCCTGCTTCTTTATGATCTGGGAATAAATTGAAAGAACTTGAAGCCTTGCACTAGTGGCTCACTCCTGTAATCCTAGCTACTCGGGAGACTGAGATCTGAGGATCAAGGTTCAAAGCTAGCCTGGGCAGGAAAGTTCATGAGACTCTTCAACGACTTGCAGAAAACTGGAACTGGAGCTGTGGCTAAAGTGATAAAGTGCTAGCCTTGAGGGGAAAATGCTCAGAGGGAACGCAGGCCCTAAGCTCAAGCCTCATGAGGAACAATAAAAAATTCAAAAGAACTTGCAAGTGTAGGCTGCAGAATATGATTAGATAAAGTGGAAATACTCAGCACTCATGGCCATTTAAATGTACCTCTAAAGGAAAGAATAAATGTTAAGTAAATGAATAAAGCATTCCTAGACCCCTCCACAATTAGAATGGAATCAGAATCTCCAAGGATAGAGTGCTTGGGGAGTCATTATTTAAATAAAAAACAAAAATCGCCACCACACACCCATTCAATGGAATATTATTCAGCCAAAATTGAAGAAAGAACCCAAGTTTTGATACTTGCTACAACTTGGATGCGCCTTGAAATCATGTGTCATAAGACAAACTCTACACATACTTTACGATTCTATTTATATGAACTGTCCAGAAGATGCAAAGTCACAGAGACAGAAAGTAGGTCAGTAGGGAAGAGAGCAATGGAGAGTGAATGCTGGGCAAATACTCTGGATTCCATGGTGATCAATGCACAGCACCAAGAATGTACTAAAAAAAAAAACCCTGAACTGTACACTTTAACATAGGAAATTTTATGTTACATGAATTTTATCTCAATACAAATAAAACAAAACAAGACAGAAGCCCCCTCCTAAAGCACAGTTATATTTAAGTCCACAGTCTGTCATCAATGGGGACCATCTGGCCCAAGGTTCATGTCAAACCTGGGAAACCATTTGGTATAGGACAAGACATGGCATGTACGTTGCTCATTGGCTGCCTGAAGCTGTCCTCCTGTACCGATCATTTTGGATGGCCTGTAAGAGCGTCACTTCTTCCTCTCCAACTTGAGTAGCTTTATTTCTTTCTCTTGCCCAACTGCTTTGGTTAAAGCTTCCACTGCTGAATTTAAAAATGCAAGAGTGGGAAACAGCACAACTTTTCAACTTGTCATCATTGAGATTATCCTAGAAGGCCTTTCATGTGTTGAGACACAGTCCTTCTGTACTTATTAAAAGTCCGTATCAGGAAAGGCTGTTGAATTTTGTTAAAAAAAAAAAAAGTCCCTGCTTCATTATTTATTGAAAATATCATCATTTTATTTTGTTTTATTTGCTAGTAGTGAGTCTTGCTTGCTTAGCTTGCTTATGGCTGGCACTCTACTAAATGGGCTTTGCTTCCAGCACTGCTTTTTGCTAGTTATTTTGGAGACAGAGTCTCTTGGATTTCTCGTCCAGGTTAGCTTTCAGTATGTTCCTCTAGATTTCTGCCTCCTAAATAGATAGAATTACAAACCTGAGTCTGTAAGGTTCACCAAAAGGAGACGGCCATGTCGTTCAGGCAGAAAAATTTATTGGAGTGAGAGCAAACTGCCAGCTCTGGAGACATGGAGGCATGAGGAGGGAGGGAGCTGCGAAAGTGAGCTCAGAGCCTGGGGAAGTTCTCACTGTTGGAAGGAGGCTTGACAGGGCAGTTCAGGAAATGACCTCAGGGGATGAGGAAGTGACCTCAGAGTTTGGGGTCCTTTGCTAACTCACAGTCAGGTGATTGACAGTTAATTACTGGTTTCAGGCAGGTGATTTCTGGGAATGCTACAAACTGTCTTTCACCAAAAGGAAGGGGGGAAAGGTTATTCTCCCAGACAGACCTAACAGAGTTATTGGTACCCAGCTGAGAATAAAACAGTTTTTGTTCTTCCATCTGTTTGATGCATTATATTACACTTACTAAACTCTTACATCTCAAGGATAAATCCCACTTGATCATAGTGAGTGATCCCTCTAAAGCACTATTGAATTAACTTTTCTAGCATTTTGCTTTGCATCTATGTTTATCAGGGATGTTGGCCTATTTTTTTTCTTTTCTAGTGTATTCATCTGGCTTGGTATCAGGATCATGCTGGCTTCATTAAAGGAATTTGGGAGTACAGTATTCCTCTTCTCCAAATTTGTTTGGAGGAGTTTGAGAAAGATTGATGTTAGTTCTTTAGTAGAATTCAGCAGTGAAGTGTTTGGTACTGGACTTTTCTAAATCAAACGGAAAATTTTTATTGGTGACTCAATCCATTTGCTATGGCTTTGTTTTATAGTTGTTTCTTGGTGGTTTTATTGTTGGTTGGTTGGTTGGTGTTTGTTTTGTGGTGCTGAGGATAGAACTTTGCATATACTAGGCCAACACTATACCACTAAACTATACCCTCAGCCAAATTTACTTGTATGTAACACTGCTTGGGATTAGCTATTCCTCTGTCAAACAAAGACAGGACAAAACATCCAAAGAAACAAAGACCAGGTCTCCTGAGTAACAGCCACAAAGAGCTCTTAGGGGAGGAAGAAGGCTGGAGTTCTATTCAATGGAAAAGAACTGACATTTCACTCCCCTCCTGATTTGTGACAGGATAAGGAATATCTCAAACTGCACCTTAGACAGACTTAGGCCAAGCTCAGATAGTAGCAACATGGGGTGCTAGACCAAGATTCATTAAAAAAAATTATTATAATTAAATAGCTGTACAAAGGAGCAAGATTCATATTTTTTTAAAGCAGAATTTCTATCTTGCAATGTGTGTGTTATTCCAAAGGTCATTCTTTCTAGCCAGAGTCCACTGGGCTTTTGTAGAACCACTTTGCACATGACCTAACTTAGGAAAGAATCCCAGCACCGGCTGATTTTTTTTAGGGAGCATAGCTTAGCATTTGAATTAGCTGTCTTTCCCAGGAGGGCCCACAGCCTGAACTAGCCAGAACAATGGGGTTGTTCAGGTGTCAGTGGAACATTTCAAAGGCTCAGCCAGGCTCTCTGGAAGGGTGGACAGAGACCAGTCTCCCTGTAGCATTGCTTGTTAGGACCATGATTCCCTATGGGTTGAAAAGACAGGGGGTGGGGGAGAGGGGAATTCTCATCAGAGAATTGCACTGTCCTCAATGAGCAGAATCTGGGTTGTTCATTCTGTGAGCCTAAGATAAGGGAGAGATTTATGGCCACTCATTTGGCTTTCTCTATTCATAATAAAGTATTTTTCTAGAGCAATTCAAGTACTGCTGATGTGAATATCAGCTTTTAAAAATACCCATTGCAACAATGAGATGTACAAGTCGTTATGTCGAAAACGAACTTTACAACTTTGGTGGGAGGGCGGGGAGGATGGGAAGGGATGGGAAGGGGAAACAAAGGAGGAGGCTACAATGTTTGATAAGAAATGTACTCATTATCTTGCCCATGTAATTGTAACCCCTCTGTACAGTATTTTCACAATTAAAAAAAATTTATTTACATATTAAGACCTGAACAGCTAGGGGTTAAGCATGGTGGTGCACTTCTGTAAATCCCAGCTATGTGGGAAAGTAGAAAATTTAGGCTTGAGGGCAGCCTGGGGCAAAGTTGTGCTGAAATCCTATCTGATTTGCAGTAGAAGTAGAAGAAGTTGAGAATCACTTCTCTTGATTAATCTCTTCGGCCTTTTCTACTTCTATATAGTGCTTCTGATTTTATTCCATGAGCACCTAAGTAAAACAACCAAGCTAGAAGAGTTAAGTAGTGTTGTCTTCTAACATGTCACCTTAACTATTCAATACCATTTTTATATTCTCCTCACCTGTTTATAACCTAAGCAATCCAATCACAGACTTCTAAACAAAGTGAAAATTCTCTTGGAAAAAATTATATTAAGTGAAGTAAGCCAGGCCCAAAGAAACATAGGTCCCATGGTTTCCCTTATTTGCAATAACTAGTATATGTCTGAGTCAAGCAGAAAAGGTCAGATAAGTTGATGTTAGGTGAAATGAACTCCAAAATAAGTATTCAAATGTTTTTTTTCTTTGTTGCAATTGTTTCTAACATATTTATAAGATGATTTCTTTGTTGCTTTGTATGTCCCTCCCCCACGGTATAACCCCTGCTTTCATTGTATTTGATGTTGGTATAATTTATGGAGGGGAAGGAAAAAAACAAACCGTTTAAATAGGGATACAGGTAGACCCTTGCAATAATGAGATCTACAAGTCCTTATGTTGAAAAACGAACTTTACAACTTTGGTGGGGGAAGGATGGAGATGGGAAGGGATGGGAAGGGGAAAAACAAAGGAGGAGGCAGCAATGCTTGATAAGAAATGTACTCATTATCTTGCCCATGTAATTGTAACCCCTCTGTATGGTATTTTCAAAATAAAAATTTTTTTAAAAAGTGAAAATTCTGGTACCCCTGCAAATCTTTTTAATTCTGGTCTAAATACATATGTATATACATATATACATACGTATCATATGTATACATGCGTCATATATACACATATATATGTATGTATATACCTTGAATGCAAATATATGTGTATACACACATATATATTTACCTATATGTATATAGAGAGAAATTTGCACTCAAGATTCTTTATGTTCATATATGCAAATACATGCACACATATGGGTTTTTTGTGTTCTTGGTGTTGGACAGGTATCTTATTGGTAGAGCACTGACTTCAAGCATGAGTGATTTCCTATCAATTTGTGTTCTTTCTTTCTCTTATACACATCTATGAACTGGTTTGGGTTTTGTTGTTATTGTTGTTGTTGTTTTGTAGGTTGTAGGGCTTGAACTCAGGGCTTGGGCACTATCTCTGAGACTTTTCTGCGCAAAGCTAGTGCTTTACCATTTTGAACCACAGTGCCACTTCCAGTATTCTGGAGATTAATTGGAGATAAGAGTGTTACAGACTCTCCTGCCCGGAATGGCTTCAATCCTCATATCTTAGCCTCTTTTTTTTTTTTTTTTGTCGGTCGTGGGGCTTGAACTCTGGGCCTGGGCGCTGTCCCTCAGCTCTTCAGCTCAAGGCGAGCGCTCTACCACTTGAGCTACAGCGCCACTTCCGGTTTTCTGGTGGTTTATTGGAGATAGGAGTCTCAAGGTCTCTCCTGCCCGGGCTGGCTTTGAACCGCTATCCTCAGATCTCAGCCTCTTGAGTAGCTAGGATTACAGGTGTGAACCACCAGTGCCCAGCCTGGTTTGGCTTTTTAAAACATGTATGTAAAGGAGTTGAACATTTTGACTTCCAAGTCAGACTTTGGAAAGGTATATTTGATAAAATTACTATGATTATTTCCTCTAAGTATAGTAGTTAGCTCAGTTAGTTATATCTTTCTTCTTATTTGATTCTACAGTATGGTTTTGAAATTATGCCCCAAAAGTACTGCAAGGCTTGAGCTGGCTGTGTCATGGAATAAAATTCAGTTTTGCTTTGAAGACGTTATACTCTTCCCTAAGGAAATGTTTGACAGTGTGGTGTTCTGAGTGGAAGCTGAAATTACAGGTGCTTACATGGCCAGATGGAAATTACCCAGTCATCATCACCCACTCCTCAGCAGGCAAAAATCAGCCCCGGCAAACAGAAGGATGTACTCATAGCGCCTCCTACTGTCCATCAGGTAAACTGCATGTTATTGGGAGATTCCTGGATTTTGTTTTGCCAAGGTTTTTATTTCGCAGTTTCCAAAAGGTACGGTAGCTTTTCCACATATTTAGAGGTGTTTTTTTTTCTAATTTGCTTACAGGCTTAGAATTTAAACACAGGATAGTGAACGACTTGTGTCTTGGTCCACCCCAGAGATCCTGGGTGTGTTGGCAACACTCAGAGTTCAAGGTCTTTCCTAGTAAGCCTGTAACCTGAATTTCTATTTTCAAAACCCCAGTTCTTGGTAGACAGCACAAATTCTGGACCACAAAACTCTGAGAATTAGTCTGCTAGTTAGCTGTTGAATCACATGCCCTTGGGCCTGGCCCCTTTGAGCAGAATAATAGCACTTCTATTAGAGCCTTTGAATGTCACTGCCACACGGAAACTGGCATCTCTCATCACACCAATCACCATAAGCATATTGATGGAAGAAGCCTCATTTAGTTTTTTGAAATCTGAGTGTTAGTTTGTGTGAAAGTAATGGCAGAGAAAACACAAGGTTTCTATCTTAGTCAATAGATATTATCTCATCAATAGGTATTATCTTGTTATTTACATAAGCATTTTAGAAATTTGAGCATGTACAGAAAAATGAGATAATTTGGTGATATTACTAATATCCTGCTAACTATGCTTTGAGGATCTACTTATTTTCAGAGATGCGTATGAAAATATTTAGGGGTAAAATATCATTAACCATCAACTGTCCTTCATGTGGGTTTTCTTCCCATTCAGATTTAGAGCAAAAGCTTTCAATGACCTGCGTTGTAGTAACCCTTCACCTTCATCGTAGGTTTGAAGTTTTGCATAATAAAAATGTGTGGGAAAGCGTTTCAACTCAATGACAGGTTCTAGTTGAAATTAACAAACAAGATAATACATAGAAAAAATTTTAATGGAATGGGCCACTGCAAATAAATCTCCAGGAAGATAGGAACCCCTTGGCAGAGATGCTGTTTCCCTCTGAAATCCACTCTCTTCCTCCCCAGTACTTGGTTTGTAGCTGAGAAACATCTGCTGTCCTAAAACTACACATCCCTAGCTCCTTGCAGATAGGCAGGGCAAAGTGCGGTACACTCAGTGCTCATGACACCCCTTTCCTCTGCAGATTGGATGTCCTCCTAGCAGGATTCCAAACCCTTCATGTTAGTATGGCATTCCCAAAAGAATTCTGGTTGTACTCTGTGCACTTAGGCATATGAATGCCCTGTGACCCAGACACGCACTTCTGGGCATATTCCCTAGAGAGTTTGCCAGACAGGAAGCATGAGGAAGGGGAAACAGATAGTCACCACTACTGCTGCTTGTTGGGTGAGTTGGGAAAAACCTAGACTATGTCACAATGGGAGCAGGGGATAAGATATTGTCACATGATAGGAAATGCTACACAAGTCTTAGAAGCCCCAAACTCTTTGTATGTGGAATGATATGGATAAGGCTTTAAAACTCGGTGATGAGTGGGGCACCAGTGGCTCACGCCTGTAATCCTAGCAACTCAGGAAGTTGAGATCTGAGGCTCATGGTTCGAAGCCAGCCCGGGCAGGAAAAGTCTATTATGTCCTGTTAACTACCCGCCCCCCCCAAAAAAAAGGAAAGAAAAGAAAAGAAAAAGGAAGTAGAGCTGTGGCTTAAGTACTCAAGTGGTAGATCACAAGCCCTGAGCGAAAAATCTCAGAGACAGGGCCCAGGCCCTGAGTTCAAGCCCCAGGACCTACACACACACACACACACACACACACACACACACACACACACACACACACACACACACACACACACACACACACACACACACACACACACACACACACACACACACACACACACACACACACACACACACACACACACACACACACACACACACACACACGGAGCTTGGTGATGAGAAGCTATCTATAGTAAGGAGAAAATAGGAATGAGGAGTAAGCCTGGATTATGCCAGCATGCCCTCCTTGAGGAGGAGCAAACTAATCCCCACTCTTGCAGCAGTTATATTAGGAGCCTCCAGATTTTATTTTTCGTGGGGTTTTTTTTTCTACAATTGCGATAGTGTTCTTGTTCTTGGGCTCTATGAAGCTTCACACTTAATATGTGTTTTTAATTTTTTTTTTTTTGCAGTACTGGGATTTGAATCTTGCTTGGGTTTGAGCTCTATGCAGCTGCACACTTGAAATGTGTGTGTATATTTTTTTATTTAATTTTTTTTTACAGTACTGGAGTTTGAACTCAGGGCTTCATGCTTACTAGGCTGTTGCTCTATCACTGAGCCATATCTTCAGCCCCAATATGCATATTTTTGTAAGTATACAATACTTCAACAGTTTTTGATACCTTAAAAATTAAATAAATAGGCAGGTGCTGGTGGCTCATGCCTATTATCCTAGCTACTCAGGAGGCTTAGACCTGAGGATCGTGGCTCAAAGCCCAAGCAGGAAAGTCCATGATACTCTTATCTCTAATTAACTACCAGAAAGCTGGAAGTGGTGCTGTAGCTCAAATGCTAGAGCACTAGCCTTGAGCAAAAGAGCTCAGGGACAGCACCCAGGCCTCAAATTCAAGCCCCATGACTGACAAAATAATAATAATAATAATAATAATAATAATAATAATAATGTAATGAATATATTTAAAATTAGATTTAACTAACTATGCAAAAAAAATCATAACATTGTTTAGAACTCATAAAAGCTTTCCAAAGTTCACAAATACACTCCTAGGGCAGGATATCTTGGTAGTATAAAAAGAAAAAAGAAAAAAAGACTCTCAAAACCCTCAGGAGAGAACTCCATGTTTGAGGAGGAAGAGGAATTACTAAGCATTAAAACATGACTCACCCAAGAACACTGATACCTCAGCACTGTCCTTTGTCACCTGAGTCCAAGATTGTGACATTACAAAGATATGGACCGGACAGGGTGAACCAGGAGCACCACTTCAGAATAGTTTCTGCCCTGAGGTATATCAGTACATAAACTGCCCCTGTCTCGCTTGGATTTGGCCTTATCTTCCATCAGGAGGAACACTGAGCATTCTCCATGTGTGCTACATCCTTCAGATGGGATGCTAAATCCTCACTGCTGAATCTTGCCAGAATCCAACTTTCAGCCCCACTTTTTCTTCCCCCTCCTCTTCCCTCTCCTCCTCTCTTCTCTTTCTCTTTTCTTCCTCCACCTTCTTTGTGCCAGCACTGGGGCTTGAACTCAGGCCCTTGTGTTCTCATTAGCTGTTTTGCCCAAGGTTGGTGCTCTACCACTTGAGCCACAGGTATCATGGACTTTTTTTGCTCCATCAGGCTGCATAGCCAACTAAATCAGTTCTTTGACTACAATGAAAATTTAAATTAAAAAAAAAAACCTCTTGGTAAACTTCTTTTTTTGTACTATTGCTTTATTAGTTGTTTTAGAGGTGATATACAACAGGCTTACCTTTACATGCATCAGGTCATAAGTATTATCTCTTCCCTCATTCTCTCCCATTCTTGGGAAACTTCTTAAAAACATAGATCTCTTGTAGCAAAGATTTTGATACATTAGGTCACAGGGGAACTTCCTTTTTCTTTTCTTTTCTTTTTCTTTTCCTTTCATTGTGTTGGTCCCGAGGCATGAACTCAGGGCCTGGGCACTGTCCCTGAGTTTTTGTGCTCAAGGCTAGCACTCTGCCACTTAAGCCACAGCTCCACTTCTTGATTTTTTGGGGGTTAATTTAAAGGAGATAAGAGTCTCACAGCTGGGTACTGGTGGCTCACATCTGTAATCCTAGCTACTCAGGAGGCTGAGATCTGAGGATTGTTGTCTGAAGCCAGCCTGGGCAAAAAAGCCTGTGAGACTTTTATCTCTAATAAACCACTCAGAAAAAAAAAATCAGAAGTGGCATTATGGCTCAAGTGGTAGAGCACTAGCCTTGAGCAAAAGAAGTTCAGGGGCAGCTACCAGGCTCTGAGTTCAAGCCCCAGGACCAGAAAAAAAAAAAGAGTCTCACAGACTTTACCACAGACTTTTTGCTACCAGCAAGAGAGAGAGAGAGAGAGAGAGAGAGAGAGAGAGAGAGAGAGATGTTCTGCCCAAGTATATGTCATAGCAAAGTCCATGCTATAAAAGATAGGGATCCAAAATCAGAAACACTTGACATACAGCTGACACATTAATTTGTGTTTGATATGCATTCGTTTATTACCCACCAATCTCTGTGAAGTAAACTTATAATTATCTCCATTTTCTAGATAGGGAAAACAAAAAGCTCATGGGATATTAGAGTTGTAGAGCAGGAATTTAAACACAGTGCTATTTCCAGAGCTTACAGATTTGGATAAGCAAAAGAAGGGTTCAGTTTAGCTTCACAGTTAATGACTATCCCTTGAGTAAAGGAAAGGAGAGAAGGATAAAAGCCCTTGGAGAATTTGGTTCACAGGTTGCCACACAGCACATGAATTAAAGTCAGTCAGCCCTGGTGAGGAGGTGGAGCGCCTGGCTACTTGAGTGTTGGGATAAAGGATGTTCATGGCCTCAGACAGCACCGCTGACGGGTCACCTACTCCTTGCTCAAGATCACAAGCCACTAATTGCCTGGCTCAGCTGAATGCCCATGCTAGAATAACATGTCCTCTGCTCCTCCCTGGAGCCCTTCTTCCCCGCCCCCAAGCTCCCAGCCCTCTTCATGTTTGCAGATTACTTCTTGTGGGCTTGTGGCATATGATGCCCCCCCAACCAATCACTTTCATTATCCTTCTACGTTTTTGGTGGTTCTTTTTTTGGTCATGGGGCTTGAACTCTGGGTCTGGGTGCTGTCCCTGAGTTTTTCAGCTCTTCAGCTCAAGGCCAGAGCTCTACCACTGGAGCCACAGCAACACTTCTGGTTTTCTGGTGGTGAATTGGAGATAAGAGTCTCACTGATTTTCCTGCCTGGGCTGGCTTTGAGCCATGATCCTCAGATCTCAGCCTCCTGAGTAGATCAGAGGTGTGAGCCACCAGCACCCGACTGTGTTGTTGTTGTTGATTTTTTTAATTATTATTATGACATAAGGCATACAGTAATTTTATTAAAGATGCAAAGGATTTAAGGAGAGCAAAATGTGAAGGCACATCTTTCCTCTTCTCTTCTGTCCCTGGCCCCAGCCCTCCTCAGAGGGAGCCTTGGCCTTACAGATCATGTGCCTTGTGTCTCTTTCCAGGATACCTGTAATTTTGTTTTCAGAAAGCCTTTAATAGTGTTCTAAGCCTGGTTCTAAGAACTGCTCTTCACTTTGTGGAGCACATAAATTTGTGGGATCTTTAGTATAATCTCATGCATGCATTTACATATCAGAGCACATACTTTATATATATCATTTCTATTATTTTTATACTCATTTTTTAAATGTTGAGGTACTATAATTTGACCCAGGGCCTTGAACATGCTAGTTAAGCACTCTACCACTTGAACCACACACTCTAGCCTGTCTATATTTTTTTTCTTTGTGTGTACTAGTCTTGGACCTTGAACTTGGCCTGTATACTATTCCTGAGCCTCTTTTGCTCAAGGCTAGTGTTCTACCACTTGAGCCACAGCTCCATTTCTGAATTTTTTTTAGAGTAGTTTATTGGAGATAAGAGTCTCATGGACTTTCCTGCCTGGGCTGGCTTCAAACCTTGATCTTCAATCTCAGCCTCCTGGGTGGCTAGGATTATGGGTGTGAGCCACTGGTGCCTGGCTATTGATCTATTGAACTCTTGATCCACCTGCCTCCAACTCCCTGGTAGCTAGGATTACAAACATGTACCACCAAACCAAGCTTACAAGTTATTTTGTGTGTAAGTGTGGGGTTTTTGTTTTGGTGTTTGTTTTTTGGTAGTACTGGGGATTGAACTTAAAACTCAAGGCCTTGAGCTTAGTAGGCAAGTACTCTACCACTTGAGTCATATGTCTAGTCCTTTACTTTTGTTTTATAGTGTATCAGATAGACTCTTATGCTAACTTTACCCAGAACCATCCAAATAGCTGGGACTCTAAGTGTCTGAATCACCACTCCTAACTTGCAAATAACCTATAAACCAATTATTTTCTTTACAATTTTCTTTCTACTATGTTGTCCTTTTAAAAGGTCATGAATAGATAAGTTGTGAGTTACATTATTTGTGAGTTTGATTTCAGGATAGTAAATGAGACATTAAAAACATTATTTTAAGCCAAGCACTAGTGGCTCACTTCTGTAACCCTAACTACTCAGGAGGCTGAGATCTGAGAATTGTGGTTCAAGGACAGCCAGGGCAGGAAAGTCCATGAGATTCTTATCTCCAATTAACCCCCAGAAAAGAGGAAAATGGAGCTATGGTAGAAGTCAAAGTGGCAGAACACTACCCTTGAACAGAAAAGCTCAGGGATAGTACCCAAGCCCTGAATTCAAGCCCATGATGAAAAAAAAACAAAAATAAAAAACATTTGTTTTTAGGAGTGTAACTTAGCACTGGAGTAGCTACTTAACACATATGAAACCTGGGTTTGAGCCACAGAACCATTGTGTATTACATACTTTATCTATAGCTTCTGCCCCAGGCCTCAGCAGACTCTTTCCTGTCTTGCCTATGCTCCTTAGGACTGCCATCCACCTGTGTAAAATAAGAGCCTTTCAGGCAGGTCCTTGGTTTCAGGCCAGCTTTGGCTAACTTAAACAGAAAAAGGAAAGTCCAGGCTGGGTGCTTGTTATCTCCTAGGACTGGTAAGAATGTTAGAAAACCAGAGTGGGAAAGTGGGCCAGAAACTAGGGAGGCTAAAAGTCAGGGAAAGAGCTCAGCCAGATCCTGCCACAGCAATACCTTGTGCACATGCGCTCAGAACTCAAACATGCTAGGTAGGAAAGTCTGGCTGTTGGAGCCCATGATATAAGCCAATGACCGAAGGGGAGAACTATAGCTGAGCTCCTATGGCCTTCAAAGCAGGATGTTTCCCAGCATGCCATATCTCCACAGAAAGTAGGAACCCAGAGCAAAGTGCCACTGTATTGCTGGAGGCAGTTAACATCCAAAAAATACTCCCTTCAGGACTGTTCTTTTTCCCCTGCCTTTTCCTTACCAACCTTGTTATCTAGATACCACAGATTGTGTGCATTGTGGGAAGCAGGGAATGCAAAGCATATTTGGCTGAATATTTGTCACCCCAATATATCTGCTCTTATTCCACAGAACTGGTTCCATGTTAACCTTTTAAGGAAAAACAGTATTTGTCTATATGACTAAGGCTCTTGCCATGAGGAGATAATGGTAGGTTACCTGGGTGAGCCCTGGGTGCTCACACAAACACCTTTACATGAAAGAGGAGAAAGGAGATGCGCAGAATAGGAGGTGACCACAGAGATACAGTGATAGGACCACAAGCTAAGGGATGTCAGTAGTCACCACAAGCTGGAACAGTCTAAGGGACAGAGTCTCCCTAGAGTTTTGTAAATGTTTGAGGCTTGAACTGGTCAGTGGTAGAGAGCTTACCTAGAATAATCAAGGATCTTTTTATTTGATAGGTGGGATGGAGAGGAAAAGAGGTAAGAAAGAAACGAAGGAAGAAGGGAGGAAGAGAAGGAGGGAGGGAAGAAGAAAGGGCAGGAGGGAAGAAGGATGGAAGGAAGGCCCTGCTGATATTTGGATTTGCATCCAGTGATGCTGATTTCAGCCTTCCGATCTCCTGGACTGTGAGAAAATAGTTTTCTGATTTGTTTGTTTTCTTTAATTTTTCCAAGTGCTGGAAATGCAACCCAGGGCCTTGCATATTTTAAGCCAGCACTCTTCCACATTGCTGCCCTACCTGCACTCCCAGCCTTTTCTGTTGTTTTAACCCCTCTAGTTTGGGTCGGAAAATAACAGCCTACAAAGACAAAGGAAAAGCATTCACATTAAAAAAAATAGAGGGGGGAAAAACACCAAGTGGAGGGAAGGAAGAGCCTGAGCCAAGCAGCTGGCAGCCAAATGAACTCGGTGCTTAGTCACCTCACACAAAGGAGTGAAAGGCAAACAAATTAATCCCCCAAACAATTTTTTAAAAAATAAATCCAGGATTAGCATGGGTGAGACTGAGTAACTCAGGCAAAAGTTGGAACTCTAGGTGTCCACCATGGGAAGCAGACTAGAATCTGACACCACAGAAGGGTCTACTGGTTTCTTCATAGCTGAAGAAATAAAAGATGGATGACTCAGGAAATGAGTTTGTTTCTAGATAATTGCTTCTGAAAGTAACGATGATGATTTGGGCATTAGTCATTCCAATAACTGCCCTATGGCAAGACCAAACAGCTTGAGCAGAGTCTGCTCCACCCACAGCACTGGGTTGGTGTTGTGGGGGGGGGGGTGAGTGTTAGTGCTGGACCCATGTAATTATCTTGGAGCCTCTGTGAAAGAGATGCTGGACAAACCAGAAACTTGGTGGAAGGAGCTCCTCCAAGCATCTGCTTCCTGTTGTATTTCCTGGCTACTATGAAAGGAGGCTCTGAGATAAACGGAGCAGCTACACATCTGGCAGGGGAAGATGCCAGGAGTGGGAATTTACTGTGGGAGGGAATGGCCTCCCTAGCACTGCATTTAATCAAGGTAGACACCCCCTCCCCGCCCCCATCACCCCTCCCACACACACCTGGGCTGAACATCTCCTTTCTGTGCTGGATTATGGGGAGAGAAGGGGACACAGAGGCTAGGAAGGAGGAGATGCAAGCCTGCCTATAATCTGCACAGGTAGGTAAGACATACTCATAGAATGACAAGAATCACCAGTTCCAGAGCTTGAACTCACTGGCTCATGTTCTTGCTCAGCTTGCGTGGCACTCTACCACTTGAGCTACAGCTCTAGCCCACCATTTTGCTGGTTAGTCTGAGATGGAGTCTCTCAGTATTTATGTCCAGGCTGGCTTCACATTTCAATCCTCCAAGTCTCAGCTTCCTAACTAATTGACTATGGCCTGGAGATCACACTGACATGAAGTTACAAGATTTTGGGATTATAACACATTTACCTTTTGTTGTTGTTTAAAATTTTTATTTTATTGTAAAGATGCTGTACAGAGGGGTTACAGTTATATGAGTAAGGTAAAGAGTACATTTCTTGTCGAACATTTTTACCCCCTCCATTGTTGTTATTTTTTTCCTACTCTCCCTTCTCTCCCCACCTTCTCTACTCCCCCATCCCCTGCCCCAAAGTTGTAAAGATCATTTCTAGCATCGTGTCTTGTGAATATCTTTGTTGCAATGGGTCATCCTGTGTCCTTGTTTCAGTATTTTGTTATTATTTTTCCCTTCCCAAAATTAGATAAATGTATACAAGATGCAGGGTACCAAAATCAAATACAGTGACAACAGGGGATACAGCATAGGGGATATACCAAAGAACATACGAAAGAAACAAAAAAATCACATAGTACGTTAAAAACAACAACAAAGAAAGACCTCTTGTGTCTGTATCTTGGGGTTCATTTTGCTTAGCATCATCTTATATGGTCATATGTACATAGCTTTTGAGCATTTCTGCTCATCTGATAAGATTATCCTAGTTGTATACTAATTGCTGCAAATAAGGGAAACCATTGGACCTATATTTCTTTGGGTCTGTCTTACTTCACTCAATATGATTTTTTTCCAAGTCTTTCCATTTCCTAACAAATAGTTCAGTGTCATTCTTTCTGACGGAAGCATACAATTCATGTATATATATATATATATATATATGCATATATATGTATATATATGTATATATACATATATATGCATATATATATATATCACATTTTCTTGATCCATTCATCTACTGAGGGGCATCTGGGTTGGTTCCATATCTTAGCTATGGTGAATAATGCTGCGATGAACATAGTTGTGCTGGTAGCTTTAGCATGGCCTTGTTTGTGATCATTTGGGTAAGTACCCAGAAGTGGGATTGCTGGGTCATAGTGGAGCTCTATTGAGGAATCTCCATACTGCTTTCCGGAATGGTTGAACAAGTTTACACTCCCACCAATAATGCAGTAGGGTTCTCTTTGGCCACATCACCTCCAGGATCAGTTGTTATTAGATTTCTTGATTCTAACTGGGGATGAGGTAGAATCTTAACGTTGTTTTGATTTGCATTTCTTTTATGGCTAGACAAGTTGAGCATTTCTTCATGTGTCTATTGGCCATTCTTATTCCTCTTCAGAGAAGTCTCTCATTAAGTCTTTAGCCCACTTATTCATGGGTCAGTTGTTTCTTTTAGGATTTGTTTTTTGGGAATTGTTTTTAATAATGGGGATTGAACCAAGGCCTCTCAATTGCTAGGCAGGTACTCTATCATTTAATACCACTTAATTCACAACTCATGGGTCATGCAAAATGATCAATACAGGCAGATGGCTGGGAGGAAGCAAACAAGAAACATTCAGGTCGGGGCTGGGAAGGTGGCTCAGTGGTAGAGCGCTTGCCTTGCATGTATGAGGCCCTGGGTTCGATTCCTCAGCACCACATAAGCAGAAAAAGCAGAAGTGGCACTGTGGCTCAAGTGGTAGAGCGCTAGCCTTGAGCTGAAGAGCTGAGGGACAGCGCCCAGGCCCAGAGTTCAGGCCCACAACTGTACCAAAAAGAAAGAAAGAAAGAAATATTCAGGTCTGTCCTATCCTATCAATACTAAATGCTTTCATGGATCTTAATAGAGCCTTGGGCTGTACTTCCCTCATTCCTGGGTGATAATCATGGCACCTGTGATTTATGGATCACATTCTTTTTGGGGGAGGGGGTCCGGTTGTGGGGCCTGAACTCTGGGCCTGGGTGCTGTCCCTCAGCTCTTCAGCTCAAGGCTAGCGCTCTACCACTTGAGCCACAGCACCACTTCCAGCTTTTTTCTTTTTTGCTTATGTGGTGCTGAGGAATCGAACCCAGGGCCTTGTGCATGCAAGGCAAGCGCTCTACCACTGAGCCACCTTCCCAGCCCTATGGATCACATTCTATGTGCTTTGTAGTATCTCACTTAATCTTCCCAACACCCAGTGTAGGAAATTGTTGACCTCATTTCCTAAGTGAGGGGCAGATGGTCTGAGATAGAAAGTCACATTGCCAAAAGCTAGGCAGCTAGAAAGTAGGGAGACTTGGGTTTGAACCAGGCAGTTGAGAGCATAGTGTGGTCTTATCCATATCTAGTGCTTTATTGCTTCTCTTAGAAATTAATCCTGCATGCTGGTAGTGTGTTGTTTGGAAAAGCCAAATGAATAACATAATATCTGATGGGCCTTGAACTGAAGAATCAACTCCAATCTACCCTTATCAACCATTGGAAACAGTATTAGCGCACAATCAGTGGAGAATGGATTCCTATTTGGAGAAATTGTGAGAAAAAAAAAAGAAACAAAACAACCAAGCTATCATCAATGAAAAGATCATTTAGTCACTCAGCAAACATTTTCTGAGCACCTATAATGTGCCAGGCACTGTGTTAAAGAACAGGGATGCAAAGGTGAACAAGACACAACTCCTGATTCCAAGTTCTGGACTGGGGATGGGTAAGAAGGGTACAGATAGACTCATACAAACATGTGCCACGCAGGCTTATAAATGACTTAAAGATCTAAAGCTAGCATGGTGGTTCATGCCTGTAATCTCAGCAGTTGGAGCATGGTGGTTCGTGCCTGTAATCTCAGCAGTTGGGAGGTTGCGGGAGAAGGGCTATGAAGTCAAGGTCACCTTGGAGTACATATCAAGACTTCACCTTATCAAAACCACAGAAGGATCTTGAGAAAGCTGAGACTATAGAGGGCAAAGTACGGCGGACAGGTTGATCCAGCCTCTACCGGTCTAGGGGTGAGGAGAAGGCTGGGAGAAGAGAACATCTTGGGTGACTTGAGTGAGCCAGGTGATACCCAGCCACTCCTGGGCTACACAAGCTTGTTCACCCTAGCACATGCCTTCGACAAGGTCCTCCCTAAGATAAACACACCAGCTGCAGCAGCTGTTTTCTCTGACTTCAGGCAACTTTTTTTTATTTTAATGTGTCAGTCCTTGGGCTTGAACTCAGGGCTTGGACACTGTCCCTGAGCTGTTTTTGCTGAAGGATAGTGCTCTACTGCTTGAGCCATAGCTCCACTTCTGGTTTTGGGATGGCTAATTGGAGAGCAGAGTCTCACCAACTTTCCTGCCCAGATTGTCTTTGAACTCAGTCCTCAGATCTTAGCCTCCTGGGTAACTAGGATTGCAGGCGTGAGCCACAGACACTCTGCTATGTCAGAAAGTCACAGGGAAACTGTCACACTCTTCATATTGCCACATAAAGGGTCTTGGATATCAGCTGTCACTGCATAGTGTCCAACACCTGCTGGGCAGTGACTGAGATGTGAGGACACAGCAGTGCCCCCCCTACTTCATGAGCTTACATGCACTGGGGGCCACAGACACACCAAAACCCCAAATAGATCTATCTGTGAAGGACTGCCCAGTCTGGTGGCTCATGCCTGTAATTCAAGCACTTGGGAAGCTGAGGAAGGAAGATCCCCAGGCTGGCCTGGGCTACAAAGTGAGACCCTGGAGAAAGAGGAGGGGGAAGACTAGAGGAGAAGGAGGGAGGAAAGAGGGAGAGAGAGAGAGAGAGAGAGAGAGAGAGAGAGAGAGAGAGAGAGAGAGAGAGAGAGAGAGAGAGAGAGAGAGAGAGAGAGAGAGAGAGGCAGACAGAAGTAGACAAAGGCAGAGAGACAAACAGCATGAGTAAGCAGGTGTCGGAAGTAGAAAGGGGGAAGTGAATTGGGAGGGACCTTGTACAAGAACAGTTAGGAAGACCTCTGAGCATGCTCATTTTCCCATTAACCATCAGAAAACCAGAAGTAGCACTTAGCTCAAAGTGGTAGAGGGCTAGCCTTGAGCAGAAAAACTCAGTGACAGCATCCAGGTCCTGAGTTCAAGCCCCACAACCACCACTACCCCCACAGACATAGAGGAAGAAATAAAACAGCAAAGATTTATTGAGGAAAAACTTAAGCAGAGCTCCTGCTAAACAGGAGGAGTCCTGAGGGAGGGCACTGCCCGGGTGGATCGTGCAAAGGTTAACAAGGTGTCTCTAGGAGAAAGCTGCGTAATTCTCCAGATCACTGGAGAGCCTGCAGGCCATGTCTGTTCCCAGACCTGATCAGAGGCTCCATGGAGCCTGCATGATCTCTCCAGCCCCTCTGACTGGATGCCTGTCCAGTGCACACCTCTGGGATCCAATCAGCCTGTTATCCAGTGCACATCTTCCAGGGGTTATGGGCCATGATGTGAGGCCCAGGTGCCCCACTGCTGCAGGCCACGATGAAGTGATGTCTAGGAGCCTGCATACAAGACCGCTTAAGGCCACAGTGAGGAATGCAAAACCTGTGTGGGAGGGCGCCCTTTGTCCTGGTTGCCTAACCAACCCATATTTCTGCTCTTATATATATGTACCCGTGTTGTCTTTATCCATTCGTCAGTTGTTGGGCACCTCAGCTGTTAACACAGTTTGGCTTTTGTGACTAGACATGGGTATGCAGGCATATTGATTCACTCCTCTACCCAAGATTGGTATAGCAGGGCCAGAAGGTCGGTATATATAACTATATAAGTTTTGGCTTTTTGAGGAACCTCCATACTGAGTTCCATCATGGTTGTACTAGTTTGTGTTTCCACCAACAGTGTATGAAATTGATTTCCCCCTACATCTTTGACAGCATTTGTTGCCTTATGGCTAAGGAACATTTATCATGTTTCTATTAGCGCTTTGTATTTCTTCTTCTAAGAACTGTCTGCTCAATTCATTTGCCCATTTATTACTCATATTACTTGTTCTTTTGCTGTTTTAGTTTATTTTTTAGCTCTCTGTATATTCTGAATATTGATCCTTTATTTGTTGAATAGATGGTAAGAGATTGCTTTCCCATCTAAGGGCTGTTTCTCAATTGGGGTGATTATTACTTATTTTTTTGTTTAGTCTGTCATGGGGCTTGAACTCTGGGCCTGAGCACTGTCCCTCAGCTCTTCAGCTCATGGCTAGCGCTCTACCACTTGAGCTACAGGGCCAATTCTGGTTTCTGGTGGTTTATTGGAGATAAGAGTCTCACGGTCTTTCCTGCCCCAGCTGGCTTTGAACCATGATCCTCAGATCTCAGCTTCCTGAGTAGCTAGGATTACAGGCGTGAGCCACGAAGTGATTATTACTTTTGATGTGCACATTTGAGCTGAGGTGTGCCCAGGTCTAGTTTAGATATTTAAGGGCCACTTTGTCTAAGGTGGTAGTAGGGGAACATTGGGTGAAGTAATTTCTTTGGGAAGGATGGGATGTGAGAGAAAATGTGGTCAGGAAAGGTTTTGGTTCTCAGGGTTTTAGCCAAAACCAACTAAAAAAGTTGTTATTTCTTAAGAGCAGGAGGATTTCCTGAGGAGCTAGAATCCAAAAGTTCATTTTGAGGCATGCTCTTTGATTTCCCATTAGGATATATAAGTCCTGAGTTAAGGGCAAGAGGTTCAAGCTGGAGACAGTAATTGTAAAGGGGTTGTAATTCAAGTCATATGACTGGGTGAGATCACCCAAGCAACAGAGAAAGAGGTGTGTGTGTGTGTGTGTGTGTGTGTGTGTGTGTGTGTGTGTGTGTGTGTGTGTGTGTGTGTGTGTGTGTGTGTGTGTGTGTGTGTGTGTGTGTGTGTGTGTGTGTGTGTGTGTGTGTGTGTGTGTGTGTGTGTGGTGTGCTCTTCAAGGTCACCCAGCACATAGAGGAGAAGCCTGAGAACTAGGCCAGAAGTGTCCAGGGAGTCAGGAGACAGCCAGGAGAGCCGGAGCTGGAAGCCCATGCCTGCTAAGGGCAGGACTTGGCAGTGGAGGTCACTGGTGACCTTTGGTAGAAACCTGTTTAAATGCAGAAGTGGACAAGGAAAGCTGGGATTCCCATCAGGGCTGAAGGCAAAGAAAAAAAAAGTGAGGAGAGAATGAGACATAGAGCAGAAAAGCATGTACTGTATTCAGTTAAGAACTACAAGTATTGTTATTAGAGTTCTTGATTATAGCCATTTTAACTGGGGTGATGTGGTATCTTAATGTTGTTTTGATTTGCATTTCTTTTATGGCTAGGGATGCTGAGCATTTCTTCATGTGTCTATTGGCCGTCCTTCTTTCTTTTTCAGAGAAGTTTCTCTTTAAGTCTTTAGCTCACTTATTTATTGGGCAGTTGTTTCTTTGAGGATTTGTTGTTGGGGGATTTAATTTTTTGAGTTCCAAGTATATTTTAGATATGAGACCCTTGTCTGTTGTATGGCTAGTGAAGATCTTCTCCCAATCCGTGGGCTTTCTATTGATCTTACTAGCTATGTCCTTTGCCATGCAGAAGCTCTGCAACTTCATGCAATCCCATTTGTCCAACCTTTCTTTGATTTGTTGTGTTTCCAGGTCTCTATTAAGAAAATTTTGGCCTGTGCCAAGGAGACCTAGGGTTTCTCCTATTCTATCCTGTAATGTTTTCAGAGTGTCTGCTTTGACTCCGAGGTCTTTGATCCATTTGGAGTTGATTCAGATGCTGGAGGGGATGTGAACAGAAGGGAATCTTACTGCATTGTTGGTGGGAGTGTAAACTTGTTCAACCACTTTGGAAAGTAGTCTGGAGGTTCCTCAAAAGACTCCACATAGAACTCCCCTATAACCCAGCAATCCCACTTTTGGGCATTTACCCAAATGTTTACAAACAAGACCACACTAAAGCTACCAGCACAACTATGTTTATTGCAGTATTATTTACTATAGCTAAGATATGGAACCAACCCAGATGCCCCTCAGTAGATGAATGGATCAAGAAAATGTGGTATATATACACAATGGAATTCTATGCCTCCATCAGAAAGAATGACATTGCCCCATTTGTTAGGAAATGGAAAAACTTGGAAAAAATTATATTAAGTGAAGTAAGCCAAGCCCAAAGAAACATAGGTCCCATGGTTTCCCTTATTTGCAATAGTTATATGTACGAGTCAAGCAGAAAAGGTCAGATGATAAGGTGATGTTAGGAAAATGAACCCTAAGATATGTATTTAAATGTTTTTTTTCTTTCATGCATTTGTTTCTAATGCATTTATATGATTATTTCTTTGTTGCTTTGTATGTCCCTCCCCCACAGTATAACCCCTGCTTTCACTGTATTTGATGTCGGTATAATTTGTGGAGGGGAAGGGGAAAAACAAGTCGTTTAAATAACGATACAGGTGGACCTGCTGCAACAATGAGATGTACAAGTTTTTATATTGAAAAACGAACTTTACAACTTTGGTGGGGGGGGGGATTGGGTGGGGGGCAGGGGGAGGGGGGAGATGGGAAGGGATGGGAAGGGGAAACAAAGGAGGAGGCTACAATGCTTGATAAGAAATGTACTCATTATCTTGCCCATGTAATTGTAACCCTTCTGTACAGTTTTTTCACAATAAAAAAATTAAAAAAAAAAAGAACTACAACTAGGGGGCCGTCTCTGTCTCTCTGTCTCTTCCTCCCTCTCCCCCATTGGCCATGCCCTGCTCAAAAGAGACCCCTGCCAGCTCCCCCTGCAAGCGGACCTGCCAAGGAGGGCGACATGCGGCTCAGCTTTGTGAGGCTCTCAGAGCACACTACAACCCGACCCGGGCGTCCGTGGGCGCCGCAGGCTGCGACCTGTATAGTGCCTATGATTGTACAATACCACCTATGGAGAAAGTCCTTGTGAAGACGGACATTCAGATAGCTCTTCCTTCTGGGTGCAATGGAAGAGTAGCTCTACGTTCTGGCTTGGCTGCAAAACACTTCATCGATGTAGGAGCTGGTGTCATAGATGAAGATTATAGGGGAAAAGTTGGTGTTATATTGTTCAATTTTGGCAAAGAGAAGTTTGAAGTGAAAAAGGGTGATCGAATTGCTCAGCTCATTTGTGGGCAGATTTTTTATCCAGAAATTGAAGAAGTTCAAGTCTTGGATGATACTGAAAGGGGTTCAGGAGGTTTTGGTTCTACTGGAAAGAATTAAAATTTGGCCCAAGAATAGAACATGAAAAGGCATACTTTTGATTAAAAATAATAGGTTTTGCGTCAAGTGTTTTTGGTGTTTTGCACCATAAAACTTAATAGTTTTAACTTGTAAAAAAGTTTGTTTTCTTAATGATAGAAGGAAAGGTTACTTCTGTTGGGATTATCTGGAAACTTATTTTGTGTTTCTGCAATTGGTAGTTGTATGAAAATCTATCTGCTTTGTGAATACTTGACAAGTTTTAAAAAATAAGATGTATAATTTAATTCAATAAAGAGTATCTCTTTGGTTCTGTTTAAAAAAAAAAAAAAAAAAAGAACTACAACTAGAAACTGCTGCTGGTGGTTCCCAACTGTAATCCTAGCTACTCAGGAAGCTGAGATCCGAGGATCAAGGTTCAAAGCTAGTCTGAGCAGGAAACCAATCACCAGTAAACCCGATGTAGTGCTGTGGCTCAAAGTGGTAGAGTGCTAGCCTTGAGCAGAAGATCTCAGAGACCTCACTTAGGCCCTGAGTTCAAACCCTATAAGTGACAAAAAGAAGAAAGAAAGAATACAAGAAGGAAGGAAGGAAGGAAGGAAGGAAAAATAAACCGAGGTATGTTGCCATAAATTTGTAATCCTAGATTGGAAGGACAGTAGTTTAAAATTAGCCTAGGAAAAAAGTTTCTGAGACCTCTTTACCCCCATCTCAAAAGAAAAGGCTGAGCATAGCAATGTACTTCTGTCATCCCAGCTAATTGACAAGTGTAAACACAAGGATCAGGTCCAGTGCAGCCTGGGAAGAAAAAAAAACAACAGTGAAACCCTATCTAAAAAATAACCAGAGCAACAAGTAGTAGAGTGCCTGCCTAGCAAGTACAAGGCCTTGAGTTCAAACCCCTGAATGGCTAAGAATAAGCAACATACATACATACGTAGGTGGAAGAAAGACATTATTTTGTGGCTGTAGACAATGGAAATGAGCCAATAGAGGAAAAAGATGTGATAGGAAGCAGTTAGCTATGAATGATGGGAAAATCTAAAGGCAATGTAAAATGTAAGTAAACAAGCTGGGTGCCCGTAGCTCACATTTATAATCCTAGGTACTCAGGAGGCTGAGATCTGATGATCTTGATTCAAAGCAAGCCCAGGCAGGAGAGTCCCTAAGACTCTAATCTCAATAAACCACCCGAAAACCAGAAGTGGCATTATGGCTCAAATGGTAGAGCGTTAGCCTTGAACTGAAGAGCTGAGGGACAGCGCCCAGGCCCAGAGTTCAAGTAATTAAACTTCCCAACTCACAGGTAATGACATCTCTGTAGACTGGACTCAGGCATAAGAATTTCTCACAGGCAATCTCAGAAAGTAGTCCAAATCCATATACTAATGTTGTGGTTCTCACCATAAGGACAACACACTTTGGTCTATTGAAAGCATGTTTGTGTTTTGTTGGTGGTTTTTTTTTTTTTTTTTTTTTTTTTTTTGAGGGGAGGGTTGTTTTGTTTTGTGCCTGTACTTGGCTTAAACTAAGGGCCTGGAAGCTGTCCATTACCTTTTCTGTCAAGGCTGCTGCTTTACCATTTGAAACACAACTCTACTCTGGCTTTTTTGGTGGTTAGTTAGAAATAAGAGTCTCACCAACTTTCTAGGTGAACTTTGAACCGTGATCCTCAGATCTCAGCCTCCTGAATAACTAGGATTATAGGCATGAGCCACCAGCTTGCAAGTCTGTTGGTAACAGGTACTTAAACTGTTTTTGCTGTCTTGAATTCATTATAAAGCCAAAGAAGAGTCTGGCATGTGTGCTGCATATATAATGACTTAGGTACATTATGTGTATGGGATCTATATTTCCATGTTGTGTTTGTCATTGTTCTAAGCTGTTAGTTCTTTGAGATCATGTTGGGCTCTAGTAGACACAGGGCTGATTGATAGCATCTTTAAGCCAGGGACTAAACCTATCCCTAAGGAACAGCAGAGCCTTGCAGAACAGACCAAATGAGGATAATTACCAGTAATGATCAGATTGTACCCTGGAGCCAGAGAAGTCATCTCATGGAAACCAGATGGCTCCTCTCCAGTGATGGCGGCCATCACAACTTGTCCAAAACCTGGGAAAAATAGGACTGCGATAATAGCCAGCCAGGCCACCTGTAACTGGGACTTGAAACTATGCACACATTTGTTTCTTGTCCTTAATTCTTCCTCTGCTTAAACCTACTGCTCAGCTTAGTATCCACAGATGGCAGGGGATAGCTGTCTTCCCATGGTCACCTAACCTCACTGCTCTGCCACATAAACTTTCCTGTCACTTTCACTGCTTGCACTTTGCCTGAATTCTTCTCACAGAAGACAAAGGTTGATTTGCTGCACATCATTTCAGGCAAGCAATTGAGGCGAGAATGTGGATGAGAGCACACAGGTCCTGGCAGCTGAATGTTTAACATGTTTCACACATTAGCATGTGAACCTGGAGGGAAACTTAAAATCCATGGAGGGTGTAGTTTGCATTTATTCTTCCTCAGTGCTACGTGCAATTCAGAAGACTTTACATCAACTGCAACTTGGATTGGGTGAACTATGGTGCAGAGTTCTCCATTGCAGAGAATGCTGCTGTGTGAATGTGTTCACCTCACTGGATGAGGTAGCGAGGTTAATGATTTTGATGAAAACAAACAAACAGAAATTTCTGGGCTAACGTGATCTCTGCTATAGCTACATCCAGCTCCCTCCCCTGCAGACAGGATGCAGACACCTGCAGAGTACCCAGACAGATGTTCTGTTCTACTGGTTGATTTCTCTCTGGCAGGTGAGAGATCAAGGTCAATGTCACAGCTGACTCACACCTAAAGCAGTGGACATTTCCGACAGACCACAGCACTTCCTTCTTGCAAATGAGATCTGGGCCGTAAGGACAAGAAATTCTGGGGTCTAGATCAAGGCCCTTGCCATGGCAGGCCCTGGGGTTCCAGTGCAGCTAGGCTGGTAGCAGGGATCCCCTCTTACCTCCAGGGCAGATGGAGATGGGCCCCCATCCTCTCTTTCTGTAGACTATGTATGTGGTGTGGAAAAGCTTTGGAAAGTGCCCTTTATCCATTGAGTTGAGTGCTTGTTACCTGTTCTAAGCACTCTACAAATATTTACGGCAATTTGCCTAATCATCTTGAAGATAAATTATTATCATCCCTGATTTACAGAGGAGAAAAGCTGAAGCACAGAGAAGCTAATCATCCAGCCTAAGGTCACAGAGCTCATAAGCAGTAATGATGAGATTCAAACCCAAGTAGGTTTCTTCAGGAGTCCCAGATATTAACTGGTGTGCCTAAGTTGGCGTTCAGTTATTTAAAAAAAATACAGATACATAAAATTTGCCTTTAGAGGTATAAGGAGGAAGAAGGATGTCAACATTTGAAAAGCCAGCAGTAGCTCTGAAGATGAATTGGGGGTGTTTGCTGGACACAGCTAATAAGCAAGTGAAGAAGGAGGGGGAAGGGAAGGAGGAAAGAAAGGGGAAGGGATGATGGAAAGAGAGAGAGAGAGAGAGAGAGGGAGAGAGAGAGAGAGAGAGAGAGAGAGAGAGAGAGAGAGAGAGAGAGAGAGAGAGAGAGAGAGAGAGAGAGAGAGTGATTTTAGGAACAAATGTTGCTCTGGACGGAGACTCCCATCTACCTTGAGAATAAAGTTCTCTATTTTCTGTAGGCTCTCTGAGGGCCGGGGGCTGGCTGTTCAGGAGGCAGAACTTTCACTGTAAAGCAAAAGCCTCTTACTGCTTCCCACCTCCGCAGGCCCATTTATAGTCCTGACCCCTGCGGCTCCCAGAACATCCCTAGAAGGCATTTTCCCCAGAACAAAGGGGCCTCCAATGGTCTTCAAAGCCACTATGATGTGTTGGTTGCAAAAATTCCTCAGTCCCTCGAGACAGATTCATTTGCATTTCTAAAGTGAGACTCAATTTCAAATAACTGGGCTAAGTGATAAGTGTCCTGCCTGGGGAGCAGACAACCCCACACCCAGCCACCCCAGCTCCCCAGCAACCTGAGGAAGTGGGCTAGACAGTCGGGCAGTGGTTGCTTCTGATTCTTCCGAAACCCAAACTCAAATACTGGATGCGTCTAGATGCCAGAGTGAGCTCTAGGGAAAAGAGAAAAATATTTTTAAAAAGTTCAAGTCCTCCCTCTTCCCCAAATGCAAATCCAATATTTTCCTTCATGTGCAATCCACGAAGTCTTCTGTGAACACAACTCTTTGTGTTACATACCATACATGATTGCTTGCTCTATACATTAAGCATTCACCCATGTTTTTCAAACTATTTGTAAGCTGGTGATTTCCAATAACAACAACAAAACTCTTATTTTCTGGTTGCTAAATTGTGAAGCTTAAATGAATTCATATGTCTTGTTATCTATTCTTATTAGAATTTTTTTTTCTTTCCAAAATGACGGTACTTTCTCTATTGGGCTAATGATAGAAATAGCTGACGGCTTGAGAAGTTTTGTAAATTGGACAACTTTTGGCTTGAACTGGGAGAGAAACTGAAATTTAAGCTCTTATTTACTGAGCACAGAAATAAACTGGGATTCTGGAAATAAGGCTGAAGTCCCAGTAGCTTTCCTCCCCGCCCCCACTCCCAGCCCAGCTTTGCCTTAAAGACTGGCGTTACAGACACTTCCTTCAAATGCTAATGAGCAGCTTACAAAAGCTAAACAACAGGACCAAACTGGTTTCTGCTGCTCTGAGGAGCTGGAAGTTAGTGTCCCACACTTTCCAGAGATTTCCCAGACACTTCCTCCACATTCCAACAGCCATCCTTAAACTGTCCCCCCCCCCCCCCGCAACCCACAGGGTAACTCTTCTCTCTGGTCTTCTCCCAGTTGTTTTTCATTGCAAATCCAGACACCTCGATTTCTCCAAAGCTTCTGAATACTGTTTTAGCTTTTCAGTCTCTCTCTCTCTCCCCTCCTCCCCTCCCTCTCTTTCTGCAATTCCCGTTGATCCTTTGAATTCTTAACAATGATTCTTGTAAACTGGATAGTACTGCTCCATTTTAAAGATGGAAAAAGCTGGCACCCAGGGAAAATGAAACAACCTAAGAGACCAATTGACAAATAAGTCAAGATTCAAACCAGGAAATGGAAAACCCTCCTCTTCTTCCTAGAGGTGGAAGGTAGTTTTGACTGGAGGAGGTATGGAAATGGAAGACATTAACCCTGCCTAACAAGCGCCAGTCTTGAGCAGTGCCTCCAGCCATTTCCCGGAGAAGCCTGGAGAGATGACCAAAAAACCAGATAACATGAGGAAGATCTCAAATCTGGTCCTGCTTGGAGAATGGCTACTGGCTAGATTTAGCTGGAATACTGAAGGCCCATTTGTTAGCTTGGCCTGTGGCACCCCGGGTTGGTGGGAGACCCTTGAGGGGTGGGGCCTCATGGGAGGAAGTTAGGTCATGGGGACATAGCCGTTGAACTAGGCCCTGAGAGGAGACTCGAGCTGGGACAGCTTCTTTACAGGTTTTGTTTTTGTTTTAGGGATTTTAGAAAAAAAACAAAAACCTTGGCTCCAACCAGCCCAGTTCTTGAAATGAAAAGAATGCCTCTAGGTCCCCCTCCCCTTAACTTAACCCACCTTCATTGTTTTGTTAAAGACTGACCCATTAAACAGGTAGCCAGTAATCCGGCTCATGCTGGCATGCTGGCTGGCATGCTGGCGACATCCTGAGTTTACTATAAACTCTACCTTTTTCACATGCTTATGTTAAACTCTACTAAACTCCTTTGTGAATGTTTACCTTAAGCTCTGCTTTACCATTGAATTCTTGAGTCATTTAAACCAAAAGTGATAGGCTGGCTTAAACAGCCATTATGTGACAAAGTGTAACCTCACTGGCCACCTGCGTGTGGTCTGGTATGACTGTGCAATCTTTTGGGTGTGTGAAAACCTCATTGGTTGCCTACGTGACCAGGCTTCACCTTGTGATTTTTGCCTTTAAAAACCTAAGCACGTGGGCCGCTCGGGGTCGCAGTATCAGCTCCTGAGCCTGTGCTGCGGCCCTGGCCGGTCAGTGTAGGAACCTTCTCAATAAAGTTGCTTCTTTAATATCAACTTTGTTGCGGTGGGCTCTGTCACTCCGGACGACTAGGTGGGCTTGCCTGCCTGAGTAGGGGGTCTTCCTACTATACCGTGAAGGGGATATTGGGACCCTAGCCCCTTTCTAGCCACAGAGGTGAATGTCCTGTCCTGCCACATGTCACCATGAAGTACCATTTCATCACAGGACCCCAAACTACAGCTCAACTGGCCATGGACAGAAATCTTCAAAATTGTGAGCTGAAGGAATCCTTTTTTGTGTGTGAGGGGGTGGGCAGTAGTGAGGTTTGTACTCAAGGTCTTATTCTTGCTAGAAAGTTACCTTTGCTGCTTGAGCCATGCCTCCAGCCATTTTTGCTTTAAGTTTATTTTTCCATTAATAACAAATTGTGTGTGTGTGTGGTATGCACACACACACACACACACACACACACACACACACACACACACACCAGTCTTGGGCTGGGCTATGTCCCTGAGCTTTTTTGTGCAAGTCTAGCGCTATACTGCTTGAGCCACAACTCCACTGCTGGATTTTTGGGTGATTAATTGGAAAGAAGAGTCTCACAGATTTTCCTGCCCTGGCTGGGTTCGAACCACCATCCTCAGATCTCAGCCTCTTGAGTAGCTAGGATTACAGATGTAATCCACTGGCAGACAACAGTTTTTAGGATCAGTGTTCATAGGATCTTTGGCTGTAGTTAGTAGCAGCAATAATGAGACTCCTTTACAGGTGTGTGCTGCTTTTGTGGTTTTCCAAAGGACTTTTATGCACACGTGTGTCTCAATTGCCCAGCATGATGAACAGCTTGGTGTGAAGTCACCTTGCCCCATAAGAAAGCTCCCAGGCAGAGGGCTCTCATGATTTCCCCACCCATGAGGAGCAGACAAATAAAAGAGACTGGCAGGCAGGTCTCTACTGCAGCTCCAGAGACATAGCCATCTTAATCAGTAACCATGTCACAAAGATCTACAGACACCTTGTGTAGTCATTTACTTGGAATGCACTTGACAAGGATCACAAGTCGCCTTCCTTTAAGTTCTTCTCACTTTTATGGAGACTCCATATTAAGTCCATAATAAGACCAGGGTAGAGCTGCTTATGCTTGTAATCCTAGTAATCCTTGTAATCCTGGAAAAGGCCTTGAGTACAAGTCCCAGGCCCAGCAAAAAGACAAACAGAACAGGGCAGAATTTTCATATTAGTTAAGATTTTAAATAATTTAATATTGGTGGCCCATGCCTATAATCCTAGCTATGTAGAGGGTAAGATCAGAGGATGGTGGTTCAAGTCCATGAAAGTCTGATCTCCAATTAACTTTCAAAACAGCAGGGAATGTAGCTGTGGCTTAAACCATAAAACTCTAGCTTTGAGTACGCTCAGCGATAGTCCCCAGGTGCTGAGTTCAAGCCCCAGGATCAATTGGCACACATATGAAAAAATTTTAACATTGCTGGTAAAGGCTCTGGACTCAATCTAAGCAATACATACACACATACACACACAAATGCTGGTAAAGATGTGAAAAGATGAACACACCTATCCACTGATTATGGAACTATAAATTAGTGCACTGTATCAAAAGGACAGCCTGATGATAATAATTAAGAATAGTTAAGAGCTTTTCTTTGTTCTGATCCTGAGACTTGAACTCAGGGTCTGAGTGCTGTCTCCGAGCTTTTTCACTCAAAGGTAGTGCTCTGCCACAACTTTACTTCTGAATTTTTGGTTGTTAATTGGATATAAGAATCTCACAGACTCTCTGGCCAGGCTGTCTTTAAGCTAGAACCACAGGCATGTGTCTGTGCCCAGCTAAACAAAATTATCTAGCAAATCTACCTATCTCTATGAATATTATTTTCCTAAAAAAACAGTCTGAAGCTAAACAAAGACACACACACACACACACACACACACACACACACACACACACACACACACACACACACACACACACACACACACACACACACACACACACACACACACACACACACACACCAGGATTTATTTAGGTCTGAGTTGTCTAACGCCCAACCACAAAACTATGAAATAATCTGGATATTTACAACAGCTTAATTAAAACCTAATAACAAAATGGAATATTCTGAAGCAATTAAAAGAGATATTACAGAGGACAGTTTAAGCATTTGAGGAAACATTTACCATCTTGTTGAGTGAAGGAAAACTAACAAAACAGCAATGCAAGTTGTCTCAATCCAAATTTTGAAAGAAGACAGCCCTCACTGGAAGAGCAGGCAGCAAATATTAAGACATCTCTGTGAGCAGATTCTTTATCTTCCCTCCCTCCCCTGGGCCTTCCTCGGTCCATCCTTCTTTCTTTCCTTCTCTTCTCTCCTTCCTTTACTTTTGTGTTTTCCAATAAATTCAATAAATGTGATGGCTTTCTGATTGGAAAAATAAATTTGTTCTTTTTCTCCCTCCCTCTCTTCCTTCCTTCCTTCTTTCCTTCCTTCCCTTCCCTTCCCTCCATTGCTTTCTTTCTGATGAGAATCTAAGGATGAGTCACTCAGGACCCACTACAGTGTGGTGGCCCTAGGCTCACCACCTGGCAGCAGGAAAGATGAATAAGTAATATTGGCAAGCAAGCAGTAATTACTCTGCAAGAATTTTGTTTTGTTTTGTTTCTTCTCTAAAGAGGATGTCGCAGACAATTTTACAAGACTGCACTTGCAACTAGGTTTCTTAGAAAGGGAACTGGTGGCATCACTTAGGGCCAGTAGGCCAGGTGAGCCTGACATCCTCCTCGATGAAAGCTTTGGGAGCTCAACACAGTGCCAGAGCCCGTGCTTGGCATTACCTGCTCTCCTTTTCCACAGGAAGCTGAGCTCTGATCCCATCCTGCACTGAGTGCTCCAGAAGGCCTTACTAGAAGGTCATGAGTCTCCCACAAAAAAGACCTTGAACTTGAATCCTGAGTACAGTGTGGAGCCATTAGTGGTTGAGCCCATTCTCATCCTTGTCCTCATAGCTCAGATGAGCAAGTGGCCTGCCTGGGACTCAAGAACAGTCAGGGAGGAGCTGTGGGTGGCAATAGTAGGGTGAGAAAAATGGATGCGAGGAGGCATCCTACCCACCACCAGGGCTGCCTGGGAAAGCATCTCCGCTTCTGCCAATCAGCTGTCCCATCTCTATAATAAGCAGGTGGCACCATGACTGCTCTCTGAACCTCACCCCTTATGTACTTAATTCATTAAGTGATCACTAGTGCAGATGTCACCTGAACCATCAGGTGAGGTGAGGGTGCCAGTTTTGCTCTCCACAGAATGATCATTTTTCCCCTCCAAGGTGATATTGGTGATATTGCTGGCATCTCCCATGGTGTAATGAGTCACCCTGTTTCTACTTGTCTCTGTAACATATTGTCCAGATAAAGTCCTGACCTGTGTTTATAAGTCTTCAAACCTGGGGATATGGCTCAAGCAGTAGACTGTCTGGCAAGTGCAAAGCTCCAAGTTCAAACTCCAGTACTTACACACATACATACACACACACACACACACACACACACACACACACACACACACACACACACACACAATTTTGTTCAAATGGCAGACAAAAAAAAATCTACAGTTAAAAAACAAAGGCCAAAAGAAAATCCAACTCAGAGAGATAAGCTCAGATATATTCAAAGGAAAAGAATTGTAAGCAAAGGATAACAAATACAAAGGAATAGCAGGGGTATAAATGACGAAAGCAGTACTAGGAGAGAAATAACCGTTGAAGTCAAGGAGGTTGGGGGTGAAGGAAGGACAGTCTGCACATCCCTGGGATAGATCTGTTTGCTTGCTTTTGTCTTTTTTATTTTTATTTTTTTTTGTGGTCGTGGGGCTTGAACTCTGGGCCTGGATGTTATCCCTGAGCTCTTCAGCTCAAGGCAAGTGCTCTACCACTTGAGCCAAAGCACCACTCTGGTTTTCTGGTGGTTAATTGGAGATAGGAGGCTCATGGACTTTCCTGGCTTTGAACCATGATCCTCAGATCTCAGCCTCCTGAGTAGCTAGGATTACAGGCGTGAGCCACCGGCACACAGCTAGATCTGGTTTTTACCAAGAAAGAAGTGGGGAGCATTGTCCAATTTCAAGTAAGGAAAAAAATGACCTGATAGACATTCCCACAAGCTTACTTGTGAGACAGGTGAGGAGCTTGAATGCAAAAGGAGGAAGCCAAGTTAGCAGGTCATTAAAATAATATACACAAAAGGTAATGATCATCTGGGCAAGGATGGTATTTTGAATATCATTTTAAGGTAGAATTGCTGAGAGATCAATTATGGAAGATAAAGAAATCAGGAACAAAGCCATGTTTCCTGGTCTGTATAATTTGAAGGATGGAGGGGAAGACAGTGAAAAGAAATGAGAGGTTTGGGGGAATTTTATTTGGGGCTTATGCTTGATAGGCTTCTAGACATAACTAACACAACACAAGATGTATGGAGATGTTAAAGGTCTGCAGTGGAGAAATCTGGGGTAGAATTTTAAACTTGGTCATTTGGCTTATGGTTGTTCAAATATTAGTAATTGTTACTGGCAACTGACTCACCGGTTTGGTCCTTAAGGGCAAATGTCTGATTGTCAGGGTTCAAGCTCCTCAAGAGGCTATCTGGATCACTCTGACCCCTGACCCTGGGACAGAATCCTTTCTAACAGGCCAGGCAGATGTCCTAAGCTTCTGCTGTAAGCCTGGCAGTGATGTGGCCCTTCACCTTGGAGGGTACTTCCAGTCCTGGGACCAGCTCCTTCCATCTGAGCTGAAATTAGGCTCCTTCCATGGCTCTATCATCTGTTGTTCCCTGGAGCTACTCAAAATATGTCTGATCTTCTTCTGCATACAAATCCTTCCAGTGGCTTCTCTGTTCTTCTACAACAACTATTCAAATGAGTCAGCAGTAAACTTAACTTTTTTTTTTTGGAGGGGGGGTTGTGGTGATAGAACTCTGGGCTTGGGCGCTGTCCCTCAGCTCTTTCAGCTCAAAGCAAGTGCTCTACCACTTGAGCCACTTGCTTAAACTTAACATGTTATTGTCTTTTTCCTTTAATTTTGAGACAGCGTCTCTAGCCTTGAACCTTCAATCCTCCTCAGCTTTCTGAGTGCTGGGATTCTAAGCATGTACCACTAGGCCAGGCTCTTATTTATTTTGTGCTAGTCCTTGGCTTGAACCCAGAGCCTGGATGTCATCCCTGATCTTTTTCATCTCAGAGCTAATGCTTTATCACTTGAGCCACAGCTCCACTTCTGGCTTTTTGGTAGTTATCTGGAGATGAGGAAGAGTCTCACAGACTTTCCTGTCCTGGATAGTTTTGAACCGTGACCCTCAGATTTCAGCCTCCTGAGTAGCTAAAATTACAGGAGTGAGCCATTGGCACCCAGCAAGGCTCATAGTCTTTAAAAAGTAATTAATTATGAAGTAAGACACTACCTATATGATGAAGGCCCCTGAGCACACATGACCAATCCCATATTTCTCTCTGCATCCCTGTGTGTGTGTGTGTGTGTGTGTGTGTGTGTGTGTGTGTGTGTGTGTGTGTGTGTGTGTGTGTGTGTGATCAACCCAGGACCTTGTGTGGACTCTATCGCTGAGTGACACCTCCAGCCCCGGCTTATGTATTAATCTCAGTGCAGAGGACTGGGTGCAAGCCTGCGTGGAGCAGTGATGCTCGGGTTTCACTGTGGTGAACACCGGCAAACTGCTTTTTGTGATGCGTGTAACTGGGGGGTGAAGCTAACCTTTCTAGGCTCCCATGTAGGAAGGCTCACCAGCAGTTACCGAGCTGTTGCTCCTGTGTTTTTCCATCGTGCAGCTCCCAGAGGAGGGCTCAGGGCCCGGGAAGCGCGCGGTCCAGGGGGCGGCCGGCCGGGTGGGCGCTCGGCCCCTTGCCCATTCCCCCGCAGGCGCTCCCGCGTCAGCCCGCTTCCCCGGACCGAGCCTCGGGTTCTGCCCGTGACCGCCGGCGCTGGGCGCTCAGACCCAGGCTCCGACTGCAGAAGAGGTGGACAGGCTTGGAGCGGGCTCTCCCCAGGTAACCGGGAAGCCAGGGCACGTCCAGCCTCCGTCCGAGCCGGGAGGAGCCTCCGCACCCTTGTTGTTATTTGCATTCCAATGCAGTCACCTCACCAGCTCCGCCCCCGCCCGCCGGACTGCGGCCGGACCCATTCTTCCTTATTAGGAGCGGGCGGGACAGCGTCGGGCGCGGTGGGGAGCGGCGGAGGGCGGGGCGAGTGGAGCGCGTGGTGGGGTGGTGGCGGCGCCGAGAAGCGGACAGGTGCCCGGGGGCGGGGCTTGGGTTCGGAGCGGCCGGAGGGGGCGTGGCCTGTCCCTGGGCGTTCTAAAGGGGCGTGGCGGAGCCGGGTGTTCCGGTCTCGGGGCGGGGCCTCCAGCAGGTGCGTCCCGCGGTTCGGGTTTCACTGAAACGGATCCTGCTCTGGGAAAAGCGAGCGTGGAGGCTCGGATCGGGGCCGATGCGGAGGCGGCCAGGCTAGGGGGTCGCGAGCGGGGCTCTGAGTTTCGAACTCCTGGCCCGGCTCGGGGACGGCTGGAAGGAAGGATGCGGAGTCCGAGGGTGGCGTGGCTGCTGGGGTGCGCCGTCCTGCTGGCGGCCGCTGCCTCGGGCGGCGTCACCGGGGAAGGTGAGGACGGGGCGGTCGGAGCCCGCGGGCCCGGGCGCCTGGCCGGCGGCGGGAGGGAGTGGGGCCGGCGCACCTCGGGGTGCATCCCTCAGACGCCCCGGCGTTGGCGGGGGCCCCTGCATCCCGGGACATCGGCGGGGACACCCGGAAGCGGCCCCCTTACCGGGGACGGCTGCAGACCCGGGCTCCCCCAGCTCCCACCTGTCGGCGGGGGGACGCCGAGGGACGCGAGTGCCAGGTCTGGGGTTCCCCGAGGACGGACTGGCTTCTCCTCCCCGGGGTTGGTGTCTTTGCAAACACGAGGTCATTAGTAGCTTTCCTCACTCCCTGGCGGGTCCCGGGGGGGGTGGACTGGATTAGCGAGTCGATGTTTAGGGTAGGGGAGGAGGGGGTGGGAACCCCTATCCCTTCCCTCTCACTTCTTGTACCCCCATTGGAGCCCCCCCCCCGCTTGGGGTCTGCCCAGGGGTCCCAAGAGGCGCCGCGGCTCCTGGTACCCACGGGGAGGATGACCTGGGTTTGAAAGTCAGCCCGTTCCTCTGGGGTTTACAAGGGAAATATACCGGAGGGCGCGCGCCCGGGTCTGCAGGGCTTGAAGGTGGCAGCCCCGGGAACAGAACCGCAGGGGTGCGGCCAGGGCGATGCACAGCGGCCAGCTTGAGCTGGGCTCGGGGTGGGGCGGAGCAGCTCCCAAGGACGGCGCAGCGGGGAGTTCAAGTTCCCGGGTTGGGTCGGGCCGGCGGAGGCCGGCGGGTGCCCTGATTTTAACGGGCACCTTCCGTGATGCTCAGCGTGGCGGGTTTGGGGGCGGTCTGGGGGCTTTAAATGTCCTTGCGAAGTTTGCATATTTGCTGCAAAAGACAGTTTATCCTTTTCATAAGGACGTTGTGTGAACAAATCAGTAAATCAGACTACAATGTGATCTAAAAATGTCTGGAGTTTTAAAAAGCGGATCCACGTAAAGGTCAAACCGTACCATACTTTTTTTTTTTTTGGCCATTCTTGGGGCTTGAACTCAGGACCTGGGCACTGTCCCTGAGCTTCTTTTGCTCAAGGCTAGCACTCTACCACTTGAGCCACAGCACCACTTCTGGCTTTTTCTGCTTATGTGGTGCTTAGGAATCGAATCCAGGGCTTCATGCATACTAAGCAAGCATTCTACCACTAAGCCACCTTACCAGCCCTGGTATACATTTTTATAGGTCAGTATCAAAATAAAAACATTTATTTCCAGGAAGTATTGAGGCTAACAACCCTATTTACCTATGTCTGTCTTTACTTTTTAAAAAAATTAATGTTATTATTACTATAAAGGTAATTTATAAAGGAGTTACAGTTATGTTAGGCAAGTCATGAGTACATTTTTTTTTTTTTTTGGACAATGTCACCTTGTTCCTCCTCCCAGTTTTTCCCTTCCATCCCTGCCCACAAGTTTGTATAGTTTGTTTTCAACATAGTTTCTTCTAAGTAACACTGCTGCCTATGGGTTTTGTTGTTGTTGTTTTGTTTTGTTTTTTGTTAGTTGTGGGGTTTGAACTCTGGCCCTGGGCACTCAAGGCTTTCTCACTTGAGCCACATCACCATTTCCGGTTTTCTGGTAGTTTATTGGAGAGAAGTGTCTCATGGGCTTTTCTGCCTGGGCTGGCTTTGAACAGTGATCCTCAGATCTCAACCTCCTGAGTAGCTAGGATTACACGCAGAAGCCACCAGCACCTGGCTTGCCTATGGGTTTTTTTTTTTATTGTTGTAGCATTTATTTATTTTTTATTATTAAGTTTTTTTATTGTGAAAATACCATACAGAGGGGTTACAATTATATGAGCAAGGTAATTTCTTATCAAGCATTGTTGCCTGCTTTGTTTCCCCTTACTATCCTTGCCCTCCCAACCCCCCCCCCCCCCAAGTTGTAAAGTTCGTTTTTCGACGGTAAGGTCTTGTACATCTCATTGTTGCAATGGGTCCTCCTGTATCCATATTTAAACAATTTTTTTCTCTTCCCCTCCACAAATTATACTAACATTAAATACAGTGAAAACGGGTTATACCGTGGGGGAGGGACATACAAAGCAACAAAGGAATCATAAATATGTTAGAAACAATAGTAAGAAAGAAAAACAAATTAAGTCCTTATCTTGGGGTTCATTTTGCCTAACATCAACTTGTCTATTTCTGCTTGTCTCAGACATATACTAGTTATTGCAAATAAGGGAAACCATGGGACCTATGTTTCTTTGGGCCTGGCTTACTTCACTTAATATAATTTTTTCCAAGTCTTTTCATTTCCTAACAAATGGTGGCAATGTCATTCTTTCTGATGGAGGCATAGAATTCCATTGTGTATATGTACCACATTTTCTTGATCCATTCATCTACTGGGAGGCATCTGGGTTGGTTCCATATCTTAGCTATGGTAAATAATGCTGCAATAAAAACAGTTGTGTTGGTAGCCTTAGTATGGTTTTGTTTGTGATCATTCGGGTAAATGCCCAAAAGTGGGATTGCTGGATCATAGGGAAGATCAATGTGGAGTTTATTAAATGAATCCAAAAAAACCATAGAAAGAATCAACAAAAGAAAGAGTTGGTTCTTCGAAAAAATTAACAAAACTTGACAGACTCTTAGCAAATCTTATCAGAAAAAGAAGAGAACACACCCAAATTAATAAACTCAGAGATGAGAATGGAAACATTGCCACAGAAACAACCAAGATTCAGAACATTATAAGGGATGCTTCTCAAATCTTTATGCTAATAAGTTTGAGGACCTGGCAGCAATGGACCTTTTCCTAGCAAATATTGACATGCCGAAACTAAACCAAGGTGAGTTAAGCCAATTTAACAGGCCCATATCAAGCATTGAAATAGAAATACCAATAAGAGACCTCCCATCTAAGAAAAGCCCAGAACCAGATGGTTTTACAGTGGAATTCTACAAGGCCTTCAAAGTAGAGCTCACACCAATACTCCTCCAACTCTTCAATGAAATTGAAAGTTCACTACCGAACTCATTCTATGAAGCCATCATAACCCTCATCCCCCAGGCAGGGACTCATCAAAGAAAGAGAACTATAGACCCATTTCTTTGATGAACATTGATGCAAAACTTCTCAACAAAATTTTGGCCAGTTGACTCCAACAATTCATCCAAAAAATCATGCCTATGTCTTTTAAAGTTAAAAACTTAAAACTTGGAAGGATGGGCTCTTGGTGAAAGCCTATAATCGAAGCTAGTCAACAGGCAGAGATTAGGAGGATCATGGTTAGAAGCCAAAAGGGCTGAGTGCCTGGCTCGAGTTGTAGTTTTTGTAGTCTTTAGTTTGAATCCCAGTTCTGCCAAACAAGAAGGCATTCAGGAGCAAAGGTTAATGTGAAAATTTCAGTGTGGGACTCAAGACTTATGCTTCAGATAGTTCATATAGGAAACACTTCTTGAACATTTGGCCCATTCTTGTTTAAAAAGTGAAGAGCTGAGGAAAGAGAGATCCCAATGTGAGGTGAACTTGATTTAACAATATAAAAAGTCACAGCCAGGCATGGGTGGCTCATGACTGTAATCCTAGCTACTCAGGAGGCTGAGATCTGAGAATCCCAGTTCGAAACCAGCCTGCACAGAAAATTCTGTGAGACTCTCATCTCCAGTTAACCACCAGAAAAGCACTAGCCTTAAGCAAAAGAAGCTCAGAGACAGTGTCTAGGCCCTGATTTCAAGCCCCATGACAGACAAAAAGGAAAAAAAAAATTAAAAAGTCAGGTTACTTGCTAACCAGAATTATTTAATATTAGCCATTATTTTTTCCTCTTGCATACCTCTAATCCTTTGCATGCTAAGTTTCCCGAAGAGTTAGTCATGTAACAACAGCTCCCAACTTGGAGGAACACAGTTTTCCTTCTGGCTGAAGCTAGGTTGAAATTGTTAAAAACCTTTCTGCCACTCAGCGGGGGGCCGTTGCTTATCTAACCCTTTCAGTTTGTCCTGTGTGTGTGTGTCCGCTTGATAAAAGGGCAGAATAGATTTGGTTTTCTTCTCAAAAGCCTCATTCCCAAAGACTGCATCCTAGAGAGGAACTCAGCCTAAGATAAACTCACTTTCCAGGTAGGGAGGACATGGACTGGGAAGGGAACCAGCTCAGGAAAACGCTCCTTATTCCCCCTCTTCCTCCATGCAGTAGTAGTGGATAAGATTTGTGTCAACATTTTCCCTCTGTCTTGCCACTGGTGGTAAAGTCTTAGAAGTGGAGAGTGGTGGAGTACAAGGGGACTGGACTATCCCATAGCCTTGAAGGCCATTTCTAGCATTCTCCTCACCCCAAAAACCTTGGTAAATAGCTAATGAGGACTCCAGATGCAGAGAAGCTCAAAAGGCAATGTGCCCTTGAAATCAGTTTCTCACAGTGAAAGGCTAATGCAGTCCACCATAACAGTCACTCTGTTCTTTTGTTAAGAAACTGAAATTTCTGTTCTCTTTACAATTGCTTTTATTTTATTTATTTATTTATTTATTTTTGTCAGTCATGGGCCTGAACTCTGGGTCTGGGTGCTGTCCCTCTGCTCTTCAGCTCAAGGCTAGCGCTCTACCACTTGAGCCACATGCCACTTCTGGACTTTTCTGCTTATGTGGTGCTGAGGAACTGAACTGAGGGCCTCATGCATGCAAGGCAAGCACTCTACCACTGAGCCGCCTTCCCAGCCCTCTTTACAGTTGCTTTTAAATTGCAGAAGTAGTAGCTTGGTGTTGGTGGCAAATGCCTATAATCCTAGCCACTCAGGATGCTGAGATCTGAGGATTTGGGCTGGGCAGAAAAATCCAGGAGATGTTTATCTGCAATTAATTGCAATTAATCAGCAAAAAGCTGGAAGTGGAGGTGTATGGATCAAGTGATAGAGCAAACTTAGGTAGGGAAAAAAGCCTACTAAGAGACTGAAACCCTAAATTCAAGCCCCAGGCCTAGCATAAAAGAAAAATTGCAAAAGAAGTATGTGAAGCTGGGCACTGGTGGCTTAATCCTATAATCCTAGCTATTCAGGAAGCTGAGATCTGAGGATTGTGGTTGGGGGGCCAACCTGGGCAGGAAAGTTTGTGAGACTCGTCTCCAATTAACCACCAGAAAACCAGAAGTGGTTCTGTGGCTTAAAGTGGTAGAACACTATCCTTGAGCAAAAAGAGCTCAGGAACAGTGCTCAGGCCCTGAATTTAAGCCTTATGGACCCCCCCCCCAAAAAATGCTATGTGGTCATTACTGAGAAAAATTTAGTCAGATCACTCCCAAACCTCAGTACTTGAAGGTGGTAACTACTGCTAACAGTTTAGGTTATATCCTTTCCCCTGACTCATAGACTCATGCATGAAATATCAGAAAACTTTCTTGTGTAAATGTAGGATTTTACAAGATGATCAGTAACATAAAACAGTATGCACAAAACATTTTGTGTGTGTGTATGCTGGTCCTGACACTTGAACTCAGGGCCTGGGTATAGTGTCTGAGCTTTATTTCTTAAGATTAGTGCTGTACACTTGAGACACAGATGTATTTATGAAAGTGTTACAGACTTTCTTACCTGGGCTGGCTTTGAACTGTAATCCTCAGATCTTAGCCTCCTGAGTAGCTAGGATTACAGGAGTGAACCACTGATACCCAGTTCATAAAATATTTGTAGTGACTTTAAAAACAGTACCTGAAATTGAAAAACTGAAGTAGGAAGATTATAAATTTGAGATCACCCTAGGCTATTTAGTGAAACTGTCAAAAAAAATTTAAATGTGTTCTAGAAAGATGTATCATATTTTTAAATTAGTCTTCTGTTGATAGATATCTGGGATATGGAAGAGGAAGAGGTCTGATGAAAATAGAAACAGGACTCTGTGTTAGCACACAATCCCCTTTGCTTTTCTTGTGTTACTAATTAACTGCTGGGTGATGTCTCATAAAGATTGTGTTTAACTTTGTTATGGTTTATTAGCTGGGCAAGTATTGAGGAACAAGAGTTCATCTTGAAAGAATGCTTAAGCAGTTTACTGAAAGTATGGCTAGGGAGGGCTACTCAACAACTGAGACTTGATTTTTTTTTTTAGCCTGTAGCTCCCAAGGAATTAGGAGGAAAAAGAACATTTCGGGCTAGGGGAGGTTAGGGAGGAGGGATGAGGAGAGTGTTAGCACAAAGTACTTTTCCTATACTCGGTTTGGTGGGGGAATAGCGGGCTCACTTTCCACTAGAATTCAACAGGCCTGGAATACTGTCTTGTCACATTGTTTTTATCTAATGAATCTTTTCATGGTTAGCATATAGAACTGTGTGGCCTTTTTTTTTGTGGGCTGTGGAGCTTGAACTTTGGGCCTGGGCGCTGTCCCTCAGCTCTTTAGCTCAAAGTTAGGGCTCTATCACTTGCACCATAGCGCCATTTCTGGTTTTCTGGTGGTTTGTTGGAGTTAAGAGTCTCACGGACTTTCCTTCCTTGGGCTGTCTCTGAACTGTGATCCTCAGATCTCAGCCTCCTGAGTAGCTAGCATTACAGGTGTGAGCCATCAGCACCTGGCTCTGTGCATGTTTTTATAGGACAACTTTTAATGCCTCATGTTATTAAAGTATTTATTATGTCAGTAATGGAGCTTGAATTCAGTATCTCAAACTCTTGCTTGGCTTTTGTACTCAAGGCTGGTGCTATACCACTTGAACCATACCTCCACTTCTGGCTTTTTTCTGGTTAGTTGGAGATAAGAGTCTCATGGAGTTTTCTATCCAAGCTGGCTCTTATCTGTGATCCTCATTAGCTAGGATTAACAGTGTCAGCTACCATCATCTAGTTTAGTAGTCTGGGGCTGGGCCTGGGCACTATCCTTGAGCTTTTCTGCTCAGGGCCTAAGGGTCTACCACTTTGAGCCACAGTTCCACTTCAAGCTGTTTCTGAGTAGTTTTATTGGAGCTAATAGTCTCAGGGACTTTCTTGCCCTGGTTGGCTTCAAACGCTGACCCTCAGATCTCAGCCTCCTGAGTGGCTAGCATCACAGTCAAGAGCCAGCAGTGCCTGGCTTTTGGCCTTTTCCTTGTCATTGGATTGAGCACCTACCTGTATAATCCTGGATAATCTTCTTGAGATCTCTTATTGATATCTGCCAAGATGAGTCTTCTAAATAAGTTAGTGTTCACAAATCTGACATCTCTTTTAAAAAACCACCTTTCAAACCTCTCCACAGTGTGAAAAACAAGATAGGGATCTCTGTACCCTCCAACACTGTACTTGGTCAATCACTGTCTTATCTAGGGAAGCCTTAAGAGCGAATAGTCAGCCCTGCTGAGTGTGAGCACAAATTCCAGGAGAGAAAAAAGTTATGGTCTAGAGATTATTAGGGTGACTCATGAGAGGAGTATGATACAGATGCCACTGGGCGCTGAAGGCAGACTGTTTCTTCTCATTAAAGTAAGGTCCTTCAGCTTCTTCACTTCCTCCTGAAGGTTCCCCAGCACATGATTGGGGCAGGCTGTAAGGGGGATATGCTGGTCATTTGTTTTATAATTGGAGATAAGAGTCCCACAGACTTTCCTGCCTAGGCTGCCTCCTAAGTAGCTAGGATTACAGGTGTGAATCACTGGTACCTGGTCCAGTACAGCTTTTTGCTGGTTAATTGGAAATAGAATCTGGAGGACTTTTCTGCCTTGGCTGGTTTTGAACTTTAATCCTCTTGGTCTTAGCCATCTGAGTAACTGGAATTATAGGCATGTGCCTCTGGCACCTGGCTATTAATCATTTTAAGATTGATAGGAAACAGTGTTCTATATGAGTCCCACAACTTCCCAAAACCATGGGATGTAAGTTAGTGGTACAGTGCTTTGCCTAGCCCAGGGTTCAATCCCCTGAAATCGTATCACTCCCCTAAAAAAGCAGCATTACCTGAAGAAAGCATTACACAAAAGACTTTGCGCAGTGCTCTCGTAGTGTATTTCTGCCTTCATCTTAAGCTGTTTTCATTTGAGCACACCAGCCTTATTGCTGGAATGTCTGCATTGGTAACGACTTTGCCTGACTTTCTTTAACAGGTGCCAACCGAACATCTAGAGGAAGAAGTCTCATTGGAAAGAACAAGGGCCACTCTTCAGTCACTGTGAAAGGAGTGAAAGGGGAACCAGGCTTCACTGTGGATGAATTTTCTACAGAAGTGCTCACCGGGAAGCTGACTACTGTCTTTCTTCCTGTTGTCTACACCATTGTCTTTGTGGTTGGCTTGCCCAGCAATGGCATGGCCTTGTGGGTTTTTCTTTTCCGAACGAAGAAGAAGCACCCTGCGGTGATTTACATGGCCAGTCTGGCCCTGGCAGACCTCCTGTCTGTGATCTGGTTCCCCCTGAAGATTGCCTACCACATCCATGGCAACAATTGGGTCTATGGAGACACCCTCTGTAAAGTGCTCATTGCCTTTTTCTATGGCAACATGTACTGTTCTATTCTCTTCATAACCTGCCTCAGTGTGCAGAGGTATTGGGTCATCGTGAACCCCATGGGTCACTCTAGGAAGAGGGCTGCGATTGCCATTGGTGTCTCCATGGGAATATGGCTGCTGATTCTGCTGGTCACCATCCCCTTGTACATCATGAAACAGACCGTCTACATCCCAGACCTCAACATCACCACCTGCCATGATGTGCTGCCTGAGGAGGTGTTGGTGGGGGACATGTTCAATTATTTCCTCTCTCTGGCCATTGGAGTCTTCATGTTCCCAGCCTTCCTCACAGCTTCGGCCTATGTGCTTATGATCAGAACACTCCGATCTTCTGCCATGGATGAAAACTCAGAAAAGAAGAGGAAGAGGGCCATCCGGCTCATTATCATTGTCCTGGCCATGTACTTTATCTGTTTCACGCCAAGTAATCTTCTGCTAGTGGTACATTACTTCCTGATTAAAAGCCGAGGCCAGAGCCATGTCTACGCTCTCTACATCTCAACCCTCTGCCTATCCACACTCAACAGCTGCATTGACCCCTTTGTCTATTACTTTATTTCAAAAGATTTCAGGGATCACGCAAAGAATGCGCTGCTTTGTCGAAGTGTCCGCACTGTGAAGAGGATGCAAATATCCCTCACCTCAAAGAAATTCTCCCGGAAATCCAGCTCTTACTCTTCAAGTTCCACCAGTGTTAAAACCTCCTACTGAGTTCTGTCCATGGATGGAGGTGGTACGGTTGGATGTGAAGTGTGCTTCATGGGGGGAGATGGTGGCTGTGCCCCAACCAAGCCAGTCTCTGCACAGATCATGGGTATACAGGATTGCTCAAATCTTCCCTGAAAAGTCCCTACGTGAACAGAGCTGTCAGTGTCAGAAATCCCACTACTCAGATGTCAGAACTGATCTGTCTGTAGCAGACTTTTCAGAAGCCCGGTGACTTGCCAAAAACCACAACCGACTTGAAGACTGAGTTCATAGCAGAAACTTTATTCTCTACATCTGAAGTCCACTCTGGCCCTGCTAGGGCTTGAGGGCCTCCAGAGAGCATCTGACTGACTTTACAGTGGAGGAAGATGAGGATGCTGACTCTCATGAATGAACTGCCTGGAGTCAGATTTCCAGCCAGTCACAGCGAATGAACTTGGGTTGGATGATGGAGTCACTTGTTCAGTGCTTTGCATACTAGTATCATCTTAGTAAAAGAGTGGGTCCTGCCAGGCACTGGTGGCTCACACCTGTAATCCTAGCTACTCAGGAGACGGAAGTCTAAAGATTGCAGTTCGAAGGCAGCCAGGGCAGGCAAGTCTGTGAGACTTATCCAGTTACCCAGCAAAAAAAGCTGAAAGTGGAGTTGTGGCTAAAGTGGTAGAGTGCTAGCCTTGAGCTGGGAAAAAAGCTCAGGGACAGTAGCCAGGCCTTGAGTTCAAGTTCCATGCAGGTCACAAAAACAAAAATGTGTGGGTTCCGCAGCTTCAGTAATGAGGCTTCGATGGGAACAGGCCTACTTTACCAACCTGTTGTTTGATGTTTATGTGGATAAAGGTTTGAGGACTGCTTTTTTGAGCAGGACTTCCACTCCAGTAGGTGCCATGATCATTTCTAAGAAAAGCTGTTAAGAACATTTTGTGTCTATGTTCAGCTGATAAGAGTATTTCTTGTTGACTTATAAGGATTGTCAGTTATTTCTTTGTTCATCCTTTGAATTTTGTGCTTATTGTTATTCAAGAAAAATGCAAGGATCTTAAACATGTAAAGATAAATTTTGTATATTTTTTGTACTGACTTCAGTCAGAACTATAGACTGTTTTGCAACTAAGAATAACTTTCACGCTGGGCGCCGGTAGCTCACTCCTGTAATTCTAGCTACTGAGGAGGCTGAGATCTGAGGATCACGGTTCAAAGCCAGCCTAGGCAGGAAAGTCCGTGAGACTCTTATCTCCAATAAACCACTAGAAAACTGGAAGTGGTGCTGTGCTCAAGCGGTAGAGCGCTCATCTTGAGCTGAAGAGCTGAGGGATAGAGCCCAAGCCCAGAGTTCAAGCCCCACGACCGACAAAAAAAAAAAAAAAAGAAAAAAAAAAACTTTTACCACTTAGTATTTTTTAAAAAATATTATTGAAATATTTATTGTCAGTTTTGTTCACTTTTAATCAAATAGGAAGTTTCAGAGTCCTCACAGTGTTTGAGGCATGTCTTGTTTGAAAAATACCAGGAATGTAGAAGAGTTTACAACACATTTAAGAGGGTTGACTCCAAACTGACTTTATACACCTGTTGTATTTGTAACTTTAGAAAAGTTATTGTAAGATTTATAAATAATACATGATTTTTTTAAACAACTTATTTCTAAACTGCTTGTTATGTTTGTTTGAAAAGGAGGGAGTAGGGGAAAATCCTGCAGTGGTCACACTTAAAAATTTTTTTTTTGCCAGGCACTGGTGGCTCACGCCTTTAATCCCAGCTCCTCAAAAGGCTGATCTGAGAATTGAGGTTCAAAGCCAGCCCAGGCAGGAAAGTGTGAGACTTTTATCTCCAATTAGCCACCAGAAAAGCAGAAGTGGTGCTGTGGCTCAAGAGTGCTTGCCTTGAGCTGAAGAGCTGAGGGACAGTGCCCAGGCCCAACGTTCAAACCCCACGACCCCCTCCCCGACCCGCAAAAATAGCGCTGGGACTAAGTTTTGAATTCAGGGCCTGGAGCTTGCTAGGCTGGTGCTCTAGTATTTGAGCCACATTTCTAGCCCCTCCCTTTCTTGTCCCCCTCATTAGAGATAGAGTGTGGTAAACATCTCAGCATCCTGAGTAGCTAGACTAGAGAGGCAGTGGCTCACATCCAGTTTTAAAGGATACAAAGTAGTCTTTTGGGTACATTCCAATGTACTTGTAGTGATTACTCTAGGGCTCCTGAAGATGTTTCCACCCACCTGCCCTCTTGCCTGTTAAAACAGACATCTTGTAGGAAAAGTTTCTGGAAGTAGAATATCTTGCTCAGAATCTAAATGTCTGCTTTAGGGCTGGTGGGTGGGGTGGAGAACAGGGAAGTGTGTGTGGGGGGAATGGGGGGGGGGGAGGAAGGTAGCTAAGAAATAGAGCACTTGCTCCTACTCCAGAAGGCAGGGGGGTGGTTTGGATACCTAGTGTCCATTTTGGAGATGAAGACTTTACCAAGTTGCTATCTCTGGTGTCTACTGCTACTATAATAGTAACCCTAAACCATTTCCTGAAATAATCAGCCCCACTTGGCACCACGATCTTTTGCCACTCTAGGGAAGAGGGCGCGTGGTGTATTTGTGAGGGCTGCTCATGATTTTTTTTTATTAGTTAATTGATTAATTTTATGTGGTACTGAGGAATCGAACCCATGGACTCATGCATGCTAGACAAACACTCCACACTCCACCACTAAGCCACATTCCCAGCCTGGACTCATTATTTTACTATGAACTACAGAGAATGTGTACTAAAAAGTACAGCCTAGTAGCTAAGAGTACACAGTTTGAATTGCACTGAATTCCAACTCATTCCTGAACTCTGGACCTGGGCGCTGTCCCTCAGCTTTTCAGCTCCAGGCTAGCGCTCTACCACTTGAGCCACAGTACCACTTCCAACTTTTTCTGCTTATCTGGTGCTAAGGAATTGAACCCAGGGCCTCATGCATGCAAGGCAAGCACTCTACCACTGAGCCACCTTCCCAGCCCCTCATTCATTTCTTATACTTGTGAAGTTTTCATTACTTTATAGAATACTCTTCTTAGCTTGACAAATGATGATAGTGTCTTCTTCACAAAGCTACTAAGATAAAATATCTATACACTCACAAATAAAATACTATAGTGGCAGGGCACTTGCCCACCATATATATCAGGTAAAACCCTGGGTTGATCGTCAGCACTGAAAATAAAAAGATTTGAAAAATAGATGCATAAGAATTTTATTTGCTGTTGAAAAAAATTATAAGGTAACTTTCTTATGCTTTGAGAAGTAGTTTAGGAAACCTGCTCTACCAGAACGGTACACTGATTGGAGATGGAGACAATCTAGCCTGAGCAGAGTAGTACCTAAGATGTGTGTTGTTTGTTTTTTCTTCTGAGTATGTGCCTGTCTTGAGGCATGAACTCAGGGCTTAGAGGCTGTCCCTGAGCTCTTGTGCTGTAGGCTAGTGCTCTACCACTTGAGTCACAGCTCCACTTCCTGTTTTTTGGTAGGTTTATTAGAGATAAGAGTCATAGACTTATCTGCCCAGGCTGGCTTCAAATCGGAATGTGGTTGTTTTTGCTCTTGTGTTCTGTTTCACATAGTCTGATTGTTTTGGAAGGATCTGAGTTATAAAATATCCAAAAAGGTGCATAATTTGCCCTTTACTGGCTCATTTCCTAAAGCACTACTTTTCTGAAAGTGAATGCAGATTGTGCCTTTTTGTTCAAAATTCACTGCTAAGTTGATTGTTTGGAACTCTTCTGGGAATTGCAGCGTGTGTCACTCCTGCTGTTTATTGCAGGAGTTTCAAACTTGTAATTTATTAACAGGCTATCAAGATTCCCTAAGCCCTGGGGCTGCAATCTCATCAATATGCATAGTTTAGGGATTACAACTTTGTTTTCCCTAAACTTTAACCCTTTGAGGGCTGCCTAGGGTACTGCCATGTTACAGAATCAAAAGTAATTGCTGCCTCAGGTGCATGGGATTTTGTTGGGGAGTTGGGATGTCTTCCCTACCTGAGATTTCCTAATTCCCCACCACTGAAAGGCTTGTGGCCACCCTCCCCCATCTCCCCCACCTCCAATTCTGCAGGAAAAACAAAACAAAACAAAAGCCAAATCTCTGGAATTGAGGATTGAGACCTTCCTCATCATTCAAGTCCTGGAACTTCAGAGATGGTCATTATATTTCAATGTAAATATTTGTAGCCACTCAGATCACACTGAGAATGCTTACATTGAGGAAACATATGAAGGATTCTGTGGTTTGGGTTTTTTGTTCGTTTGTTTTTGGTCAGTCATGGGGCTTGAACTCAGAGCTCTTTTGCTCAAGGGCTGGCACTCTGCACTTTGAGCCACAGCACCACGTAATTGGAGAATCTCAGGAACTTCCTGCCTGGGCTGGCAGCGAACCATAATCCTCAAATCTCAGCCTCCTGAGTAGCTAGGATTACAGGCGTGAGCCAGGGGTGCCTGGCATTGTTGTTTGGGTTTGAGCTGTTCTTGTTTCTACCTGTTGGTCAATCTGGAATATTTCCCAGAGATCTGTTTTTGTTGGTGAGATGGTAGCGATGAAACTACAGCCCAGGACCTGCGGGTGTGTTCAGGAACTCTAGCACCAGCAACATAGTAAGTGGTTCATTCCTTTAGCCTATGGATATCTATTCACCCTTACTGCATTATTAAGGAAAACAGATAAGTCAGGATTCCTAGATGAGCAACCATCTAGTCATGAGGTTGATGGTCTTGGTGAATTGTGTGTGTGTGTGTGTGTGTGTGTGTGTGTGTGTGTGTGTGTGTGTGTGTGTGTGTGTATGCGTGTGTGCATATATACCAGTCCTAGGGCTGAACTCAGGGCTTGGGTGCTGTCCCTTAGCTTTTTTTGTGCAAGTTTGGCACTCTACCACTTGAGTTACAGATCCATTGTAGCTTGCAAGTGGTAAATTTGTGGCTAGTTTGGGCTGGCTTTGAACTGAGATCCTCAGATCTCAGCCTCCTGAGTAGCTAGCTCCTATTATAGCTCCTGCCTGAAATATTTTAATAACAATAATAAGAACAACATCAAATAAACTCAACCCTCTAATATTCCAGCTGTTCAGAAGCCATTGTTTATTTGGGTGGTGCTGGGATTTGTACTCTTATCTTGTGCTGTGGAGGAAGGTGCCCTCCATCATTTGCTTTAGCCATCTTTTCAGTTAGAGTCTATTGTTTGTTTTGCCTGGACTGTCATAACTGTATTTACTTCCTGTGTAGCTGAGGTTACAGGTATGTGTCTTTAGCATTTAAAACAAGGAGCTTTGGGAAGTTATTTAGGGGACCGAAAGTAGATGAAGAGACAAGTACTCAGGACTTAGAAGGTTTTGACAGAGCTTTGAGGACCCAGTAAAAGAAAAGGACCAGCTCTGGGCCCAGAACAAAGTCTAGAGAATGCTGTCAGGAAGCGAAAGGCATCAAGGAGAGAAAGGCATCAAGGAGTGGCTGGTCAGGCTTTCTGCCTATCACTAAGAGGCCAAGTGAGAGGCTCCTATTGGCCCTTAGGACATGGACGAGGCTGGTGATGCGGCCAAGCCTAGCATAGCAGGCTCAGGGGTATTGTGAGGAATGAATGAAAGCGGATGAGTTCAAGAAAGGAAGGATTTGCACTGGGCAGGATATGATTCTGCACAGCAGGTTGAACTGTGAGAGGGCATCTGGAGCACGGGGCTGGAATGGCAGAGTGGTTGTGATGGTGCTCGGATGCCAGTGAGAGGCACAGAGTGAGGGAAGAGAATCTTTAGATGTACTGCATTTCTAGAGGTGGAATTTCTAGCTCAAAGGATATGTATGGTTTTGTCATAGCAAATTGCGCTTTTAAGATGTTACATCTATTTATATACCTGTGTTATATGGCTGTGGAAATTTGCTAATAAATTTGAGCCAGGTGCTGGTGGTTCATGCCAGGAGGCTAAGATCTGGGAAACACAGTTCAAAGTCAGCCTGGGCAGGAAAGTTCCTGAGACTTCACCAGAAAACTGGAAGTAGTGCTGTGGCTCAAGTGATAGAGCACTTGCCTTGAGTTGAAAAGCTCAGGGACAGCGCCCAGTCCCAGAGTTCAAGCCCCACAATTGACAAACCAAACCAAACCAAACCAAAAAACAAACCCTTCAGTCTGGAATATAATAACCATACAGGACTGTAAGGGTCCTGGAGGAAGGAAGGAAGCCCTGTCTTTCTTATGTTTACTTTGTATTTTGAGCACTTAGCTCTTTCCATTCCTTACCATGAATCCAGCCTTTTTTCCGGGGGGTGAGGAGGGGCAGTACTGGAGCTTAAACTCAGAGACTCACAGTCTTGCTTAGTTTCCTCCCCCTCAAGGCTGGAGTTTTACCATTTGAACCACGCTTCTATCCCTGTTTTTTGTTCTTATTAATGGGAGGTAAGTGTCTAGAATTTATCTTCCTCCACCTGGCTTCAAACTATGGTCCTCAGATTTCAGTCTCTAGAGTAGTTAAGAGCTACTGGGGCCTGGCTAAGACTGCACCTGAGGAAATGTAGTCCCATTTCTCTTTGTGTTATCTCCAGAGAGGAAGCCTGGGATTCCTCAGTGGGTTGCAGGAAGCTGCTGTTCTAGTGGCACATCCTTGGCTCTAGCCATCCCTCTGTGGAGAAGGTAACAGCATGGCCGGAGCTATGCAGCTGGCGCCTGACAGCCTGGAGTGTCAGGCCTGGGCCCTGGCCAACGCACCTGCAGAAGAGGAATGAAACCCTTTCCCAGCTTCCTCTTTCCCCAGGGTGAAGGCCTTAAGCCTGTGAAAGGGTTTTAATTACAGCTTCTATGTGGCACTGGGTAAACTAATTACCTAATTTTGGGAAAGCAGTTGTAGCCAGCTTTGTGTTCTAAGCCTGTACAGAGGCCATCTGTGGGAGACAGATTTTTTTTTTTTCCTCCTTTAACCAGAGATTTAGGCAGGTGGAAGCCTTTGGGATGTAACTAATTCATCGGAATTTGGAGATTAAAAATATTGTAGTACAAGAAGTGATAGTGCTGGTTCCAATCAGTTTTTACTTACTAAACTTGGAATTCTTTTCTCTATTAACATATCTATGCCTGTAATCCTAGGTACTCAGAAGCTGAGATCTGAGATTCAAGGCCTGATGCCAGTCTAGGCAGACAAATCTGAGAGACTCTTACCTCTTAATTACCCAGCAAAAAGCCAGAAGTGGAGGTGAGGTGAGGGTGGCGTCTTGAGATTAATCCCCAGAACTAGCACAAAAACAAAAACTACTGTGGGAAGTTTTGTACCCCTGGGGAATTAGAATGCATATGGAACTTCATGTCTTCCTCATTCAGTCCCAAGCAGTTTCTCTCTCTCTCATTCCCTCTCTCTGTCTCTCTGTCTTTCTGGTGGTTTATTGGAGATAAGAGTCTCATGGACTTCCCTGCCCCAGCTGAATTTGAACTGTGATCCTCAGATCTTAGCCTCCTATGTAGCTAGGATTACAGGCATGAGCCATATGTGCCTGACAAGTTTTTTCTCCTTTAAGTAGTTGTACAAAATAGTTGTACAAAGTTGGAATAATACATCTTGATTGATGTCACTCCTCCCATTGTTCTCCATCTTTTCCCATCCCATCCGTACCCCCAGGTTACATGGTTCCATTTCCATGTGTACATTGATTATAATGACTTTGGCTGCCCTTACCCTATTCATCTGCCTTCCTGTTCACCTCTCCTCAACAAAACATGCTTCAGTTTCCTGATAGGCATATTGTTAAACTGTTAGTTGTTTAGAGGAATGAAACCATTGGATGCCTTCTCTGATTATACCATTAATCCCTGGACAGTTCTACCCTGTTCACCTTACTGTCTTGTTCTCAAGCAAATCACAGAAATCATATTGCACTCATTAGTATATCAGTGTCTCTAAGAGATAAGGAATTTAGACATAACAAAAAAAGCCTCAGCAAAACAATTCATCTATACTGCCATTCACATTCCCACCTGTCTTAAATATCATATTTTTAAAAATTTATTTATTTATTTATTTTGTCAATTGTGGGGTTTGAACGCTGGGCTTGGGCGCTGTCCTTGTGCTCTTCAGCTCCAGGTGAGCACTCTACTGCTTGAGCCACAGCGCCACTTCCGGTTTTCTAGTGGTTTATTGGCGATAAGAATCTCAGGGACTTTCCTGCCCGGGCTGGCTTTGAACCGTGATCCTCAGATCTCAGCCTCCTGAGCATCAAGGATTACAGGCATGAGCCACCAGCACCTGGCTCATAATTTTTTTTTTTTTAGTCATTAAAAACAACTGAATCTAAAGTCCAGATGTTGTAAAAATGGCTGATTTTTTAAAGATCTTATTCATCTTTTGTCTCCCCTGGTAATGGGTCTGTGGATGAGACCAGGTTGCTTGTGTGTAGGTTTTCCATCCAGTCTGGAATTTGCTGAACACATCTGGAATTGGAAAATTTGAAAGCATGACAGACCAGCCACTCTGGGAATGCAGCAGTTCCTGTTGCACTTTGTTCTCCGATGTACTGTCTCATGGTGGTCCTCACATGCTAGTGAACACAGGGACAAACAGAACCCCACTCAGGTTACCACAGTCTGGCTGACTGAGCCTGAGCTGCTTTACTCAAGGCTAGCACTCTACTACTTAAGCCATAGCTCTACTTCTGGATTTTTGGTAGTTTATTGAAGATGAGTCTCATTGACTGTCTAACCTGTCCAATCTGGCTTTAAACTATGATCCTCAGATCTCAGCCTTCTGAGTAGCTAGGATTACAGGTGTGAGCCACTGGCTCCTGGCATAATTTCTCTGTAGGTGAGGGTGCCCTGCAACTCAATGTGTATGGCAGGCCTCATCCCTCAGTCTCTGAGTGCTGGGATTACAGGTCTGGCTTTTCATATGTGTATTCTGCTCCTGTAGATTTCTTTGCATCTCAGAATGTCTGTTATTTGATAATTAGACCTTAGTTTTTGTTTTTATGGGGGAAGGAGGACTTACTTTGGTGAGAGACATGTTTTACAATCTATCTTTGCTGGTGAGGGGGAGGTAACCCTAGCTACTCAGAAGGTTGAGATCTGAGGATCATGCTTCAAAGCCAGCCTGGGCAGGAAAGTTTGGGAGCCTTTTTCTTTTTTTTGGGTCCTGTTGTGGGGCCTGAACTCTGGGCCTGGGCGCTGTCCCTCAGCTCTTCAGCTCAAGGCTAGCGCTCTACCACTTGAGCCACAGCGCCACTTTGGGCTTTTTTCTTTTTGCTTATGTGGTGCTGAGGAATCGAACCCAGGGCCTCATGCATGCAAGGCAAGCGCTCTACCACTGAGCCACCTTCCCAGCCCCTGGGAGCCTCTTATCTCAACCAGCTAAAAAGCCAAAAGTGGAGTTGTGGCTCAAGTGGTAGAATGCTAGCCTTAAGTGAAGAAGCCAAATAAGAGTTCAAGCCCCAGTACTGTCACCAAAAAAGAAAGAAAGGAAGGAAGGAAGGAAGGAAGGAAGGAAGGAAGGAAGGAAGAAAGAAAAGGAAGGAAAGAAAGAATCTATCTTTGAATCTTTGACTTCTTCCTTTCAAATTATTTTTCCCTATAGTAGATATTTCTTGATCTGTCTCTGTACTCTCTATTTTTGTTATTTTTGGTAATGCTGTGTCTCATGCATCTTAGGCATGTACTTTAACACTGAGCCATGCCCTCTGTCCCAATAATGTATTTGGCAAGTAGAAATTGCAAGCATATATTATGGACCATACATATATAAGCCATGTGAGGTATGCATATATTTTGATATATGTATACATTATGGAATGGCTCCATCAAGCTATTTAATATTTATGGGATGGCTTCATCAAGCCTATATATAGATATAGATACAATTCTTTTGTGGGACACTTACTCTTTTAGCAGTTTTTAGTTATATAATATATCAGTGCTAACTGTAGTTACCATGGCCTGTAACAGCTCTCTTGAAGTCATCTTAAGTGAAGTTTCACTTTTGCCCTGCTTCTCACAACCCTGTGTCATTGGTCCTTGGGAACGGCTTCCCTGGGCACTTCTTGGTCCCTGTGCTGTGGCCAGTCTGAGAGGAGTTGTGTGTTCTTCCAGAGTGGGCTTAAATGGGTAGACTTGAGCAAATTACATTTCCTGAGTAGACCTAAGGAAGCCAGACCTCAGCTTGAAGGCTGATCAGGGTCTTTTGGCCTGGGCAGAACTAAGGAAACTTTACTCTCCCAAGGAAGCCAGGATGGTCACCAGCGAAGGGCCTGAATGGAATGAACTTTGCTTCCCAGGGACCTGCCCGCCTTTGCCCCTGCCTTTGTCTCCCTTTGTCCCACTGCCTTCCCTCTTCAAATTTCAATGGCTAGACTGAGGAAATAGCCATTTTCTACAAAAACAATTTTTCTCTAAAAGCCACCTTTGGGGGAGATGAAGCAAGAAGACTCTGGATGTCCGGGGGTGGCCTTGAAGAAGCCTTTCTCCTTCACACAGCTGGCGAGAGCCAGGAGCCCTGGCAGGCACCGAATTCCCGTGTCAGGGAGAGGCGGAAATGATGGGAGCAAAAGCAAAGAACGCTTTAATTCATGACTCAGGGCTCATACCTCCGAGCCACCTGCCTGGGAGCACCTACTCCTGAAAAAACCGGTTGGGGTGGGTTGCCTCATCATCGTCCCCTCATGGGTAAATAGTATATTACAACCAGAATTCCTGGCTTCCAATACCGGGAAAGCTGCTTGCAGTCCCTGCACCTTATGTAGGTGCTAGAAAGGTGTTAGAACAGTGTTTAACCCCGTGCGCTGGTCAACACTGGCCACTGGCCGCTTTAACCTAGTAGCTTGAAGTGATGGAGGAGCTCTGGGGCGAGGGACACAAGGCAGCTGTCCTCCCGAGCTATAGGGTGTCTACCCAAGGCTACTTTGGGAGAGCTGAGCATGCCAACAGCTGGGCCATGGGTGTCAGCCACAGATGGGCCCTCTGTAGCCGGCATGCTTGGTGAAATCAAGGTTGTGTGTGTGTGTGTGTGTGTGTGTGTGTGTGTGTGTTGGTGGCAACTCAGGAAGGGAGGAGGCTGAGGGCCCCAGAGATCGGATCTCTTAACACTGATTCAGGACAGAAGCACCTAAGGCTAGGAGTCTGGGGTTGGCATTGGTCGGGAGAGTAGGGGAGACAAAAGGAGGTAAAACCTGGGCCCTGCCCAGAAGTGGCAAGACACTCAGGTTTGAGACTTAGGCACTTGGATAAATAATGGAGACGGTTAACCCAGGAGGACCCCTGGAAGGAAGATGGTGGCGAACAGAGTGACAGTGCTTACATTCAGGGAGGTGTGAGCTGGAATTTGAGATGCTGGTAGGTTGCCCAAGCAAAGGTGGCCTATAGTCCAATCATTTACATTCTGTTGTGCCCCAGAGCGGGGGGGGGGGGGGGGGAACTGAGTGTGATGGAGAAATAGAATAAAATAGAATAAGATGTTATAAATCACATAGAGGGAGAAGAAGAAGAAAAAAACCCAAGATGTGATCAAGGCTGAGGGAGGAATAAAACTAATACAAATCACACCTCATTCAAAAAGCGCTTGCCCCAAGCTGATGGAGTTTGGCTGAACGCCACTGATTAGGTGAGCTCATTATTGCTTTCTCTTTTTGCGTGTCATTCTTACAATTCAAGATTTCTCAACAGGTAGAATTCCTGGCTTTGTCTTTAAAACATGTGAGAAGTTCCAGGAGCCACATGTGAGCTGCAGTCCCAGCTGCCAACAGTTTACTAGATTTGACAGGTAGCCACCTTTGGAAGGGCATACATTCTTATTTACCACACTTGCCTCCTCTCCCTGTTATCTCCACAACACCAAAACTGTATCAGTCTGTCAGGACAGATGGTTTTTTGAACCGTCAAGTATACAAAATCAAATGTACAAAAAAAAAGAGTTGAGAACAATTGTCTCTGTATTTTGCCTCTTTTCACAGGCCTGTGAATGGCACCTGTGTTAAAGAGCTTGCATGTGATCCTGCTGCAAGTATTTGAGTTTGTCAGGCCGTGCAGTGTCCATAGGATTATGATTGGATAAGCAAGTCAAGATGCTTTCCACTATAAAGACCAGCTCACGTTTCTCTGAGAATCTTCTTATAGAGGGAATGCTGTGTTCAAACACATTCGGGGCTACAGCTGATGCTGCCAGCTTCCAGGGTCCCCCAAACATAGCTACTTCAACAATTCCAGGGTAGGACACCATGATTCCATTCAGGAACCTGATTTTCTACTGGTCTAGCTCAATACAGAAGTTTTTTTTTTTTAATTACTTTATTATTATAAAGGTGATATACAGAGGGATTATAGTTATAGAAGTGAGGTAATGAGTACACTTCCTTTTGTACACTATCTTCCCTTCCTTCACTCTCCCCCAGCCCCTCCCTCCCGTCTCCATCCACGACTTGAACAGGTCACTTTCAACAGTGAACCCCATGACTGCACTTGTTCACCCTTTATCCCTCGAATTCTGTGTCTCCCCGAAGACAGACAAACAAACCAGATAGAAAGAAAACAAATACAACAAAGAAAATACATCTTTTTTCCATTTCTTGGAGTTCATTTTGGTATAAACATACTTTTATATGATCAGAGACACCTTTGTGTTTCTCCCATAAGAGTATCCTGTTTTTGTCTTACTGTGTGTGTCTAGAGTCCTGCAGTAATTTATCAAATCCTAGAAATACAGAAGTTATCGCAGAAAATTTCCGAAAGTTTGAAAAGAAATACATGACTTCCTTTCAATAGTCTCTTCCCCGAAGAAAAGGGAACTATACACCCAGTGTATGATACCTGGACTCACAGCAGCCATCTTGTAACCAGAGGCCATGGCAGGGATGAAAGCCAGCCTATCAATGGTGAAAACAAGGAATGATAAAAGATTTTGGGTCCTAAATCACCTTGTTCAAACATTAAAACAACCAATCCTACAAAACGAATGCCGCCAGGAAGTGGAAACATGTCTTGCGTGGTGGGAGGTAGGGGCTTGGGGAAAGAGGCTGAGAAATGCAGGAAGGAAGGGAGAGTAAATACAGTCATGAATACTCAATCTACGTAAGTGAAAATGAGGGATGGGTTGGGGACAGATGGGAGAACAATGGAGCAGGTGACAGAAGCTGATCAAATGATATCATACGCAGAAGCGGAAACATTGAATTGAAACCCCTTTGTACAACTATTTAACGATAATAAAGGTGGCTAACCAGTCCTTATGCATGAAAATAAATATCCTTATTATGTTTAAACAACTTATATTGGGTTTTCACTTGATGACGTTAGCATTGGAACTGGGTCAGCCATAACTGACTCAGGTCCAAAGGGAAGTTAATGAAAACCACGATCTACTTTCTCCTCCTGAGAGCATATAAATAAATATAGAGCTAGATAGCTAGCTAGACAAATAGATAGACAAATAGCTGGACTGTCCCAAGTTCTAAGTCAGTATTTCAGGTGAATGGACTTAAAATAGTATCGTATGACTCTCAGGGTTCTAGGATCAGGGTTGGGGAAAGAGTTGGGAATTTGAATAATAGACATTGTGGGTAAACCATCACGTAGAGGAAATTGCCAAGCGTGGCCACATAGAACAATGGAAAGAAGGCTCACATTTAAGAGGAAGCCATTTTCCCTACTTTGTGAAGAAGAATAATTAGAGAGGTTGGAGGAAAACAGCATAGGCCAAGGTCCCAGAAACCAAGAGGACAGAGGAAGGTAGAGATGGGCAATGCTGTCTAGTAGCCCCATGGGGCAGGCGCTGCCTGTGCCCAGCGTCTCTGTGCTGCGGTTCACCCTCCCCAAGACAGCCTGAAGAGGACCCACATCTACCCCATTCTGGTTTTGAATCATTAAACCCAAAGCCTTCCACAGGACCTTTCTTCCCCTAGGTTTTCAGAAACAAAAACCATTTATGACACAACTTAACCTTATGGGTTATGTAGTTCGGCCTGCCATAGGCCCAGTCTATGTGTTTAGACGATGGCTTGGGAGTTTTTAGCTAAGCAGAAAATGTCAGCGGTAACACTTGTTCTTGCTAAAATATGGAGCTAACCAGGACCAGTTTCTGACCAGTTTCCATTTGTCTGCCGCAGGTGTGGCTTTGAATATGTGTGGAATATGCATCTCATTAAGCAGGAATGAAATCAAGATAAGGAGACTATCTTCTTACTGCACTGACTTTGGGACTCTGTGTTGACTGAACTGACGCTGTTTGAGCCACTCCTTTTCCCTGCTGGGGAAAGGAGTTGGCACACTGAAAAGACCAGAAAGCCTTTCCTGGAATCCAGGTCTTGTAAGAAAGAACGCTTAAGAGCAAAGAAGGCAGGAGCTTTGTACCAGGCCCTCAACCCACTCTGCTTGCAAGGATGGAGTCAAACGCTCCAAGTCCAGAAAAATCTGTCTGTCTTCTGCAGCCTTTGTGATGGAGTAAGTAGTTGTGTCACATGAAACTGGTGAATCCAGTCTTTCAAGGTCAATTCTTTGTGGAATGAGAGTCTGCAAGGTTTGGAGATTCAGCCATACTCAACTGATGAGGTGCATCAGCCACAGCTCCTAACTGCAGGCCATGGAGACGGGCCCAGCTGCGAATGCAGGAAAAGACTTCTGGGTGATACACAAGACTCTCACAAGAGCTGTGAGGAACTAAGGCTTTTCAGGGATGCTTCTAGGACGCAGTCCATCTCAGAACTGCCTGCAGAGCCCTGCCCAGGGATGATCACCAGGCTCTGCAGGCCTTGGGCCAGCGTGGACAGCAGAGTGCACGCCGGGGACTTTGCCCTCATTTGTGGATGCGGGCTTGCAAACCAGAACACTTTTCTTAGAAAGTGTTTATGGAAACTTGGAGACTCTCAGCTGCTGCCCGCTCAGCTGACTACTATGGGATGGGATTGTCCAAGCAGCTGGAATTCTGGATTGCATAACGTGAAGGTAAATGCAGCTGAAGTATGTCCTAACAACTTCCAGTGGACTTTGGAAATATCCAGACATTGCTCAACGGCACAGACAAGTGACAAACCAGAATTTTTTGACTGGAGGTCATGGTTTCAAAACCAGAAACTGATTTTTGTTTTGGAGGGGTGGGATAAAACTAACTTGTTAAAAACCTGCTATTGCTGGGCACTGGTGGCTCACGCTTGTAATCCTAGCTACTTAGGATGCTGAGATCTGAGGATCTTGTTTCAAAGCCAGCCCAGCAGAAAAGGCCCTGTGAGACTCTTAGCTCCAATGAATCACAGAAAAAGCCAGAAGTGGTGCTGTGGCTCTCAAGTGGTAGAGTGCTAGCCTTGAGCAAAAGAGCTCTGGGACAGTGCTCAGGTCCAAAGGTCAAGCCCCACAACAGACAAAAATAAATAAGTAGGTAAATAAATAAAAGTCTGATATTATTTCTAGTAATATATCCAGGGAAGTCATCCCAGAAAACGTATTCACTTCTGTTAAATTTCCAAGTCTTGCACTGTGTAGCTATGAAAAGTGATGTAAAAATTAGGTACCAGTGCCCTCTTCTGCAAGATTCTGGCATGTGCATTTTCCTGAGACTACATGAGAATTTAATCCCTCATTTTTATTTCCAAAACACACACATACTCTCTCTCTCTCTCTCTGTCTCTGTCTCTGTCTCTGTCTGTCTCTGTCTGTCTCTGTCTGTCTCTGTCTCTCTCTCTCTCTCTTCCCCTTTTGGTCATGAGGGTTTGGGTGCTCCCTTGACATTTTTTACTCAAGCCAAGTGCTCTATCACGTTGAGCCACATCTCCACTTTCGGTCTTTTGGTGGTTAAGAAGATAAGAGTCTCACACACTTTCCTGCCCAGGGTAGCTTTGAACCACCATCCTCAGATCTCAGCCTCCTGATGTAGCTAGGAGGAGTCCAGAAAAAATTCTAGTAGAAACAGTATGTATTTATTTCTCACCATTTCTAGAACAGTTCTGGGGGGAAAAAACCCAACTATAAAGTATTAACCATCAGTGCTTGCTATTTGTTGCAGAAGACTTTACTTCAAACCCTGCCTCCTGTGGCTTCGGTGGGGTATGGATTCAGGAGCTGTTTAGATAGGATTCTGACTTCTGCTTTTTTCCCAGGGTTGTGTGGCAGCTCTGGAGGCCTGGCCGTGGCTGGAGAGCCACTTCCCAGGTGGTTTGTCACATGCCACAGGGGGCTTCGGGCTTCCTGAGTCTCCTCACAACATGGCCCTTAGTTCCTCCAGAGCAAGTGACCCGATAGGAAGCAGGAAGAAGCAGGAGGTCTTTCACACTCCAGGCTGCTGTGAGGCACAGGCCACCCACGGCGAGAACACCAGAAGAGCACCACTGCGGCTATGTGGAAGGCTGGGGTCCGTGAGCCTCATCTTTGTATTCTGAGATGGGGTGTGGTTACGTTGGCACTGGAAGAATAAGTGTTGGATTTGACCATGGTTATGTTCTGATAGAAACCAGGAATTCAGACCTGGAGCGTGGGGGTGAGGGCACGGGTGTGTGCCCCTTGCACAAGCTAATACACTGTATGTACTTCTTTATTTGTTTTTTTCAGCCATGGGGCTTGAACTCTGGGCCGGGGTGCTGGTCCTTGCGCTCTTCAGCTCAAGGCAAGAGCTCTACCACTTGAGCCATAGCACCACTTCCAGTTTTCTGGTGGTTTGTTGGAGATAAGAGTCTCACAGACTTTCCTGCCCATCTGGCTTTGAACTGCAATCCTCAGATCTCAGCCACCTGAGTAGCTAGGGTTACAGGTGTGAGCCACCGTCGCCTGGCTGTTTGTACTTATTTTATGTACTTACCTCCAGCATGGCTGGAGGTTTAGAGCCTGGCTTGTTTACTTCCTTCAGCCCAAGGATATATATAGCAATGAGTAAACAGTTGGCTTCTATTTCTTAAGTCATCAATATGAAAACTGTTTGGCTCTATTTTCAGAGCATTTCCTTAGTGATCTTCTTCTAGGAATGATTGCAATGTGTTACTGATTTGTTAACTTTTTTTCTCATGTTGATAGATGAGAATGTGTGTGTGTGTGTGTGAGAGAGAGAGAGAGAATACATACTATAGTTTGGTTTTTAAATATATTTGAGATTTGAAGAAAGTTTTCTTAAATAGCTTTGAGTGATGAAGGAAATATAGTAAACTACACATATTTAAAATGTGTAGTGATGAAGGGTATGTAATAAACTACACATATTTAAAATGTGCACTTTGATGTAAGTATATTCTTTTTTAAAAATTTTATTTTGTCGGTCATGGGGCTTGACCTCTGGGCTTGGGCGCTGTCCCTGCGCTTTTCAGCTCAAGGCAAGCGCTCCACCGCTGGAGCGACAGCACCACTCTGGTTTTCTAGTGGTTTATTGGAGATAAGAGTCTCACAGACTTTCCTGCCCTGGCTGGCTTTGAACTGTGATCTTCAGATCTCAGCCTCCTGAGTAGCTAGGATTACAGGCGCGAGCCACCGGCACCCGACTTGTAAGTATATTCTTATGAAACTCCTCAAGTCAAGACAATAAATCCATCTTTCACTCCCACCCCACCCCCAGATTTCTTCATGCCCTTTCAGGACCCTGCTCCCACTTCTCAAATTCGCTTGAGGCTCATCTATCTCATTGCTATGAAAAGAACATTTGAACCATTTACATAAAATACTGGAAAGTTTGGAAGGAACCAAGTAGCCCCTGGATGACTCTGGTCTTGAGTCAGAGCATCTCTCAAGGGCAGGCAGAGCTTCTGGGAAATCAGAGCAGGTTCAGGCAGCTGCCGGGGGTCTGGGCCTGAGGAAGTAGCAGCCATACTCCAGTTAACACACTGCTGTATTTTTTATTTGCTTCCTATCTTTCAGACTTCCTGCCGCCTTACTTTCAAACACCTCTGCTCTTTTTATTTCTAATTTTGGGTTCATTGTGGAGCTGCAACTCAGGGCCTGGCTGCTGTCCCTGAGTCTTTTGTTCAAGGTTATCAGTACCATCTTGAGCCATAGCTCCATATCTGGTTTTCTTTTTCTTTCTTTGTTTCTTTGTTTCTTTGTTTCTTTGTTTCTTTGTTTCTTTGTTTCTTTCTTTCTTTCTTTCTTTCTTTTTTATTGTGAAAATACTGTACAGAGGGGCTACAATTACATGGGCAAGATAATGAGTACATTTCTTATCAAGCATTGTAGCCTCCTCCTTTGTTTCCCCTTTCCATCCCTTCCCATCCTCCCCCCACTCCCCTATCCAATCCTCGTTTCCCCCCCCCCCCCGCCCCACCAAAGTTGTAAAGTTCGTTTTTCAATATAACAACTTGTACATCTCATTGTTGCAGTGGGTCCACCTGTATCCCTATTTAAATGATTTGTTTTTTCCCTTCCCCTCCACAAATTATACCACCCTCAAATACAGTGAAAGCAGGAGTTTTACTGTGGGGGAGAGACATACAAAGCAACAAAGAAATCATCTTATACATGTGTTAGAAACAATCACATGAAAGAAAAAACATTTGAATACATATCTAAGGATTCATTTCACCTAACATCAACTTATCTGACCATTTCTGCTTGTCTCAGACATATACTAGTTATTGCAAATAAGGGAAACCATGGGACCTATGTTTCTTTGGGCCTGGCTTACTTCACTTAATATAATTTTTTCCAAGATTTTCCATTTCCTAACAAATGGGGCAATGTCATTCTTTCTGATGGAGGCATAGAATTCCATTGTGTATATATACCACATTTTCTTGATCCATTCATCTACTGAGGCGCATCTGGGTTGGTTCCATATCTTAGCTACGGTAAATAATGCTGCAATAAACATAGTTGTGCTGGTAGCTTTAGTGTGGTCTTGTTTGTAAAAGTGGGATTGCTGGGTCATAGGGGAGCTCTATGTGGAGTCTTTTGAGGAACCTCCATATTGCTTTCCAAAGTGGTTCAACAAGTGTACACTCCCACCAACAATGCAGTAAGGTTCCCTTCTGTCCACATCCCCTCCAGCATCTGTTGTTATTAGAGTTCTTGATTATAGCCATTCTAACTGGGGTGAGGTGGAATCTCAATGCTGTTTTGATTTGCATTTCTTTTATGGCTAGGGAGGTTGAGCATTTCTTCATGTGTCTATTGGCTATCCTTCTTTCCTCTTCAGAGAAGTTTCTCTTTAAGTCTTTAGCCCACTTATTTATTGGGCAGTTGTTTCTTTGAAGGTTTGTTGTTGGGGGGTTTAATTTTTTGAGTTCCAGGTATACTTTAGATATGAGACCCTTGTCTGTTGTATGGCTAGTGAAGATCTTCTCCCAATCTGTGGGCTTTCTTTTTTTTTTTTTTTTTAATCTGTGGGCTTTCTATTGATCTTGCTAGCTATGTATTTTGCCATGTAGAAGCTCTGAAATTTCATGCAATCCCATTTGTCCAACCTTTCTTTGATTTGTTGTGTTTCTGGGTCTCTATTAAGAAAATTTCAGCCTGTGCCAAGGAGACCTAGGGTCTGTTCAGCCTTTTGGCATTACCTTTGTTTACTAAGCTTCCTGGATGTTGCTGGCTGGGGCTGGCTTATATCAAAGAGAAGCTGCCCCAGAAGAGACTTTTTTTTTGGTGGGTCATGGGGTTTGAACTCTGAGCCTAGGTGCTGTCCCTGAGCTCTTCAGCTCAAGGCTAGCACTCTACCACTTGAGCCACAGTACTGCTTCCAGTTTTCTGGTGGTTTATTGGAGATAAGAGTATCACGGAGTTTCCTGCCTGGGCTAGCTTTGAATCAGGATCCTCAGGTCTCAGCCTCCTGCGTAGCTAGGATTACAACGTGAGCCTCAGCACCCTGTGAGACATGTTTTTATAAAGGCAAGTGCATTCTAGTGCAGTACTGGAGCCTGACACAAGGTGGCAGCATGTCACAAAGGAAACCTTTAGCTCTGACACTGGGCCAGAAACAGAAAAGGCCTGCCCAGTCTGAAATCCTTGCAGCACAACCTGATGTGCCAAACTTTCGCCTTGATTTAAATGGCAGCATCACAATCTTCAATATCTCTTCTATTAAGTTTTACTAGCCACTGGAATTCTTCAAGTAAGTCATTTTGTGGGTCCATATGATTTAGATATAATCTTATATTGAGATCCACATACTTTGTGTGATTTAGCAATTTCAATGAATCTGGAAACTTTACATGTCAATTCCAATTCCAGATTTTTTAAGGCTTATTGAAATGATTCTCTCTAGTTGATTTTTTTCTCCCATTTCTTCTTTTTAAAAGAAAAAAATTTTCACTCCTCTCTCTCCCTTCAATTTTATTTATTTGTTTGTTGGTTGGTTGGTTGTGGGTCTTGAACTCTGGGCCTGGGTGCTGTACCTTAGCTCAAGCCTAGTGCTCTACCACGTGATCCACAGCGCCACTTTAGGTTTTCTGGTGGTTTGTTGGAGATAACAGCCTCAGAGCTCAGACTCCTGCGTAGCTAGGACTACAGGTGCAAGCCACTGGCATCCTGCTTTCTTTTTCTCCATTCTTTCCTTCCTTCCTTCCTTCCTTCCTTCCTTCCTTCCTTCCTTCCTTCCTTCCTTCCTTCCTTTCTTCCTTCCTTCCTTCCATCTCTCTCTCTCTCTTTCTCTCTCTCTTTCTCTCTCTCTTTCTCTCTCTCTTTCTCTCTCTCTTTCTCTCTCTTTCTTTCTCTCTTTCTCTCTTTCTCTCTTTCTCTCTTTCTCTCTTTCTCTCTTTCTCTCTTTCTCTCTCTCTTTCTTTCTTTCTTTCCCAGTCCTGGAATGTGAACTCAGGGCCTTGGCTCTGTCCCTCAGCTTCTTTTGCTCAAGGCTAGCACTCTACTGCTTGAACCACAGTGCTACTTTTACCTTTTTCTGTTTATGTGAATCGTACCCAGGGCTTCATGCAAGCTAGGCAAGCAGTTTACTACTAAGCCTCATTCCCAGTCCCAATTTTAATTTTTAAACAAATATTTACTTAGTCAGTTTTGGGGCTTGAACTCAGGACTTGGGTACTGACCCTGAGCTTTTATGCTCAAAGCTAGTGCTCTACCACTTTGAGCCGCAACTCCACTTCCAGTTTTTAGGTGGTTAATTGGAGATAAGAGTGTCACATCAGGAATTTTCCTGCCTGGACTGGCTTTGAACCATGGTCCTCATATCTCAGCCTCCTGAGTAGCTAGAATTACAGGCATGAGCCACCAAGCACAATGTTTTATTTTCGTGAATATCTTCCTTTGATTTTTTAAATGTGGAATTAAGGCAGTCAAGTACTTATTTTGGAGAGTTACACTGGACAAGGCTCAGTGGCCTGGGAAGCCTTCCAGTTTCTCTCTCTATTGCTCCTGCATGCAACCTTCAGCAAGGATTTCTGAGTATTTCCTGTGCTAAAGGCTGTAAAGATGGGCCAGACATAAGCTCTAACATGAAGGAAATCCATGTTTGGAGAGCGGGCAGTAGATAGCAAAAGAAGAGTGATTACAGGGATGTCTGACAAGGGCAAGGCTAGGCAGTCGGAGATGCAGCAGGGAAGGTGGCTTCTGAGGAAACCTATGAGGTGTGTGTGTGGGGGGGTGAGGTGGGGGGTGGGGGTGGGAGGGTGGGGGTGGGGGGGTGGGGGTGGGAGGGTGGGGGTGGGGGGATGGGATCATGGGTGGGGGGATGGGCAGGAAAGAACGCAGGAAAGCTTGGGTGAAGAGGCCATGTTGGTCCTGAGCTGCCAGAGTGGGCAGATCTGCATTTGAATCAGAGAGGTCAACACTGGGGTCCATTTGTCGACAGATCCAGACCCTGGGTGAGGTAAGATCGTTCTGTCACTTCCCTCATCTCAGAAGGTGATCTTGAGACGCCATCTTGAGAGAGCGCCTGTGGTTGGAGATTAAGTGACTCTGGGGGCCTGAGGAAGAAAAATGAATTACCACTCAGAGAGTATTGGGTCACCTTGCCATACGGGGCAGGCGAGAGACAGTCACAGAGGGGGTGGGACAGGGCCCTACAGCGAGGTCTCTCTGCCAGCAGCACCGCACATGCCACATGCGCAGGGACAGCTTGAGCCCCCACAGCCTGGGCGCCTGCATCTAGACAGCGTAGTTTGAGCGCAGACAGCAGCTCAGTAGGTGACTGTTGAGAGCCCTAGCAGTGACATGGGGCAGCAGCTTGGGATGTTCCTGTGGAGGCTTGCAGTAGAGGCTCAAGTGTGGAGGCTGCATGGGTTGCCTGCAGAGTCAAGAAGGCATGGATGGAAATGTCCAGTGGAGGCAGCTGGGACATGGAGGCCCTGGGCACCAACTGTTAGAGAACCACGCTCCTTGGCCAGGAAGGAGTCACCCATTACCTGAAATCAGGGCGGTGGCAGAGCTCTGAGCTTCGAGCTTGTCAAGTGCTCAACCTTCAGGGCCTGGCCCTGGGCTGAACAAATTGTTTTCTAAATATTTGCCACTTTTTAAATTCTTCCCCCAATCCTGGGGCTTGAACTCAGGGCCCAGGCATTGGGTTTTTATGTTAAAGGCTAGCACAGCTCTCCTTCCAGCTTGTTTTGGTGATTAATTGGAGATAAGAGTCTCCTACACTTTCTGGCTTGAGCTGACATCGAAGTGCAATCCTCACATCTCAGCTTCCTGACCTGCTAGGATTCAGATGTGAGCCACTGGCACCCAGCTTTGTCAGTGTTTTGGCTTAAATTTTATACTTCTCTCTGTATTGATTTCTGCTATGGCTAATTCTGTATGCTCTTCCAGTTGCCCTATACTTCTGCTTTTCCTTCCCCAAGCACTAGGATGAGACTCATGGGTTTTCCAGCCTAGGCTGGCTTTGAACCATGATCCTCAGATCGCAGCCTCTTGAGTAGCTAGACTTACAGGCGTGAGCCTGTAATCTAAGTGAGTGCTCAGTCTTACTTTTATTTCTCTTTGCACCTTGCTCTATCAGCAAGACAAAGCTTCCACTGTTTTCCCTTTTTATATTGGACAACACATTGGCTTCATGGATCTAGTCTGCTCTGGGTTCGTTCCCTAGACCTTGCTTCTGGCTTTGTTAAAGTCTCTCCAGGTTTGAGCCAGAATTTCCTCCTTGAGCCTCTACCTTTAGAGGTCTTCCCAGCCATCAGCTTCCTAGCAACAACCTTCATTTGTATCCATACTCCCAAATGACCGAGAAGGGAAGGTTTTCTCCTTCCCTCCCTACCACCTCCAGCCTTCCTCCACAGCCCTGGGGACACTGATACACACCTGTTCATGCTGCTGATTAAAAACAGATGCAGAAGCACCGCCGATTGGCTCTCCCATCATTGGTAATTTTCATTTGTGGGTAACAGGTGTGCCAGGGTGGAAGCCCCGGTATAAAGGCTCCTAGTTTAACTGTAAACACCTGTTGGCTGGACCGTGCACTGGCTGAACAGGTAAGACGTTTAACTGCATTTATCAGTCTATATGGTAACAGGAGTGTGTGCTTGATTCTGTTGTAACTCGTGAACACACTGCCTCTCGGCATCTTGGGGTGCAGGGAGTTAGGGAGGAGGGAGCTCACCCACACATTTCTCACCTGCCGCTCAGCCTTGACCAGGGGTCTTCCATGGAAGAGCATGATGGTCTTAGCAACTCTCACCTGGGTGGTGGGATGACTGGGGGATGGTTGTACTTTGTTTTCCTGACAGTGTCCATGTCTCTCCCTGTGTTTACTCTGAACAAGCGACTTCTCGCTCCCTGATTTGGTGGACTGCTCTGAAAGCGGTCTTCCCTGCGGCCGACATGCCGACCCAGCTGGAGGTGGCTATGGACACCATGATTCGAATCTTCCACCGCTACTCTTGTAAGGAGGGGGACAGGTTCAAGCTCAACAAGGGGGAACTGAAGCTGCTCCTCCAGCGAGAGCTCACGGAATTCCTCTCGGTGAGTGAAGTTTTCTGCTTCATCCGGCTGAGGCTGGGTGTGGTATGGTTTCTTCATTGTCACATTATTCTGCGACTCTGTCCCAAGCACATCATCATTTGTATTGACACTTCAGGTTGAGAGGAAGCAAATACTAGAGTCCTTTGTTTACTGTGCACATGGCAGGTATTCTTGTTTTGTTTTGTTTTGTTTTGTTTTTCCCTTTGGCAGTCCTAGGTTTAGAACCCAGGGTCTGGGCACTGTCCCTGAGCTTCTTTTGCTCAAGGCTAGTACTCTAGAGTCACAGCACCACTTCCAGCCTTTTCTGTGTATGTGGTACTGAGGAATTGAACCCAGGGCTTCAGGCATGCTAGGCAAGCACTCTACCACTAAGCTACCTTCCCAACCCAGGTATTCTTGCCTATTGTCTGGGGTTAGGCTTTCCAAGTGTTGACAGTTATCTGCAGATCTTCATCCATTATGCAGTGTTCTGGCACACCAGGCAACCATACAGCTGGTCAACCTAGGAGTTATGGGTTAAGACTAGTTATAGATGTTGGGGCTGTATATAGCTGTCTATCCATGAATGTTACCTATTGGGTCTGAAATGAAGCCCTGGGATGCTTTATGATGTAGTAACATATCTTTATTTGTATCTGGCTTGTGGCCAGTAGGTTAGCAAACAGATTCACATTTCCAAATAGCTAGGAGACTAATAAAGCTATGTATAAGCTTTATGGTGAGTGTTTGGAGTCTCCTCTGAGGGAGAGACCACATTGATGTTTATGGAGTTGCCTTGAATTGCGTTAGTCCAGCGTGCTACAGTTGCATGATGTCGTTTTGTTCAAACTCTGCAATATGACCACAATGACCACAGTTATTGCAATTGCATTCTATTCTCTCCATCCTCTGGGAAAAGCTTAAAGTTATATACACATATATTTATATATGTGTGTGTATAGATATGTATATATGCACAATACATGTATGTATATACACACATATATACACATCTGTATTATAAATTCTCCACAATATTATTTTAATGATTTTAATTCTCCATAATATATTTTAAAGTCCATAGGAACTGATTTCAATAAAATATTGATGGGGCATTCTTATAATAAGAATTATTTCAGCACCTAGTCCCAACATTCAAGTCCCATGACTGACCACCCCCCCCCCCACCAAGAAAAGTCATTATTGCTTATCTGAAATTCAAAATTTAACTAGTTGCATCCTGTATTTCTATTCACTCAGTCTAGCAGCCCTGATGCTAAGCATTTTCAAAAACATGTTGAAGTGTCCTTAAAACATGAGGGTAGATATTGTTCTCAACATTTTATGATTAAGAGAAATTCACTGGTGGCTCACACCTGTAATCCTAGCTACTGAGGAGGCTGAGATCTGAGGATTGTGGTTTAAAGCCAGCCTGAGTAGGAAAGTCTGTGAGACTCTTATCTCTCATAAACTACTCAGGAAAAGCTGGAAGTGGTGCTATGGCTCAGTGGTAGAGTGCTAGCCTTGAGCACAAAAGCTCGGGAATAGTTCCTAGGCCCTGAGTTCAAGCCCCAGAATCAGCAAAAGGAAAAAAGAAAAAGAACCTGGGATCAGGGCCAGACTTACTGAGAACTTGTGCCTTTAAGTAGGGTCTTCCTTTAAGTAGGGTCTTAAGCTGCCGAAAATGGAAATGAAAACTTTCAAGTAAGTCAGTGGAAGATACAATCTTTATTTTCCTCCTGAATCTCAAAGGCATGGAATTAGAAATTTTCCTTTGTTTTATTTTTTATTCAGTGCCAAAAGGACCCCCAGTTGGTTGATAAGATAATGCAGGACCTGGATGCCAATAAGGACAACGAAGTGGATTTTAATGAATTTGTGGTCATGGTGGCAGCTCTGACAGTTGCTTGTAATGATTACTTTGTAGAGCAATTGAAGAAGAAAGGCAAATGAAGAGAAGTGAGATGAAAGGCAGGAACAGAAACAGATCCAGTTATTTCCTTACTTTTCATCTATATATACTCATCGTAGCTATAGACACAGTAATGTCACATACAGATATCGGTATAATTACTTGCTAGTATTATTAAATTATGTGTACCTTAAAATACTGACTTTACAAGACCATTCTAAATCTTATGCCTTATTTAAAATGTACTTGTATTATTAAAAATGTCATTCAGACTCATTTGTCCAATAAAGAACATCACAAAAATTTTGTCCCTGTTGAATGAGAGAAGAATGGAGACAACTTATTTTTCACCCTTTGATTGTATTTTGAAATGCTTTCCCTATTAAAGAGATTAACTGGATTTCCACACACTTCCATGGTTCTGTTTTAAATGGAAGCTACAAAGTAGTGCTGGTGGGTTCACACCTGTAATCCTAGCTACTCAGGATGGCTGAGATCTGAGGATTGTGATTTAAAGCTAGCCTGGGGGGCAGAAACATCTGTGAAACTCTGATCTGCAACTAACCTGCAAAAAGCTGGAAGTGAAGCTATGGCTCAAGTGGTAGAGTGTCAGCCTTGATCCAAATGAACTTGGAGACAGTGCCCAGGCCCTGAGTTCAAGCTCCAGTACCACCATCATGATACATACACACATACACACACATCATATCACACATACATACACATAAAAAGATAGAAATTGCTGCCTATGGTTGAGCACTTGGCAGCAGGAAAGGCATGGGCTCAGGGCTGGGTGCCAAAGCCAAGAGAGATGAAGCCAGTAACTCCTGGGAGATGGTATGTGAATACCCTTTCATGCTCCTTGGGTTGGATAATCCTGAGACAAGTAAGTGTTGTTACACTATTTCCTAGTGCTTCCCTTGGGGCTGAGCCTCAGCAGACCCTGGGGAGGATCTCTTGCTTCCTGTCTCACCACACTACCCCAAGTTGTCCCCTGCACCTTGATAACATAAGATTCACATATAATTCCTTAGCTTGGGGTCTGCTTCCAGGGACTTTTGAACTATGATAGATCTAGTGGAGAACTTGAAGAAAAGTTGTGGGCCAATTGTATTTATTTTTGAAAATCACTACCCTAGGTCCTGGGTGAAGAGAAAATTGCAGAGAGGGGAAAAGAAAGAGGTAGGGGGAGGGGGAGGGAGAGGGAGAGGGAGAGAGAGAGGGCAGTGGTAGAGGGTGGATGGGTTAGGAGGCTGATGGCTGTGGTCTAGGTAGGAGACAATGGGTTAAGCCAGTATAGAGCAATGGAGACCAGGAGAAGCAGTTGAAGTAAGGTGTTCTGGAGGAGAGACTGCTAGGCTTGCACTGGTCAAGATGGATGGCAGAGCAGCCTCTATTTGCTTACCTGATACCTACTTGGCCTTTCTTTCCTCCAGCAGAACCCCAAATTCTACAGCACATCAATGTGCCCAGCTCAAAAACTCTGCTTCCCAGCTTGTTCAGCTGGGGTTAGGCTTAGAACACAGTTCTGGACAATGAGAGCTAAGCTAGGAACTTCTGGGCACGGTTTGCTCTTTCCATGATAAGCTCTATGCCTTTCATCTTGTTACTTCCCTTCTTTCTTTTCCATTGTTGTGAGGCCAGAAGTGAGTCCCCAGTCTGAGGACAGTGCAGAAAAATGGTGGAAGAAGACTGGGACAATATGGTCAGGGAGGAGCTGTTGCAGAGGAAAGAGGTGACAGCCAGCCAGATACAATCTCTAAAATTAGATAGGGCAAGGGGGATTCAAGTCAATAATACAAACTACTAAATGGGAAATACTGAGGGAGGAATAGCTTTGATGTGAAGGAAGACAGTGGGTAGGGAGGAATCAATAGCTCTGTTTGATTGGCTGTAAGCTGTCCACATGGAGCGATGGAGCAGGATTGTCTATGGAGCATTGATAGTCTAGTCTACAGCTTTAAGCGGAACCTGGAGAAACAGAGAGTCACTTACGTCTACTTGGTCTTAAGCCTCTGGGCCAGAGATCACTTTGGATGAGTATGTAAATAGAGAAAAAGAAAGGTCTAATAGGTTTCAGAAAAAGAATCTGACCGAGGCCTGGTTGGAGAGACAGGAGGAAAATCAGGAGGGAACAGTACTTTAGAAGACTGGAGAAGAAAGCAGGTGGAGAATTTGGGGAAGGAAGCAGGGGAGCAGAGAACCCTTAAGAGGAATGAGATGAGAATGGGGAGTCAACCATTGGATTTGGCAAGATAGCGATTATCATGGTGCTAACTGGATTCATGACACCAGGCTCAGGGGCCAGAAAACTCTTGGTCTTGTCACAGCATTCAAGGATCGACACAGAGGAGACTTAAGTAGGAGCAGGTTTATTAATGCAAAGCAAAGCAAAAGTCTGCCTTCCAGATAGTGTGGGCAGGGCCAAGGAGCACTGTTCTGAGGGTCCTAAGACCTCAAAATGTTATTGGGGTTTGCAGACATGAGGATGATCCCAAAAGACTGGGATGACTAGCATCCATTCCTAGAGGAGTTGTTATAGAGGGTACTGGGTGGGTAGAAGGCGGGGACTGTCATTTTCTACTGGTTGCTTAGCAATGACAGGTATTCCAGATCTTCCTCAGCTCTTGGTTACAATATCAAAGGTTGGGATGCTACCCCAGGTTCAGCAAATGAATCGCAAAAAGCAGGAAGATAGTAAAGAGTGACTTGTTAGCAAAGGAAAAGTACACCTTGAGGGTGAAGGCGCATACAGGGGAAGGACCGAAGCGGAAGTGGTTGGTGATTGGGGTTTTCTCGAATAAGACAGGGTTACTGGGTGGCATGGGACTGAGGTTTTTCCCTTTCAGGTCCTAACCAGTTGGTACAAGGACTGGGCAGAGGTCACCTGAGTGTGAGAGTCATCACCGGCACCACCTGATCCTCTTTTGCCGGCCTCAGATGAGCACTGCTGGTGGAATATCATCAGGAAGATATGGGGCCATTATGTTAATCATCCACCCCGGGGTGAGGGCCCTCTGGAATCCTGTAGCCCAGGCATTCAGAATTCCTCATCATGACTACCTAGCTGCCTGCACTAACAGTTGCAAGGGCTGTGGGTCAAAGACTCTGCTGTGCATCCGTGAGTCAATCTGTTAACATCAGCATGACAGGATGTGGTGTGTGTGTGTGTGTGTGTGTGTGTGTGTGTGTGTGTGTGTGTGTGTGTGTGTGTGTGTGTGTGTGCGCGCGCGCGTGTGTGCGCGTGTGTCCATCTGTCCTGGAAACTCAGGGCCTGAGCACAGTCTCTTAGCTTTCTTGCTCAAGGCAAGTGCTCTACCATTTGAGTCACAGCTCCACTTCTGGCTTTTTGGTAGTTAATTGGAGATAAGAGTCTCATGGACTTTCCTGCTGGGACTGGTTGTACTAAAAACCATGATCCTCAGATGTCAGCCTGCTGAGTAGCTATAATTACAGATGTGAGCCATTGGTGGCCAGCGAAAATATGATTTTTTAAAAAATCAACATTTAAGCCATCATTCTCAGCCATCAGCTTTCTTACTCTATTCATTGGAATTCTTTTCCTAATAAGACCAAAAATCTACTGGCCCTGAATACCATAACATGGCACCAGTAATGCTGTAGGAGACTGACTTTGCTTACCAAAGGGCCCATTTCCCTACCTGGCAGATAGTAGATATTCAATAAATATTTATATAATGACAAAAGGAAAGACTCACCAATTGTTGATTTTTCTAGTGCTAAGGCTCTTTATTTTTTTACTTTAAACTGGACAGTGTTTTTAGTATTTTGTTTTGTTTTTAATATTTTATTATCTCCCTCAAAGCAGTTCTGAGTAGATACTTTAGGACAATTTTAGAAGACAGAGTATTTGAGAATAAACGTATATTCTTGGTATTTCCTCCTGTCTTTGAAAAGGATACTAAACAGAGGAAACAAAATTGAAGAGTGGTGCTATAGCTCAAAGTGGTAGAGCACTAGCCTTGAGCAGGAGAGATCAGGGACCATGCCCGGGCATTGAGTTCTGAGTTCAAGCCCTATGACTGACCAAAAAGGAAAGAAAGAAAGAAAGAAAGAAAGAAAGAAAGAAGGAAAGAAGGAAAGAAGGAAAGAAAGAAAGAAAGAAAGAAAGAAAGAAAGAAAGAAAGAAAGAAAGAAAAAGTTGAACACGTATATTGTGTTTATATTCATATAAGCATATAAATTGATTCCTGACTCAAATAAGAGGAGGGGCCTGTCAGCTTTTCATTTGAATTTGATCTTGGTTGTGTATTCGAAAGTGGGCCATACACTAAAATATGAAAAGCTTCCTCACATTTTTCCTAACATTCTATTCTAGCAAGGACATTCTCAACATAGAGAAATAAATGGAAAAACAATGTTCATTTCATGGTGTTTCTAAAAACTGATCAGAAGAGAAGAAAACAATTTAAGTCTCAAATTGGAATTCAAATGAGTAAGAATTATATGATGTATCAAATGTCCTTCTTGAGTAAAGGCTTTCTTTGTTTCTTTTTCTCCCCTCTACAGAGGGAAAAATTGATTATTTTCTATGCCCAGGAGCACTGGATATTTGTTGGAGTTTAAATAAACTTAAGTTTATACAACATTCCCGGGCCATCTCTGAGTGAGCACGCTTTAGGTTATTTTTGGATGCTAGTACTGGGGCTTGAACTCAGGGCCTCAAGTTCTACTCTCAGCCTTTTCACTCCCAGCTGGCACCCTACCCCTTCAGCCATGCCTCCACTTCCACTTTTTGTTGGTCAGTTGGAGATAAAACTCTCTTGGACTTCTCTGCCTACGCTGGCTTTAAACCTTGATCTTCAGGTCTCAGCCTCTTGAGCAGGTAAGACTACAGGTATGAGCCATTAGCACCTAGCTTAATGTTTATCATTTTCTGACTGTGGTTATTAGGCAGAACATCTTATAGGTGACAATATCCCAACTCTTCCTATGGCCCTGGGTTTGAGATTAGAACACTGAAAACAACATCCTAATATTTAATTTTGAATAGTTTTTTTTTTCTCTGTTCCTAAAGAGAGTGAGGTCAAAGAAAGCTCTCCAGAAGCAGTCAAGTCTTTGCTAAGGCAAAAGATTGGGGAGAGGTTATCAAAGGCAGAAAGTCCTGAGTTGGGTCTTAGTGGCTCACACCTGTAATCCCAGCTACTCAGGAAGCGGAGACCCAGAACACCTTGGTTGGAAGCCAGCCTAGAGAATGAAACTTTATCTCCTACTAACTAGCAAAAATCTGGGTCAGAGGCATGGGTCAAGTAGTAGAGTGCCAACTGTGAGTAAAGAAGCCAATACTAGTGTGCAACACACACACACACACACACACACATATGAAAGGAAGAAAGTGAGAAAGAAAGAAGGAAAAAGATAACAAACAGAGAAAGAGAAAGAAAATAAAGGACTGGGCAAAGATGTGCAAATATGGACCAGCAGGCTCTGCTGGGGAGAATGCAAGCTTTGTTTGTGGGCCCTACGGGGACTAAATATGGGTATGGATGGGTGGGAGGGAAGACTGGGAAGCAAATGGGGTCTCCAGATCGGACAAGGCCATTGGTACCGAAGTAAGAAAGTTGATATTTATCCTGAATACTATGAAAAAAATTATTGTAGAAGTTTCCACATATTTTCTCTTTGCTTATTTTTCTAAATATCCTCCTTAAATATTTCCATCTTTAAAGCAATGGTTTGGGACCAGATTTCACATTGCCCCAAGAGTGGCATTTTTCACAATATAACTGAATAAGCTCCACCCTCACAAAAATTCTGATTTAGGAGTTTGAGGGAGGGCCCAGGCATCAGCATTTTTTCCAGGTTATTTTGTGTTTGTTTTTTCCCAAGTGTACCTTTTAAATACAGTGTCTCCAATCAGCTTTTTTTGTTGTTGTTGTTGGTCGTGGGGCTTGAACTCTGGGCTTGGGTGTTTTCCTTGCACTCTTCAGCTCAAGGCAAGCGCTCTACCAGTTGAGCCACAGCGCCACTTCCGGTTTTCTAGTGGTTTATTGGAGATAAGAGTCTCATGGACTTTCCTGCCCGTGCTGGTTTTGAACCAGAAGCTAGAATTACAAGCGTGAGCCACTGGCACCCAGCTAATCAACATTTTTAAAAAAAAAAAGTGTAAGCCCAAGCTAGCCTCAAACTCGCAATCCTCCTGCTTTGGCCTCCTGAATGCTGGGATTACAGTGTTTACAACCATGCCTGGCTAACACCCACATATTTTAGAGAGTACCAAGTGGTTCTAAATGAAATCAGAGCTGTAAATCGCTTCTTTAAAGGCTTCAATCAAACGGATCAATAGGTGAGAATTGTCTAGACTAGCAGATGTTTGAACTTTAATGTGCATTTGAATTGATTAGACCTGCCTAGGTCTGGATGGGGCCTGAGAACCTGCATTTCTGTAAACTGCCAGTTGATATGATATTGCTAATAGCAATGGTCTAGGCTCTAGGATGAAGAAAGGCTTCGAATGGCAGTATGGAAACACAGTTTGACAGCACAGGCACCTTAGCTCAGTTCTTGCTAGGTGATACTTCCTTTGAAAAAAGTAAGATAACACAAGAACATTAAGCCCAGAGAATGCCAGGGAGAAAGAAGAGAGTGAGCGAGGACAGGAAGATCATTCCCAGAGGCCCTAGGAAAGCCGGAGGAGGAAGGTAGGAATGCCACCAGGCTGAGTTCAAAAGTCTTGGGAACATCATTTAACATCTGTTTGTTGGTCCAAGCAGGGTTTGAATGCAGGACCTTGTGCTTGCTAGGCAGGTACTCTACCCTGTGGGCCATTCTGCTGGCCCTTTTGGCACTGGTTATTTTTTTTTTTCAGGAGCAATAAAGTTTATTTCAAACTCAGGAGCCTCCTGTCTTCTTCCAGTGTCTGTGACATTGGCAAGCAAATGGCATAACATCTCAGATGCTTTGAAGATACTGAGAAAGGAGCAACCTTCCCTTCGTCAGAGGCAATGTGAGAAAGAGCAATACAGGAGGGGAATGGCTACAAGGGGAGGTCCTGGTTCTTTGTCAGTGGACCACACCTTACTGTAGGGATGGGGTATATAGGTGTTTGCTCTAGTTCTCTGACCTGTCATTTCCCCACCAGAGTATGGTAAACCTGGGCAGAAGGTAAAGGAATCTGACTTTCACTGACGTTTTTAGATATATAAAATGTATTAGATACTTATAGGTATAAACGTTTTTCTCATAAAAATCTGAAGGCCGTACAGTAATGTGGTATATGTTTTATAAGTGAGGAAACTGAGGATCAGAGAGATTAACTCTAAGATGGGGACATGTAGCTGTTGGTGGAAAGCCAGGCTCTGTATTTTGACTTGGATCCACAGTGGCCTTTGGGTTCTTTCCCTTTTTTATTTTTAATAATTTTTTATTGTGATTAAGTGATTACATAAATTTCACAGTATTCTGAGATAGTGGTACTTAGTGAATGTCATCAACACATTCTAACCTTCATGAGGTAAATTGTCATTATCATGGTCTATAATGTTTGTGAATTCTATGAGCTTTGACAATGCAACTATTTCTTCCACATTGGGTGGTATGTACATTTCTTTCCTTTTGCTTAGTGTCAGCTGTTCCCTCTATCCCTTCATTCCCTCCCTCCCATCGCTGCCCTTGAGTTGCTTAGTTGTTTTCATCAATGTCCAGTGCAGCTGATGGGCCCCTCTGTTGTATGTTTTCCCCTGTTTCCCTCTGATTCTGTGTCCTCCTCTCTGCTTCCTCAGATGTGGCACTGGTTATTTTTGAGATAAGAGTCTCATTGTATGCCTGAACTGGCTTGGATTGGGGCTCTCCTATTTGTGCTTTCTCTCATAGTTGGAGTGACAGGCTTGTACTGCCATGACTGATTATTGTGTTTTCACTGGTACTGGGATAACAAGCATGCACTATAACACCCAGTCATTGGTTGAGATGGAATCTGGTGAACTTTTTGTCCAGGTTGCCCTCAGACCATGATCCCTGACCTTTATTTTCTAAGTAGTTAGAGATACAGGCTTGAACCACCAAACTTGTAATCCATGAACTTCTTTAGGTGTCATTTCCCCCTGCCCATGTTCATTACATTGGTCCACTTATAGGAGAAAAACACTGGACCTCCCAGGCCAGACCCAGTCCTAATAAATCAGAATGGAAGAAGAGGAAATATAGAAAGAACTCTGGGGGATTGTTAGGACCTCTTAAATTGGAGGATGATTGAAATAAGATAGCAAATGCTGGGTGCCTCTGGCTCATGCCTGTAATCCTAGCCCCTCAGGAGGCTGAGATCTGAGGATTGCAGTTTGAAGCCTGTCTGTGAGACTCTTATCTCCAGTAAATCACTCAGAGAAAGCCAGAAGTAGCACTTTGGCTCAAGTGGTAAAGTGTTAACCTTGAGCCAAAGAAGCTCAGAGATAGTGCCCAGGCCCTGAATTTAAGCCCCAAGACTGGCACAGAAAAAAAAGAAAGAAAGAAAAAGGAAGAAAGAAAGAAAGGAAGAAAGGAAGAAAGAAAAGAAAGAAAGATAGTGCTGGACTGTAATGATACTCAATAAGTAGTAACCATGGTGATAAGATGGGGTAATGGGTGATTTGGCCAGCATATCTTGCCCTAACCTAGATTCCACGTGTAGGAGTTTAGAATGTTTTCTGTCAGAGTGGTTGCTTGACACCGCTATTTTAAGGGTAGCTGCTAGCTTACAAGAAGTTATTTTAGAATTGTTTTTCTAGAGGCTGGAGTTGTGGCTCAAGTGGTAGAGCACCAGATGAATAAGAATTGTTTTTCTGACAAATTCCTGCTTTGGATAGGTGTCTTGGTTTTGGTTGATTGCTAGAATAAACTTTCAACACCTTTCAAATTAGCCAGTTGTGCAAGATTATGAACCTAAGTTCTGACCAATCAATGCAAAGGGTAGAAACCCATCAGGATAAAACCTGGGCAGGCAGCCCATTCAATGCATTGCTTTACTTGGCTTTCTTTCAGTAACATGCCCTTCTGCAGAAGTAAAATTTTTCCAGGTTCCTTCCGAGTTGGTGCCCTTATTCCTGTGGGACACTCCACATAGGCCCATGGTCCCATTCATCTCACCGCCTCAAGTCTGTCCTAACAGAGTTAGCTGCCAGATGGCTGTGAAGTGTACTGTCCTGCGGTGTTCCTTCCCCTTGGCTTTGCCAGCTTTCTGAAAGGGTCCCTTCTAAGAGCTGGACTCTGCTTTAAACAAGAGCTTTGGTAAGGGCCTCCATTGGATTTAAAAAAATCTTAAAAGTAATGCCTTATTCTTGTAGTTGTCACTTTATCTTAATCTGGGAAACAACAACAACCTTGCCTTAAGAAGGCAAGTGGGTAGTAGAATGGGAAGCTATTTTCCTGTAAACTATTTCTGTCTCTAGCTTTTATTGTCTAGAGTCTTGGGCCCTGGAGACCACTATGTTAGGTGTCTCTAAGGAAAGGGTCAAGGGAAAGCTCTCCCCTGAGATTGAAGAGATTCACCTGAGCTCAAGAAGGGAGATAAGAAACAGACTTTCACACTGTCTGGGAGTCTTCTTTCAATATCTAACCTTTCCTCAGACTTCCTCTTCCTGAAGGATGGTGAGTTCGTTAGGATGCACTCTGGGTTTTCACCACCTCCTTTGGCTAACCCTGTATGTGTCCTCCAAATTCCCTTTGGAATGTAGCACCCATTGTTTTGAGGCCTCAGTCAAAATCCTAACATCTGACTACATATGCCTAGGAGACAGAATTGAAACCTTCCAATGATAGTAGCATTCTAGACAATCTTGATGGTGTCTTCATACTTTATCTCATTTCTTTTCTTTTTTTTTTTGGGTCCGGTCATGGGCCTGAACTCTGGGCCTGGATGCTGTCCCTCAGCTCTTCAGCTCAAGGCTAGCGCTCTACTACTTGAGCCACAGCACCACTTCCGGCTTTTTTTTCTGCTTATGTGGTGCTGAGGAATCAAACCCAGGGCCTCATGCATGCAAGGCAAGCGCTCTACCACTGAGCCACCTTCCCAGCCCCTATCTCATTTCTTATGTTTCAATAACAAACAACAATCAAAAATTGCTAAGCACGTGTCTAGATAATTCCTCTACTTTAAATCTTTCTCTTCCAACCTTACTCTATTCTGACAAACCCAAAGGTCTTTTGCTCTGAGATCACTTCCTTACTAATGCTTTGTCTCTACCCTCTGAATTGTTAATAATTTCTAACACCTGGCATAGCACCAATCAGTAAGACTCTGGGAGGAAAGACTTAGCCTGAATTGAGCCCATCCTTCATATCTGAGTCATCCTTCATTGTCCTCCAGTGGATATGTGAACACGCAGGCCTGCCTTTAGCAAAACTGGTAGGTCAGTTTCGCAAAGATTCCCCCAGTCCTCCTGGTAAATTCCATCAGTTAGTGCTCCTTTCTGCTCCTTGGCCATAGAATTCTTTTTTCCTTGTTTTCAGTGATGAGCTTGATCACCTCCCTATTGCCAACCCCCTTGCAGAAGTCCATTTTGAATAATGTCTTCCTTACTATTTTAGCAAGTGTCATATCTTTAACTTATCTGAAGTACATCATAACCTAACCCAAGTCAAGTTCCACGTAAGGAGAAACACAACTCAGGATATGAGTTGCAGGACCATAGAGCCTGAGGTTTGGTCATTAGGACAGGAAGGGATCAAACACCTTCTCCTTTTCAATCTGCAGCAGGAAATTCTTTATGAGCCTTATGTCCTGCAAGACACCACTAGCCAGCTCTGAAATCCTGATTAACTTGTCAGCCGGGACTACTTCACCTTCAGTTCATAGCTCTATTTAATACCACTGAGCTCCATTCTATTGATTGGGAGGTCTGACTCACTGGTGGCGTTCTGGAGTAATTGACCTTGATGTGTGAAGTATAGGGCAAAGAGGATCCAGGAAGAAGAAGGGTGTTTGTGGATCCTGTGATTTCTGGACCTGGGAGACAGTTTAGGAACCCATGGAAGGAGGTATCAACACTTAAATCAATTGGAGGAGCAGGCAGGAAGAGGTAGAATGGGGTCTATCAAGTGAGGGGCTTCCTTGCCCCCAAAGTAGAAACAATGGAGTTCAGAGTTCCAACACCTGCAGACTGTTAACAAGCAAATGAGAGGCTGTTGTGGACTTCAAGAGACACTGAGTGATGTTTGACATCTGTGATGGAGAAAGTTGGAGATTCCTGTTTTCTGCCTAGGGTATTCTTAAGGTAGAGACCTTTATTGTTTTTGTGTTTGTTTTGGTGTGGATATTTTCTTGTCTTGCATTTTTCATAGGCAGAATCATAACAGAATCCCCAAACATATACAATTCATTTGATCTTGACATACTTTTGCATATAGGTACGTTTGGGGCACACGAACATATCTCTGCATTTACAGTTGTGTGTGCAAATAATGGGACCCTTTCTACAAAACATGATGTTAGTGCTGTCACCAGTGTGTGAGCATCACAGAGTACACTTGCCCAAACTAAGACAGTGTGACAACATGAGACCCCATAGTCCTATCTGTCACTCACTGAGCCATTGCTATGTGTGCACAACTGTGTTGTTGCATATAGATGCCATTTGTGGGTGTTGGGGGGGGGTCAGGAGGTTGTTTTGAGTCAGTTTTATACTATTCTTTTTTCAGTGCTGGGGACCAAACCCAGAGATAGGAGTTGGATTATATTCTTTGTTTTATTTCTTTCTTTGCTGCTAGTCATTCCACAGCTAGTTTGCAGCATAGTATTGCTTCTTATAGCAACAACAGGACTTCATGAGGAGTGATTGAGGAGACTGGAGGATTGTCTGCATGACGCTGATCCCTTCCATTTAGATGAAGTGCTTCCTTCTGTTGAAGAGCTTATGAAGATAGCTTGAGATAGAGTTTTGCTATGTAGCTCTAGGCTGGTCTTAAACTTGTGATCCTTCTGTTTTTGCCTCTAGAGTGCTAAGAATATTTTAAAAAGAATTTTCTTGCCAATTTTAAATCATAATGTATAAAGTTGATATCATTATATACACACTCACATCTTCACATAGACATATATGAAGAAAGAGAACAAAATAGAATTTGTGCTCACAATGATAATTATCTCTAAATAATGAGGTTCTATTTTAGCTTTTTAAATTCATCTGTCATGCTTGTTTTTCCCCCAAGTGTATTGTTTTCTTTACATATGTGACATAAGGCAAAATCTCCCCAATAGATCTCTCCTCAAGACATCAGTGTTTTCAAAGGTCACTTGTATTGTGTCTGTATCTTTTGAAACAATGAGCTGTAAATTCAAGAATTTATTGTTTGCCCTTGTTTTTCTCTCACCCAGAGGATGTGAAATTTGTCATTGTTTTTCCCTTGGTTTGTGAGCGGAAATGACTAGGTGTTTTGATAAGCCACAGGCACAACCTAAGTAGTATCATTTGGTAAAGTTTGAGAGTAAGTATTTTGCTGAGCTTCCTCTAGGCTTTGAATATGAGATTGAGAGTCTTTCTTTCTTCCATCCTTGCTTCCTTGCTTCCTTGCTTCCTTGCTTCCTTCCTTTCCTTTTTGCCTGTCATTGAATTTGACTTCTGGGCCTAGGTGCTGTCCCTTAGCTTTTTCATTCAAGCCTAGTCTTTTTTTTTTTTTTTTTTTGTGAAATACCGTAGAGTGGTTACAATTACATGGGCAAGAAAATGAGTACATTTCTTGTCAAGCATTGTTGCCTCCTCCTTTGTTTCCCTTTCCATCTCCCCCCAACACCTCCCCCAAAGTTGTAAAGTTCGTTTTTCCACATAACATCTTGTACATCTCATTGTTGCAATGGGTCCACCTGTATTCCTATTTAAACAATTTGTTTTTTTCCCTTCACCTCCACAAATTATACCAACATCAAATACAGTGAAAGCAGGGGTTATACCATGGGGGAGGGGCATACAAAGCAACAAAGAAACATCTTATAAATGTGTTAGAAACAATCGCAAGAAAGAAAAAAAACATTTGAATCCTTATCTCGGAGTTCATTTCACCTCATATCAACTTATCTGACCATTTCTGCTTGTCTCAGACATATACTAGTAACTGCAAATAAGGGAAACCATGGGACCTATGTTTCTTTGGGCCTGGCTTACTTCACTTAATATAATTTTTCCCAAGTATTTCCATTTCCTAACAAATGGGGCAATGTCATTCTTTCTGATGGAGGCATAGAATTCCATTGTGTATATATACCACATTTTCTTGATCCATTCATCTACTGAGGGGCAACTGGGTTGGTTCCATATCTTAGCTATGGTAACTAATGCTTTAATAAACATAGTTGTGCTGGTAGCTTTAGGATGGTCTTGTTTGTGATCATTTTGGTAAATGCCCAAAAGTGGGATTTCTGGGTCATAGGGGAGCTCTATGTGGAGTCTTTTGAGGAACTTCCATACTGCTTTCCAAAGTGGTTGAACAAGTTTACACTCTCACCAACAATGCAGTAAAGTTCCTTCTGTCCACATCCCCTCCAGCATCTGTTGTTATTAGAGTTCTTGATTATAACCATTCTAACTGGGGTGAGGTGGTATCTCAATGTTGTTTTGATTTGGATTTCTTTTATGGCTAGGGAGGTTGAGCATTTCTTCATGTGTCTATTGGCCATCCTTCTTTCCTCTTCAGAGAAGTTTCTCTTTAAGTCTTTAGCCCACTTGATTATTGGGTGGTTGTTTCTTTGAAGGTTTGTTGTTGGGGGATTTAATTTTTTGAGTTCCAAGTATATTTTAGATATGAGACTCTTGTCTGTTGTATGGCTAGTGAGATCTTCTCCCAATCTGTGGGCTTTCTATTGATCTTGCTAGCTATGTTCAAGGCTAGTCTTCTATCTACTGAGTCACAGTTCCACTTCCAGCTTTTTGCTGAAGATAATTGGAGATGAATCTTATAGACTCTCCTGCCCAGGCTAGCTTTGAACTGTAATCCTCAGATCTTAGCTTTCTGGCATGAGCCACTTGTGCCCAGCAACATGAGATATTTTTGTTCTTAAAAGTAACAAGACTGAGAGAAAGCCCACTTTTTTGGGTGTGTGTATGTGTCTGGTGATGAATATTCCAGCACTTTCCTTTTTTTTTCTTGATTGTGATTAAGTGATTATATAAATTTCACAAGATTCATAGTATTGTGGGATAGTGATAGTTAAAGTCACAAATACATTTTAACCTTTACAAGGCGCATTGTCATTATCATGGTCTATAAAGTTTATGGTCTCTACAAACTTTGACATGACAGCTATTTTTTCCAAATAGGGTGATATGTACATTTCTTTCCTTTTGCTTAGTGTAAGCTGTTCCCCCTTTCTATCACATTCCCTTCCTCCCATTGCTGCCCTTGAGTTGCTTAGTTCACTTTCACCAATGTCCAGTGCAGTTAATGGGCCCCTCTGCTGCATTTTTTCCTCTGTTTCCCTCTGATTCTGTGCCCTTCTCCTATCTCCCCTCAGATATGCACATGTATATAGAATATATGAGGTTAAGAACATATCTAGAAATGATATGACAAATTAAGAAGAGGTCCCTTGTTTCTTGAGTCTTGTTTACTTTGCCATATCCCTTTGCATTTAGAGTTTAACATCAGCATCCCAGGGAGCTCATGTGCTGATTGCTTCTTTGATCTTGGCTTATCTCATTCAAAATGACTCGTTTTAGTTCCATCTATTTCCCTGCAAATGACATTATTTTGTCCTTTCTAGTGGAGAAAGCCCACTTTTGAAACTCTGGTTAGGCAAATGAAGCCCTGAACTGCACCCCATAAATAAAGGACTTCATCCTTATCCTTTCTACAGAAAAATCACTTATTTATTCAACCACATCCAAAAAATAAAAATGAAATGAAGCTAGACTCACATATGTATTTTTTTTTCTGCTTGGATTTGGAAAGAAAGATTAAAACCAGAAAATCAAGAGGGAAAAAAGCCTTTAATGATTCTTTGTAACATTTAAAACCTACACAAAGCAGCTTAATGCCAGTGGGAGCCAAAACCAATTAGAAATCAAAATTACATTTGCATTATCAGTGTTGAAATAAATCTAAGGGAAAACAAAGAAGTACTTTCATAATTAAATTTAATTTAGCGTAATAATGTTAATCTTGCTATTTGCAACTGCAGGAGTTATTTATTTTTTCCCAAAAGATTATTTAGGATGTGCTCTTTAGAATCAGTACAGTGCTGGGTTTGTGTAGGATGGAGGTGAGTTAGGCAGCAGGTGGTAGGGTGGCTGAAGCTTCAGCAAAGCCAGGCAAGGCCCCTGATATCAGGCTGGTCCCTGGGGTAAGGCTTCCTCTGTTCTCTGGGTTGCTGGGTGAAGTTCCGCCTCTCTCAAGGGACAGAATGGAAAAGACAATGTCCCAGCGGTGTCTCTGCTGTCAGAAGCAGTGAAGCAAGGGAGAAGCCTGCGGAGCGGGTGTCAGCTTCTAAAAGTTCTAGAATTGGGGGCGGGCCCGGAGCAGACAGTGAGCATGCACCTCAGAGAACTGAGAAGTCTCTGGTTTGCCTGAGTCTCAGCCTCCCCTGACCAGCCTTGATGCATAACCACTCAAGAAGCCTGGGGAACATTGCCACGAACAGGAAGAGCTGTGGCCTCCATCCTCAGGTAAGGGCTCCCAGACTCGAAGCATTTGCTGCATACCAGTCCCTGCCATAAACATGTTTCCTGTGATGCCTTGTTCAATATTCACTATAAACTCAGACAACAGAAATGACTATCCCCAACCTAAACATACAACTTGTAGATTGACTCTTGTTCCTTCATGGCCATATGTTTCTTTTCACCATGATAAAATATAAAATTCACCACCTTGCTTATACATTTCAGTTATATGGTGTTATTAAGTATACTCACCGTGTTGGGTAAATGTTACCGCTAGCCAATTCTAGAAACTTCTATATTGGCTAACAAATATCCCCATGCCTTCGTCCCATAAGCCTTATCTCTCTTATTCTAGGTACCCCATAGTCATATAATGTTCATCCTTTCAGCGTTATTTCACTAGACAAAGTGTTTTCAAGGTTCACTTATGTAGTATTCCCATTTCATAGACTAGGAAATAACTTAGGTTAAATAATTCGTTCCAGGTCATAAGGGTCTGAGGAAGAATTCAAACCCAGGGACATGGCACCAAGATCCATGCCCTCACACTTGCTTTGTTTCTCCCAAATATGATGGTCATATTACCTTATTTTTTAGTTTTTAAAAATAATTTCCAACAAACGCCCCCACTGGGTTCTTACATGAAACTAAACCTTGAGAATTGCTTCATTTTCCTATACTAAAAATACAACTAAGAAAGGGTGGTGGTGGTGAACTGGGCACCCATGTCTCATGCTTATAATCCTATTCAGAGAGCTGAGATCTGAGGATTGAGGTTCAAAGCAGGAAAGTACCAATTAACTACTCAAAAAGCCAGAAGTAGAACTGTGGCTCAAGTTGTAGAGTAATGATCTTGAGTGGAAAAGCTCAGGGACAGTGCTCAGCCCATGTCTTCAACCCCAGGACCAGCATAGAGAAGCAAGCAAGCAAGCAAGCAAGAGAAAGCAAGAAAGAAAGGAGAAAAAAAAGAAAAGAGCGTGCTGAAGGTATACACAGAGGACCTGGAGCTTGTGTGTGTGTGTGTGTGTGTGTGTGTGAGAGAGAGAGAGAGAGAGAGAGAGAGAGAGAGAGAGAGAGAGAGAGAGAGAGAGAGAGAGAGAGAGAGAGAGAGAGAGAGAGAGAGAAAGTGATGGTCCTAGGGATTGAACTCAGGGCCTGGGCACTGTCCTTGAGCTTTTCTGCTCAAGACTAGTGCTTTACCCTTAAGCTACAACTCTACTTCCAGTTTCTTGCTAATTGGAGATAAGAATCTCACAGACTTTCCTTTCCAGTTTCAAACCATGATCCTCAGATCTTAGCCTCCTGCGTAGCTAGGAGCACAAGCATGAGCCACAGTGCCCAGATCTCCAGTGCAAGGATACTAAGAGATATGGCCTTGAGGGCGTTAACCTCAGAAAGGATTAGTACAGTGCCCTCACAGATGCCCCGGGTGAGAGGAGTGCCCTCCCACCCTTTCTGTCATGTGATGTCACAGCATCTCCACCATCTAGAGGATGCAACACTCAGCCAACTTGGAAGCAGAAAGTAACCCTTGCCAGACCTGAATCTGCTGGCCTCCTACTCTTAGACTCCCCAGCTTTAAGAACCATGAAAAATGAATTTTGTTTATGTTACCTGGTCTGTGGTGTCTAGTTAATTACAGTACAGATGAAGACAACAAAACTCTTAATAGTTGTCATACCTGAAACCTCTCAAGTTCCCTGGACTGATTTCTAGTGTTTTCACCTTATATGTCCTTTGTGGCCTCACAATTCATCCTTTATACTTATATTTATCTTTTATACTCAGTATTTTTCATTTTCCTTTGTATAGTTTCTGCCAATATGTCTTATGAATGAAAAACAAACAAGCTTATGGCATGATAAAAGAAAGACACAAACCATGTTCAGAGGTGTTGTAGCCTCTGCACAATGTTGCCACAGACCTGTCTCTTTAGCAAGGGTCTGAAAACTCACCTTCAGGAGGACTTTCACCTTGAAATCTGGTGATGTGTGGAACAGGTGTTTCAATTTACCTAAAATAATTTGCATAACCAATTTTGCATGTGCTTTATCAAACCTGCCAAAGAGCAGGTGACAATATGGCCTTAATATGATTACTAATTTGACACACTCTTGAGGTTAATTTGGCCTCCTTGATCTCCTAATACCCAGAAGTTTCTATAGACAGAAATAGCATGCTATGAGATGCCATATGTAGCAACCTTAAACCCTCCATCTCAGTCTCATAAATAAAGTCTGCACTTCACCAGCCTGCCACATGCCCCCGATCCTTTGCTTTCAGTCTCCTCAAAAAAAAAAGAAAAAAGTCTCCTTTAAATTAGAATGATGGCAATGAATGGACATTGGGAGACATAGCTGATTGAGTGCTCATGATTCTATGAAAAGTGATCTGTTTCTCTTCTCATGCTATATTGTCTTCCCTAAAGTCTGTTGATTTATCCTTGAGCCCAAACTCAAAGAGGTATCACTTGTAAGGGAAGAGCCATTGATAAGGGGCTTTGTTTTTTTCAGCATACCCTAGTTACATAAGGGTTCATTGTAAGATTTCCATAGTGTCTAATGTATCCTCTGTCACTCCTTTAGCTCCCTTCTCCTGTTTTAAACAACCACAACATTGTTCTATTCTCATACATGCAAATTAACCACTTTGACCATATCCATTCTCTGTATCCTCTTCATTAGCCCTCCTCATCTGTTTCCCCACAAAAAATCCTTTATTACTTTCTCATTATTTTTTTTCTTTTAGTGTATACTAATTGCACCAAGGAGTTTCACCAAAAATAAGGGATTTTAAATTATATATTGGTTTGACTTACAAAAGTAAATTACCAAGAGCAACAGAAATGTTCATCAAGAGGAGATTAGTTAAAGAAAATCATACTTCATTCCAACAAAATGCTTTGCAGTCAGTTAAGTGAAACGGGAGAGGTATATTATTAAGAAGGTTCTTATGACATGAAAAATCATATGACAAAATACGTGGATTATAATCTCACTTTTGTAAGGAAAATTATGTACATATAAATATTAATACATTCATCGCAGAAAGAATAAATGCCAATAAACTAAGCATGGGTATGTCTACATGGCAGAAGTTTCAGTTTTATTTTTTAAACCACGAACATATCTTTTTTTTGTATGATGGAGAAAAAAACTATTTGAAATCATTGTAATAACAATTGAGCTGGCTATCTGTCAGCTGGGGTGAAGTCATTCTGTGAAGGGCAACATTCCAGCGGCCACGTTTCTGCCTGGCTGCCTGCACTCCAAGGTTGTTCTGTTCTGGCCTGGCCACTTGGCCTGGCCACTAATGTTAACTCCACCTCCTATTCACAATGCAGTGTCCCATCTTCTTGCAGGTGCCCTCCCTCCCTATAAGGACCCCTCCCTAGCTTAACCACAGCTGCTGCTCTCTGTTCTGATAGAATCAGCCTGCCAGTCATTCTGCCATTAAACTCCCTCCTCCCAGATGTGTGTGTGTGTGTGGGGGGGGTGTTTTGTGCCTTATCTGATCGAGACATCTAATGATATCCAATTTTCTTCTCTCCTGAAACTCCATGAAAATTCCTATTAGCTTATCTCTTTCGTGAAGGGGACCACAGTGGGAAGGTTTTGGAGGCAGGAGGCTGATATGAACTCTTCTTTCCTCCAGGGAGAGAATAGAAAGAGCTTCCTCACAATCTGCATTTATACTTCCTCCTGGAGATTTTGAAATTAGGCAACACATTTCTTAGGGACACATATACAGGTGATGGTAAAACCAAAATAAAAATAATGGGAGGAATATTCTTGTTTCATGAGGAGAGGAGGAAGGTGAATGTAATTGGGTAGAGCTCTTTAGTAATGCTTGATTTCTAAGACCTGAAAGATTGTGGCTGGTAATCAATTTTATTATTACACAATAGTAGATGTTCATTTCATATACTCTTCTCTGTGTTCTATGTAGTTTCTAATGTAAAAAAAAAAAAAAGGTATTACCAGGATTAAGACTAGGAATAGGCAACTCAAGAGTTCATCCTTCTGGTTTTTTTTTCTCCCTTTCTTTTCATTCCTATGCTAGTCTCTTGTTTTCTTTTCCCTTTTTATTTTTCTTCTTTCCCCATATCTTAGATTCTCAGTCATTCCTACTGTTTTTCAAGGAACAAAAATTTGTTTATACCTCCTTGTGTGCCAGTACCAAAACTTGAACTCAGAGTTTCACACTTCTTTTTCTCTGCTTTAAAGAAGTGTTATGCAATTTATTCATTAAAGTTTTTTGAAAATTGTCATTATAAAGGTGATGTGCACAGTGGCTATAGTTATATTTCTTTTTTGGGGGGGGGTCCGGTCGTGGGGCCTGAACTCTGGGCCTGGGCGCTGTCCCTCAGCTTTTCAGCTTAAGGCTAGCACGCTACCACTTGAGCCATAGCACCACTTCTGGCTTTTTTTTCCTGCTTATGTGGTGCTGAGGAATCGAACCCAGGGCCTCATGCATGCAAGGCAAGCGCTCTACCACTGAGCCACCTTCTCAGCCCCATAAGTATATTTCTTTATGGACAATGTCACCCCTTCCCTTGCTCTCTCCCAGTTTTTCCTGTCCCACTAATAAGTTATATAGTTCATTTTCAACATAGTGTCCAGTGAGTACCACTTCTGCATTTGTTTAACCTTTGTCCCTCCATTTCTGGTCCTCCTCTTACACTCCCAAAAAACTCTCTGTTTTCTGTTGCAAGCTGGCACTCTACCACTTGAGACATGCCTCTACTTCTGGCTTTTTGCTCGTAACTGGAACTAAGAGGCTGCTGGGTTTTTCTGCCCATAGTGGCTCTGAATCTCAATTGTCAGATCTCAGCCTCCTGAGTAGCCACCAGTGCCTGGCTGTCTTTTAGAGGTTTTAAAAGTTATCACACAATTCCCCTTCGATTATTATCTCTTAATATTTTTAACTAGCCATAATTTATGCATAATAAAATACATACATTCTAACTGTATAATTTATGAGCTTTAATGAATGCACATACCATGTAGCTACTCTCCAATTGACATTAGAGAACATTTCTATCCCCCAGGAAATTTTCTTTTGCCAATCAATCCTCTACCCTGGAGACCAACATTGCTGGTCATAACTAATTAGTTGTTTTCTCCTCTATACTTTCATGAAGTTGGATAATGCAGTATATGCTCCTCTTGTATCTGGATTTAGCTTTTTTCTCCTCCTTCTCTTATAAACATATTAAAAAAATCCACTGAGTGCCAGTGACTTACATGTATGATCTTAGCTACTCAGGACGCTGAGATTTGAGGATCACAGTTCAAAGCTAGCCTGGGCAGGAAAGTCTATGGGATTCCTATCTCCAATTAAAGTTAGCAAAAACTTGGAAGTGGAGCTGTGGTTCAAGTGCTAGCTTTGAGCAGAAAAAGGCTCAGGAATAGTGCCTAGGCCCCACATTCAAGCTCTAGGACAGATGTATACACACACACACACACACACACTTAATACACTTCATGTTTGTTATGCTCTGGGCATTTGCAGGTCCAAGGAGAGTCTGTGTGTCAACAAAAGCAGCTTGTAAGCACCTGTAACAGGTTATGCTCCCCCTTCCAGATGGAGAGTTTCAACATAAATGGTTTGGGGCTTCTGCCTTGGAAACTTGTCTCTTCTCTCTGCTTTCTGATTTATTCAGCCATTTATTTACATCAATGTGGACTTTACAGAAATTGATTTCATTTACTGAGTTATAATCCAATACTATGTTGTTTTATTGCTCAAATTGTTTTAATTTTGGCCATTGAAAGTTCAATTGCATGTTTACTTTTTAATCTTAAGCATGTTTAGTAATTCTGCTCTGTTTTTGTAGCATGAGGTTTAAAACTATGAATGAGACCTATAGCTATGACATTGGCAAAATCTTGATTTCCTCAGTCAGTTTTAGAGGGCCTTTCTGAAGTGATTATGCAGAAATGATGACTGAAAATGTCACCATGGAAGAGGGAATTGTGTTTATTGATCTTTAGGACATTAATTCCAGCACCAGCTGGTGAGGGATGGTTGGTTCCCGGCTGACTTGGGGATTGGTTCCTATCTGTACGCTAGCTACTTCCTGTCTCCCCTTCCACTTCTGCCTCCCACAAGCCCAAGGCCCCCCAAGCAGCTTGTTTTTACAGATGTTGGCTCAGTCTAGAAGTAGCTGTGTGGGCACAAGGCCATGGCTCACAGATGGTGATTCAGTTTGAGGTCTTCTCAGACAAAGGCTGTCACGTGAACTCCAGTACTTGGGAACCCCCAGAGGCAAAGCCCAGGGAATTACAGAAGATGGAAAACGGAAAGGGACTTATTACCATCTTATGGCCAAATCACTTTCCTCCAAAACAGTGGCTTAAAAAATGGCAGTCCTTTATTTCTCCTGGTTCCTCTGGTTGGGTTCAGAAAGCACTCGGTAGGGAGTTTTGGTGTTGTTTTTTTACAGTGTGGTAGCTGAAACTGGGGTCACTTTAGGGGTCTATAATTCCTGATTTCTTCCATGGAAGATTGTCACTAGATCAACCCCCACAGTGCTAGGCTGAGCCACAATGGGGCCTGAAACAATGTGTACCCAAGGTGTTTTCATTTGAAATGACATTTCATTCCTTATGGACTTTTATATTCATTTTCATTGCATAATGTGTTGCGCTAAAATATTATCTTGGTGTCTGAGCTTTTAGCACCCCCTTAAACTGCCCGGTTTGCCTTTTCCTCTCATGGAGTCCTGTCCCCACAGCCCCTTCCCTTCTGCGTCACCAGACCACTGTGGACTGGCTTTTAGAGGTGATGGCAGGAAGTGGGTCAGTATCTCTCACCTCTCCTCCATCTCTCCCTCTCCCTTGAGGTCTTCTGATGGACCCTTCCCTGACCGGTAAGTGCTAGATTACTCGGTGGGGTCAGCCACATCTCAGTGTGACTGCTCTCAAACTTCTCCCCAGGAGGGAGAAGCTTGTATTTATTTTGCTTTTAGGTATGCTCCAAGAGTGCCAGGTGTTTGTGGCAGGGTGCTGGGGAGGGAGATGGAGAATGTGCAATGGCCAAAGTAGACATTGAGGGTTCTGAACAGACATGTAAGGTTAGAATAAATTTATGCCGAAGGCCATTCAAGCCATATACAGAGTCTATGCTTATGTAACAACTATGGCTGTTGGATCAGAGTTTGTTCAAGAGGGGCAGAGAAAGAAGGGAGGGAATAAGGGAAATTTACAAAGGTCTCACAAAAGCAAGGTAAAAGCTGGGCACTAGTGGCTCATGCCTGTGATTCTATCTACTCAGAAGGCTGAGATGAGAATCTCAGTTTGAAGCTAGCCCAGGAAGACAAATCAAGAAACTTATCTCCAATTACCCAGCAAAAAGCCAGACGTGGGGGGTATATCTCAAGTGATAGAGTGCCAGGCTTGAGCAAAAAAGCTAAGGGACAGTCCCTAAGTTCAAGTGCCAGTATTGAAATGTGCATGTGTGCGCGCACACACACACAGAGTAAGGTAAGAAGGTACCACAGATGACGGAATATTGCCTAGTGTACAGTTTTCTCTGTTGCTGTCCTTTTCAGAACCTCAGAATCCTTCTACACAGCTGGCAGGCTTCTTTAGATTTATTCTAAGGCACTAAGGACCACGACTCATTCTTCATTCTTTTCTGTCAGGGAGGAGCAAATGTTCCTTGCTGATGCTACATTCCAATGCACGTCAGCATCGCCTAATGACACAACACACCGACATTGCACCTAGCTGTACTTTTCCCTTTGATGTAGCCAGTGAGGGACACAGAGTGACATTTCATTATAATCTGCTGGGTAAATGTTAGTCATGAGATATTTCAGAGTGAGCCTGAAGAAAGCTGAGATAACAATGTCACTCCAAAGTTAAGAAAGCCATTGTACAAACACGAGAAAGTTTTTCTTCTTTCTTTTCTTTCTTTTTCTTCTTTTCTTTTTCTTTTTTTTTTTTAACAGCATCTTACTTTAAGCCCTTAAATGTCACTTTTGCTCCTGTCTAATTGTTTGTTTCTATTTTTGTCAGCGCTGGTATTAATTCTCAGGGCCTTGTATACACTAGGCAGGCATATCCCTAGACCTTCTAGATTTTTTTTGTGTGTGGGAGGGGGTGCGGGAGATGGTGGGGTGGTCATGATGCTTGAACTCTGGGCCTGGGCCCTGTCCTTGAGCTCTTCAGCTCAAGGTGAGCGTTCTACCACTTGAATCACAGCAGTTTTGAATCACTTCCAGTTTTCTGGTGGTTAATTGGAAATAAGAGTCTCATGAACTTTACTGCTTAGGCTGGCTTTGAACCATGATCCTCAGATCTCAGCCTCCTGAGTAGCAAGGATTACAGGTGTGAGCCACTGATGCCTGGTTTAGTTATTTTTATTTATTTTAATTAATAAATTAAATTTATTAAGGCTTGAACTCAGGACCTCACTCTCACTTGGCTTTTTAGCTCAAGTTCGGCCTACCACTTGGGTTAGACCTCCACTTCTAGCTTTTTGCTGGTTAATTGGAGATAAGAGTTTCTTTGATTTGTTTGCCTGAGCTCATATTGGACCTTGGGCTCCAGATCTCAGTCCCCTGAGTAGCTAGAATTGCAAGTATAAGCCATTGGCACCCAGTTCCTCTAGTTATTTTTAAACCTTACCTTGTTATTATTTAGGTTCACTTACAGCGCTGTGGTTTTTGGAGAGGGATTGACTACATGGCTGGCTATAGAGAGTTCTTTTGAATTTTGACTTTGTTTCTTATTCACTGTGATAATCTAGGAAGATTATTTAATCTTGTTTTCTTCATTAGTCCCAAGATTTTACAAATGACATTACCCAGCATTCCTTTATATGGGATCAAACTATTTCCTCCTAGCAATTCCTAATTATCTTCTTTCTTTCTGCTTTATTTCTAACTTCCCTGTTCCTTAATCTTCCCAATTCTACTGTGCTCTTCATTTCATCTTTTCTCTCTGATGAGCTAAGATACTCTCCATTATAGCATGTAATTTTTAATGGAACTCTTCTTAGCTCATCTTTTGAAATGCAGTTCTGTCATTATATTCCAGCCTTGTTCTGTTTTTTTTTTTTTCTAGCTCTGGCTTTTAATGTCTGCTAATGTTCTAATATGAAACCATTCATTCTAATTTAATAATGATTATGAAAAACATACCTTTTGCATGTATTCCTGCAAAATGATTATTATTACAGAAGTAAAATTCTAATAATAAAGGTAATATAACATGATTGATGTTATTTAATTGTAGCTACCATTTCAATCTATCATCTATATAATATTTAATATGTACAATAATTTCCAGTATCTATCACCATTTTATAGGTAAGACAACTGATGAGGAAAATTGAAAAGTCATTGGAACCAAGAGAGTTTTCTTTTGTGTTTAAAGGTATCTCTTGTGTAGATACCTTTAACTTGCAAGCTTAGCATCACTGTTTATGGAAACTATTTCTCCCTTATTCTTCATTCATAAGGCTCTCATGGGAGATAAGAAGGGACAACATAAGATACTCTGACAGGATGCTATTTTCTGAGTGCTGAGCCTCATTCCATAGTTTTATGTACTGGTGATAATAAGAGCATTATTCAGGCTTTTTTATACTTGTCTACTGATAACATGAAATTGATGGTCTTTTTTCTTTCTTCTAGTGCTAGGGCTTGAACTCAGGGTATGAGTGCTATCTCTGAGCTTTTGTGCTCAAGGTGAGCACTCTATCACTTGAGCCACAGCAGCACTTCCAAATCTTTTGATGGTTAATTGGAGATAAGAGTCTCACTACTTTCCTGCCTTGGCTGGTTTTGAACCACAATCCTCAGATCTTAGCCTTTTGCATAGCTAGGATAACATGCATGAACAGGTACCTGGCTGGAATTGGTGGTCTTTTGAGCAACACAGGGGCTGTACCACAGTGTGGCAGCCTGTGGATAAAGAGCCTGGGAAGAACCATTTGAGCTCCTGCCTTTAGTTTTCCCAGCCATACATTCTGGAAGGCATTTCTCTTATCTTGACAATGGGTTCTCCTTTTTAATTTTTGTTCTGGTTCTGGGGCTTGAACTAAGGGTTTGTGCTGCTGTCCCTTAACCTGGCTTCATGTTTCTTTCTTTTGTTTTTTGAGGCCTTGTCTCAATAAATAAATAAGACAACCAAAAAGGACCTGAAGATGACCTGACACATTTCAGGCTAAGCAAGATGTGAAACGATTTACTTTTCTCCTCTTTTATTCCTTGCATGTTTCTTTTATATACTCTTTCTGAAATTCAGACATCTAGTCTCTGGGGAGGGGAGAAAGCCCTAGTGAAGGGAGGCTTTCCAAATAATAACAGATGAAACTTCAGAGTTCAGAATTGTCTTTGCTATAAAAAAAAAGTCTAGTCTAACACCACTAGGCAAAGTTTCAATTTTGGGTCTTTTAAAGACCCAAACATGCCATTTCCTTCCCTTTATGGATGTTGGTAACTCATGCCCCAAATTCTAGAAACTCAGGTGGCTGAGATCAGAGGATTGTGATGTGAAGTCAGCCCAGGCAGGAAAATGTGAGATTCTTAATCTCAATTTAACCACCAGAAAAGCCAGAAGTGAAACTGTGGCTCAGGGGCAGTGCTTAGGCCCTGGGATCAAAACCTAAGAGGAAGAAAAAAGAAAAACCTGTAGTATGGTCTCATTGTGAGATAGATTGTCTATACTGAAAAGGGGGTAGAAATGTCAGAAGAGGCAGAGCCCCCCCCATATCCCATAATCTTGGCCTCAAAGCAGAAAGCACTTTTCTCTGCTAACAGCAGTAACTTGCACCTAATTTGTGTCTGCATCTCAAAGCCATCGCTTCACTCTGTGTATTTGCTGTGCACAGAGCACTTCTCAGTGGCTCTTTCTACCAGCAGGTAGAAATAGTCTGGGAATTCCTAGAGGTGGAACAGAATGGCACTTTCTCAGCTGTTTACATGGAGCTAAAGTCATGATTATAGCCACTTGTCCTGGAGTGAGTACATGGTGTCAGACTTGATCCTTCTTCTCCGCCTCCTTCGCCTCCACCTCTAGCTCAGGGAGTTGTAATGACAAAAGTCATCATTCTTGGTGAATAATGCTGGGCCATGCTGAAAATTTGTGGCTGAGGACCCCCCCCCCCCCACTGCCACGCATTTGGTCACAGGGTAACCCATGGTAACTAAGCTTGAATCTGCTACAGGGCAAGGAGCCTCCCCTGTCTCCTGCTGTATAAAAGACACCCTGCCAGGGACCCCAGCAGCTTCTCACTCCGCTGCTCTCCGGGTGTGCAGCCAGCAGCTCCGGAGTGGAGCCTGCAGCTGCAGAGGCAAGGCCAGCATGCCACCCAACTTCAAACTTCAGGGCCACTTCATTCTGCTCTTCCTGGCCGCTCTGAGAGGGGAGAGCAGGTACCTAGAGGTAAGCCATTTCTCCTCGCGAGTGGCAGCCCTCTGCCTTTATTTTTTATTCTTTTATATGGGGTTAGTTCTATCTTCCCCCCTCGGTGGAGTCCTATCCCTCCCACTTGATTTCTGTCGGACAGTTTTTTTCTTCCCTTCCTCTGAGCCTCCTGCCTGCCTTCTTCCCATGGGGGAAGCCCTGGGCTAAAGGAAGGGGTGTAAGACCTTCTCTGGACTGTACACCTTCTCCTCTGCTTTCCCTGGGCCGCATTGGAGGGTCTCCTCCCCCCCCCACACACTTTCTTTCCCATCCCTTGAACTTTTCTCCTCTGATTGCCTTTCCTTGGCAGATGCAAGAAGCGGTGGGCTATGACCCTCTCCTGCTTTTCAACGCCAACTTGAAGCGGGACCTGGCTGGGGAGCAGCCATACCGCCGCGCTCTGCGTGAGTCTGGGCGCCCTGCTGGCCAGCGATCGCCGCTGGCGCCAGCGGGGTGGGGAGGTTGGGGCTCTGCCCCAGGGCGTCCAGGATCCCCGGGTTGGGGTCAGGGCCTCCGGGTGAGACTCGGGTAGGTAAGGATCTGTGGGATCCCGCCCCAGGGTACGGGAACCAGGAGGAGTTCTGGCTTGGGGCGCTGCGCTCTACAGAGTCCAGGAATGGGGCGCGCGGAGAGAGATTGCGCGAGGCTGGCGCTGTGTAAGCTGCAGCTCAAGATGCCCTCTCACCCACCCCGGCTTGGTGCCCTCCCCCAGGGTGCCTGGACATGCTGAGCCTCCCTGGCCAGTTCACCTTCACCGCTGACCAGCCGCAGCTGCACTGTGCCGCCTTCTTCATCGGGGAGCCCCAGGAGTTCATCACCATCCACTACGACCTGGTCTCCATCGACTGTCAGGGCGGGGATTTCCTGAAGGTGAGGCACTCCGTCCCATCCCGGGGAACCCTGGGGGGGGGGTTGCGGGGAAGGGCGGGGGGGGAGGGAGCGGCCTGGGGGACCGCGGGGGGGGGGGTGGAAAGGACCGGAATCCCGCCCCAAGCACAGGGAGCCGGGACAACTCCTAATCAAACATCACTGTACACATTATGGTGCCCTGAATTGGAGAGGCACGCGGGGTGCGGGTGCGGGTGGGGGGGGGGTGGGGAAGGGCATACTGTGGAAACCTCGCTCCAACTCCAAGAAAGACTTCACCCAATACATTGTAGGTTGGGTGCACTGTACACTGCCCTGGGGTGGTTTAAATTCTTCCTATACGCTTTAGAAGCCCGGGGAACTTGCAAACCCTTGAACTTGCAGCGTGAAAACTGTGATTCAACCTGGGCCAGGCCAAATCTGATCATAGCCAATAGCTAGGAGGAGAGCATGGATCTTGGTGAGAAGGTGAGCCCTACACATCCCAGATCTGAGCTCCCCTGGCTCGGCTCTTGTGGTGCACGATCTTATCTTCAAAGCCTGACAGTTGGATCTGGGAACAGTAGGGCCCTGCAGCTGGGGGAAGGTGGAGGAGGAATCTACTTTGAGTCAGGAGAGGGGAGTACCAGCCCTGCAAGCCCATGGTCCCGCCACACCCAGCTGCCATAATTGCCCAGGTTGGGTTGGGATGGCTGATAGACTCGACTGTCCAATGAGAACAATCAAGATTAAAACCTTCAGAGCAGAATTATTCTGGAGCCTGTCAAACATGTCAGAAATAATTTGTAGCTGGGTTGCCGGCAGTTTGGCTGATGTAGGCTGTGCTGGACTCATTGAACTGGAGTCTGTGGGATTCTGGGAGGAAAGTCAATTGCCTTTTGTCCAGCTAGCAAAAGTACCCCGTGGAGCCATGGCTTTTCTGACAGCATCGCAGAACTAAAGCATTGTTGGTGTTTTAAATAATTTGGGATGATAGCAAAAAGTAAAATAATGGGTGAGCCCAACGCTGGTGGCTCACACCTGTGATCCTAGCTACTCTGGAGGCTGAAATCTGAGGATCATGGTTCAGAGCCAGCCTAGGCAGGAAAGTCATGAGATTCTTATTTCCAATGAACCACCAAAAAAGTGGGAAGTAGAGCTGTGGCTCAAGTAGTAGAGTGCTGGCCTTGAGCACAAAACCCCAGGGACAGCACTGAGGCCTTGAGCCCAAGCCCCGGGACATGCACAAAAACGGAATGTTGCTTCCCCAGTTTCCTTTGCTCTTTGATTTTGAGATGTTTTGTTCATATTTTAATGACTAGAAGAAAGATAGGGCTTAATGAAATCCAAGTAATGCTTCTGTAGACTTCTTTTGGAAAACAATGACCAAGATAAAAATGTGCATTGTCTATAATTTCCTTTTAGCCAAATAATTGAAGGGCTAAGATAAAGCATAGGACAGTTTAGCAGCTTTAAGACCTATACTTGAGCAATTGTTAGCCAAAAAAAGTCATATGCAGGAAAACACATGAATTAATTATGTGTAATTACTCATCAGTCCTCACAGTCCAAATATACAGAAATGGGAAGCAACTAGGCTGGGGATGTGAGCTGTCAATTTCTCACGTAAACTAGCTGGAGAATTTTTCTCTCCTTTTCAATGTTCATGGTTGAAGAGGTTACAAAAGTGACCATCTATGTATTTTATTTTTTGGGGAAAGGTGTTTGATGGATGGATCCTCAAGGGGGAGAAATTCCCTAGCTCCCAGGACCACCCCCTCCCCACCACGGAGCGGTACATAGATTTCTGTGAGAGTGGTCTTATCAGAAGAAGCATCAGATCTTCCCAGAATGTGGCCATGATCTTCTTCCGGGTTCATGAGCCAGGAAACGGATTCACACTAACGATAAAGATGGACTCCAACCTCTTTCGTAAGTGAGCTTCTTGTATTCTCACTCAAAAGATGAGACTTGGGGGAGAGGGTATCAAACCTGATTTTTATTCCATTTATTTCTGTTTATTTCCATCAGTCAGGTTATGAGTACAATGCATCTTGATCAATGTCACCCCTTCCATTATTCTACTAAACCTGCTTTTTCAAGGTAATATTCTCCTAGATGTAGGAAATTTGATGAGAAATGGTTTGAATGGAAATCCATTCACACTTAGAAATCACCTAAAGAATATTTTTTTATTCATTACTGTGAAAATGAAATTAATAGTTTTAAGTGTGCTTCCTGGTCTATCCTAACTTACGGTGGATACAAGTCTATTTTTCTTCATCGTCTTGTTTTGATCTCCTAAGGTACTGTAATGCATTCTGTGACAAACTTTAATCTCCCCAGTCATTCCAGGATAAGCTTAAAGGATCAGATATGCAGCTGTGGTCCTAGAGCTAATAGGCAAAAGCTGAAAGGCTGCACATTTGAGATATGGTAGACAGATGTCATGCCCTGAACACAGGATTGGGCTAGGTTATCTTTGTGTTGCCTTTCCATGCTGAATCGACCATCACATAATTTAAGATTACACTAGAAAGCTGTATAGTTGTGTAGCTGATTATCCTAATCAAAATGAATCCACTCATCTGTTTATGTTTCCCCATTGAAGGAAAAATCTTAAAGAAAGTGAGAAAGCAAGCTAGCAAGCATATCACTCATTACAGGATGCATACAAATGGATGTGACTATTCCATGTAATTGAGGGGTGAGCCCTAACCTCAAGGATAATGTGTTACTGGTCTTCTAATTCTATTCAAAAAAGAAACAGCAGGACAAAGGATGAACTAATGCAGTATAGATACTCACTTGACACTGTGTTGGACATAACCTTATAACTTGGGTGGGGGGAGTAGTGAGGGGGTAAGCAGGAGAAAATGAGAGATGGGGTAACAGTGTTTAAAAACACTGTACTCATTACCTTACCTACGTAACTGTAACCCCCTGCTCATCAACTTTTCCATAAAAATAAAATAGGTTTTCCTTCCCCGGGGTGTTTCTAAGATTAGAGCAGAGTAATTCTAGAGGATGAAATGCCATACTTTTTTATACTTTATTTGTTAAGAAGTCACAAGACACCATCTAGAACTGAGGCATTTCAGTTCTTTTTGAAATTAAGTGTGATTAAAAATAGAAGGAGGCAAGAATTAGGTTTGATCTGGTCAGTCAGAAACTTTTGTACCATAATAAGCAAAAATGCAAATTCCAATGCTTCAGTTTCGTAGATAGAAGAATATCATTAAGTCCACATTTGAGACCAAATTTCAGAATTGAAACCCAAATTTCAGAAATTCTTGAGAGCAGTATACATTAAAATTTTACTTTTTAAAGCTGGGTGCTGGTGGGTCATGCCTATAACCCTAGCTATTCAGGAGGCTGAGATCTGAGTATCACTGTTTGAAGCCAGATCGGGCAGGAAAATCATGAGACTTATCTCCAAATAACCAACAAAAATAGCTGAAAGTGGAGCTGTGGCTCAAGTGGCAGAGCACCAGCCTTGAACACAAGGACAGTGCCCAGGACCAGCACAAAAATTTTTTAAAAAATTAGTCAATATCCAGCAAATGTTCATCAGACTTAAGCCTTCTTTCTATTTAAATCTTAGCCTGAAGGTTTTACTTGAGATAAAAGTATTTAGTTAATTACAAAAAAAAAATAGGACCCCAAATTCTGTGAGTAAATATTTCAAACAGACAGGGTTTGAGTTCAGGCCTTACTTCTCCCAGATGCCCGCCTTTAACCGAGATGTTAGTAAACAGAAATATTTCTAGAACTTCTACCAGGCAGTACTATTGTCTGGTTGGTAATGTCCTCTGATTGTAATAAAACAACTCCCTGCAGCTGAGGACCTACCTACAGGGTCCATGTCAATGATGGTTTTTGTTCCTCAACTCTTTCCTTTCTGCAGATGTCATTATAATATATATTCTGTCTCTGAGTACAATACTCTAGACCATGAACAGAAACCTAGAATAGGGGCATGATCAATTTCTGTAAATACCTAGCACATCAACTAATGTAAACATCTCTCTGTCTGTGTCTCTCTCTGTCTCTCTGTCTCTGTCTCTCTCTCCTTACAAAGCTTGCAATGTCATCTCTCAGACCCCAAATGGCAGGTTTACCCTGGTGGTCCCGCGTCAGCATCGAAACTGCAGCTTCTCCATCATTTATCCAGTGGCCATCAAAATATCTGATCTCACACTGGGACACTTCCATGGTCTTCACTTAAAGGTGAGTGGTTTGCTTCCTTGCTAATCACTTGGCAAGAGCTGAATTTTATCAGAGCCCCAGCAGATGTGACATCCAAAAATTGGAGCAGCCTTTCCCTTCGGCTATTAAAGCTCCCCTGCACTGCCCTGGCGGCTTTAGCTTAAGCTCTCTTCTATTTCCATCATGCTGTAAGCCTCATGCTCAGGTGCCCATTCTGACAACTTCAATATTTTGCTTGTGACGTAAGGAGTGCTCTCAATTGGTAAACTTGTGGTATGTAATTACAATTGAACTCCCTTGTACTCGTCTTCTTTTACAAAAATTCTCTCCTAGCAGAACCTAGTGTGAGTCATCAGCACAGCTGCTTTTCTGATTATTGGAATTTTCTTTTGATATGAAGGAAGCATTTCATTGGTAGAACTGGGCTAGCGATGGAAGAATGCTAACTGTAGCATAAAATACAAAATTGGATTTTTAGATTGCAAAAAGCACCAAAGTGTTTGCATTACATTTAATTCAATCCATTTGCTTTGAAAATATTAGCTGAGAATTCCTATCAAGTTACTTTCATATGAACTTCCACAGTTGAAGAACTGAATACTAAACTTAGCCACATTTATTTGTGCCGATATCATCTTCCCTGTGAGTCATCCCATTTCCTTCTATGTATGTGCTCAAATGCTGAGGTGAAGATAACACACCTATGTACTGGTATCAAAGGTAGCCGGAGTTCCTAATCAGACAGATTGTAGTGGAAGTCAAATAAATTGGACCAGGGCTGAGAAAAAGAATGCATATCCAATCTCCTCTAGTGGACCACTGCCTATTTTTGCTGTTGTGGCTAGGCCTTGGTAAAAGAATGATCTTTTGATGAGGGGGTATTTGAATGTGTGTAGTTCAGCCTCATTGGTTTGATATTGTTTGTATGTCATCTGCCATCAGGCTTGAACTCTGAGCCTGGATGCTAGCCTGAGTTGTTCAGCTCAAGGCTAGCTCTCTACCACTTGACCCATAGCACCACTTCTGGTTTTCTGGTGGTTAATTGGAGATAAGAGTCTCATGGGCTTTCCTTCCCTGGCTGGCTTTGAACTGCGATCCTTAGATCTCAGCCTCCTGAGTAGCTAAGATTACAGACATGAGCCACTGGCACCCGGCTCTTCCCTTAACATTTTAGAGCCTTATGTGTTCTAGTCATCTATTCCTTAAAAAAAAAAAAAAAGTATTTCTTGAGGGCTGAGGATGGTGATGCACACCTGTAATTCCAGCGCTGGGAGGCTGAGCCTGGAGAATGAGAGAGGATTACAGAGGAGAGGTCATTGAACACCAAGGAATAGCAGCATCTGGGCTTCTTTGTTTTGTCCCCTCATTTTACTTTCTGCTTCTTCCCAATTTCTTTGTTTCCCACTTTACTCTTTCAAACATGCCTTTTCAACACCACCTGCTGACATTTGGAACCTAAAGAATCAAACGGAAATTTCTGTCTTTGGAGATGTTCCCCTTGGACACCCTCTACCCAGGGGAAAGGCAATTACTTTTTTTTCCTTTCACCCCTATATAGTTTAATTTGACTCTCAATTCACAAACATGAAGCCTTATGCACAGGGAGGTTAATTAAATCTCTATTTCATCACTTGATGAAATTATATGTAAAGTACCTAAACATAGAATCCCACACATAGTAGGCTGTTTTAATATAGAGTCCCCTCCAGGCGCCTTTCATCAGCTGAACAGTTGTCATTATAGTATGTGGTAATTCATGGTATAGTTTCCATTGTATTTCAATGTCCTCCTTCTTCTTCTCCTTCCTCCTCCTCCTCCTCCTCCTCCTCCTCCTCCTCCTCCTCCTCCTCCTCCTCCTCCTCCTCCTCCTCCTCCTCCTCCTCCTCCTCCTCCTCCTCCTCCTCCTCCTCCTCCTCCTCCTCCTCCTCCTCCTCCTTCTTTTACTTTTCTTCTTTTGGTGCTGGTCCTGGGGCTTGAACTCAGGGGCTGATCCTTTTGCTCAAGGCTAGTGCTCTACCACTTCTGCCTTAAAAAAAATAGTTTCTTGTAGATAAGAGTCTCACAGACTTTTCTGCCCAGGCTGGCTTTGAATCATGAACCCCAGATTTCAGCCTTCTGAATATCTAGGATTATAGGGGTGAGCTACAACAGGTTGGCCAGTGTCCTTCTAAATGTGTAATATGTGCACTTCTGCCTAAGTCCCTATTTTCAATTGTTTCCTTTGTGCTAGTTAACTTATAGATACCTATCAGGCTTTGCTACATTTCTGTGAAGAACAGGATTACAGGCAAAATGAGCTATGCAAATTATAGGAGATATTACAGAATGAAATTGAGAATTTCAAGACAGCTTGGTATGGAGGCACATGCCTGTAATCCTAGCCACTTGACAAACAGGCATAGGATGATCCCAGAGAAAGGTAGAGTGAAATCTCATCTGAAAAACAAACTAAAAACAAATGGACTGGAGGGGCGGGGCTACCAAATACAAGGCCTAGAATTGAATCTGCAGCACTAGTGAATTAATTACTTCGATACAGAGAGAGCAGAGCATTAAAGTCAGTACTCAAGCTGGGCGCTGTGTTCTGCACAGGTGGCATGCTGAGGAGGCAGCCTGCTCACAAGAGAGGGGGTACCCAAAGCAATTCAGTAGGGCCAAGAGTAGCTGTTTTCTTTGTGTTGGTGGAGTGAGGCACATGAATTGCTGTGAGTAAGACTAGGGGAAGGGTGAGGGGAAGCAGGGGAAGGTGGCTACAGTGGGTCACACAGATCAGTTCTCACATCCATTCTTCTATTGAGTACCTTCACATAAATCTGTTTTCATTGAAAGGAGAAAGATGATTGGTGTGTTCAGTGAACTTGGGGCCCTAAGTCAGTTTTATTCTTTCTTTAATAGGATCATAATTAATCAGAATCTTTGTTGATAGAAATGATATGTTCCAATGGAATAAAAATCCTTTTATAAAGAAGAAAGGAGGGGCTGGGAAGGTGGCTCAGTGGTAGAGCGCTTGCCTTGCATGCATGAGGCCCTGGGTTCGATTCCTCAGCAACACATAAGCAAAAAGAAAAAAGCTGGAAGTAGCGCTGTGGCTCAAGTGGTAGAGCGCTAGCCTTGAGCTGAAGAGCTGAGGGACAGCGCCCAGGCCCAAAGTTCAGGCCCCACGACTGGACCCCCCCCAAAAAAAAAAAAAAAAAAAAGAAGAAAGGAGAGGCCTGGGAAGGTGGCTCAGTGGTAGAGTGCTTGCCTCACATGCATGAGGCCCTGGGTTTGATTCTTCAGCACTCCATAAGCACAAAAACACCAGAAGTGGCACTGTAGCTCAAGCAGTAGAGCGCTAGCCTTGAGCTAAAGAGCTGAGGAACAGTCCCTGGGCCCAGAGTTCAGCTCCCATGACTGACAAAAAAAAAAAAAAAAAGAAAGAAAGAAAAAAGAAAGGAGAGTTGCCTGTGGCTTATGCCTGTCATCTTAGCTACCCAGGAGGCTGAGAGGTGAGGACCATGGTTCAAAGCCAGCCTAGGCAGAAAAGTCCATGAGACTCTTATCTCCAATTAACTACCAAAAAGCCAGAAGTGGAACTTTGTCTCAAATTGTAGAGTGCTAGCCTTGAACACAAAAGCTCAGGGATAGAACCCAGGCCCTACATTCAAGCCTCAGGACTAGCATACACATTAAAAAAAAAAAAAAAAAGTTTCTTCAAGAAGAGGAAAGGAGATGAGTTAAAGGAAAAAAACCTGAAATCCTGTTTATAAAGTGCAGATAACTGATTTCATTTAACTCTGCCTGCCTACATTAAGAAATTCAAATAATTCCATGTGTCCATGTGATTTGAAAAGCAAAGTATTTTAATATTTCATATCAAGTTTATCGATTCCTGTAAGCACATTTTAGACAATATGCCTGATTTACTCAAGCTATTTAGGAAAGTGATTCTTATGATTAATTTCCAGAGTTCCAGATACTAAATACCAATGGCACTTCCAGGGTGCATAGGGCTGATTAAATGAACCCCCCCCCCCAACACTGATTTGACTTCTGTCACTGATTTAAATATACCTTGCTCTGTTGTTTTATTTTCTTAGAGACCTCCAGCAGATTGTGGGGAAATTGGAGACTTTGTAGAGCTACTAGGAGGAACTGGATTAGACCCTTCTAAGATGATGCCATTAGCTGATCTCTGCTACCCTTTTCATGGTCCTGGTAAGCTAGTTCTTCAATTATTAATCATGTGCCCACCCATGTTACTTTACATAAACACCCCTCCACCCTGTGTTTCTATATATTGGAAAACAAGTTCTTCCAAAATAAACTCACTGAGCCAATATTAGAAGTATATGTTTGAGCTTATGCATGATCAAATTATAGCTATGAAGCAAGTAGGATATATATTTAACACTGGCCCCAAGTAAAAGTGAAAAGATAAAACTTTTCATTTTTTTCATATTCTTGGGAATCCCTCCCTTCATCCTCTGTTGTTAAAGTATATATTTATTGAAAGACTAATACTTATTGAAAGACTCAGGGGATCCCTCCCTTCATCCTCCGGAGGCTAAAGTGTATGTTTATTGAAAAACGAATGGTTCAAACCGTAGATGTACCAAGGATTGGTAACAATACTAACAATGACAACAAAATTAATGCAACAATATAATAATAGTTAAATATATTTTCCACTTGTGTGTGTATGTGTTTGTTACTTATAGCAAATAAACAATAAAGGAGTAAGCCTTACTAGAACTGCTGTCTGAACTGCTGAGGGCCCCAACTTCTAGCAGCTAAACCAGCTCCTTAGAGGCCATTGCAGCCCAAAAGTAAATGGTCAATCCTAAAATGGCCGCTTATAATTTAAAAAAAAACAAAAATCAAAAAAACAATTGGGTCGGGCGTCAGTGGCTCACACTTGTAATCCTAGCTACTCAGGAGGCTGAGATCTAAGGATCATGGTTCAAAGCCAGCCCCAGGCAGGAAAGTCCATACAACTCTTATCTCTAATAAACCACCAGAAAACTGGAAGTGGCACTGTGGCTCAAGTGGTAGAGCACTAGCCTTGAGCTGAAGAGCTGAGGGACAGTGTCCAGGCCCAGAGTTTAAGTCCCACAACCAAAAAAAAAAACAAAAAAAACCCAAAAAACAAAAAAGCAAAAAAAGGTCTGGGAAGGTGGCTTAGTGGTAGGGCACTTGCCTTGCATGCTTGAGGCCCTGGGTTCAATTCCTCAGCACCACATAAGCAGGGGAAAAAAAGCTGGAAGTGGCGCTGTGGTTCAAGTGGTGGAGCACTAGCCTTGAGCTGAAGAGCTGAAGGACAGCGCCCAGGCCCAGAGTTCAGGCCCCACGACCGGACCTCCCAAAAAAGCAAAAAACCCAATTGGTTCAGTATACAGCTGCCAAGCAGAAGCAGACCTTCTTTATTAGAGACCAGTGAGGATTTCCATGTGATCATGTACAGGTGGATGAGGATGGGATAGAAATGACTGGCCTCATGACCAAGCTAACCAAATGCATGTGTGTGTGTGGGGGGGAGGGGAATTACATTAAACATACCTCTAGTGTGCATCTTTTTTTATTTTTTTTGTCTATGTCTATGTGCATCTTTTTTATTTTTATTTTGTCAGTCATGGGGCTTGAACTCTGGGCTTGGGCACTGTCCCTGCACTCTTCAGCTCAAGGCACGCGCTCTACTGCTTGAGCTACAACGCCACTTTCCAGTTTTCTAGTAGTTTATTGGAGATAAGAATCTCACAGAATTTTCTGCCCAGGATGGCTTTGAACCGCGATCCTCAGATCTCAGCCTCCTGAATAGCTAGGATTAGAGGTGTGAGCCACTGGCACCTGGCTCCATTTGTATCTTAAGAGAAATAAAATAAAAAAAGAAGATGAAGCATCCCAGTGTCTAATCTCATAGGTAATTCCAATCATAGACTCTTCCCTATGTAAGTAAGAAAACTCTAAGCAGAGTCACTTTGATCAGTTGTGCCCAGTTACCTTTAAAACCAGGTCAACTCAACAGTGTTTTCTTTCTCTAACTTGATGCTGAGACCTTGATAGGAAAAACAGGTCTGAGCCAGAATTAATACATAGAGGTAGACACTATGGCCTAGTGTAGTCTCTGTCTCTACCCTCCCTAAACACAACAAGACTTCATTTTTTTTTTTTTTTGACAGTCCTGGGGCTTGAGCTCAGGGCCTGAGCTTTTTTGCTCAAGGCTAGTACTCTACCATTTGAGTCACAGCTCCATTTCTGACCTTTTGGTGATTCATTGGAGAGCAGAGTCTCATGGACTTTCCTGCCTAAACAGGCTCCCAACCTCAATCCTTAGATCTAAGCCTACTGAGTAGCTAGGATGACAGGGGTAAGCCACTGGCACCCAGCTTAAAAGGAAAGTTTAGATTAAAGGACATTTGTTCTTAAAAATCCACATCATTAAAGCCAGGGTCATTTTTCTGATTGAATCACATGACTTTGAAGGTGGCAAAAGAGCTAGACAAGGGCCAAAAATACTTTTGCCTAATTTATGTACATAATTAAAGTCAGTTTTTAGATGGCTTTAAGTTGCAAATAATATCAGTTTTTGGTGGTTCATTTTAAATATGTTTGTTTTTCTTCCACTCTAATCCCACAAGTCCTTCCTAAATTGTTAAAAAGTATAAATTGATTTTGTCCTTTAAATTGAATTTTATTAAAATCTATGTCAAAATAAATAATCGGTACATTAAAGGAAATAAGATGTATTATATGAAGTTTGGAATAAGATCAGAATAACCTTTCAAATTGTTTAAAGAAAAATAAATGTGGGCTGGGAAGGTGGCTCAGTGGTAGAGCGCTTGCCTTGCATGCATGAGGCCCTGGGTTTGTTCTTGAGCACCACATAAGCAAAAAGAAAAAAGCCGGGAGTGGCGCTGTGGCTCAAGTGGTAGAGAACTAGCCTTGAGCTGAAGAGCTGAGGGACAGCGCCCAGGCCCAGAGTTCAGGCCCCACAACTGGACCCTCCTCAAAAAAAAAGAAAAAGAAAGAAAAAGAAATGTAGCTGGGCGCTGGTGGCTCACGCCTGTAATCCTAGCTACTCGGGAGGCCGAGATCTGAGGATCACGGTCAAAGCCAACCCCGGGCAGGAAAGTCCATGAAACTCTTATCTCCAATAAGCCACCAGAAAACTGGAAGTGGCGTTGTAGCTCAAGTGGTAGAGCGCTAGCCTTGAGCTGAAGAGCTGAGGGACAGTGCTCAGGCCCAGAGTTCAAGCCCCATAACCGACCCAAAAAAAAAAAAAATTGTGGCCCTCTAGTCATAAAGTAAGTGTGAAATTCTCTCATATTAACTAAAATAACTAAAAAAATTTACAGGATCAATGTTTATGATGTTTGAAAACATCATAAATTGACTTTTACCTTAAAAACATGGAATGATTTCACTTTATTTAAGCCCAGGTGAGTGTTTGTGAGGCTCCTGTTACCCAATGGTCATAGAATTTGTCTTCTCAGAATTTAGAAACACCTCATAGAGACAAAAAGTATGGAGGGAAGTTAAGGAAATTACAGCAGCAGGAAGAATTATTGTGGGGCAGCCAAATCTTTCCTAGGAATCAGCTTGAGGCTGGACAAATAAAAGGAAAATGATTTTTTAATTAAAAATATAATGTGACTTTCAATATATGACTACTCAGGCACACCTTCATGAGAAGAGTAAGTTGACAGATGTTCACATGGATAACAAGAATAGTGGATAAAAGACAAGTGCGGATATTAGAAGTTATTTCAGACATGCAGAGCACTGAGACAGAAAAGATGCAGCTGGGCCCTAGAACAGGAGCTAGCCTATACCGTGTGTGTCTGTACTGTGCAATTGACCTTTGATTTACATGCACAACACTTACTATCTAGATCAGGAAAAAATAAGCAGGTGATTTTTAAATCTTTGCTCTACATAAACATCCAGTGGTACATGCCCTTAGCCCTTGATCATTAAACCCCAGGTTTGGTGACACCCTCTTGCAACTGTCTCTGTGCATTTCCAACCTGTCCCAAGGGACAGTCTTGTCCCCCACAGAGAGAAAGTTCATGGGTAGCCTTTGCCCACTTTCCTACTTGATTTCATGATATATCAAAACAAAACAACAACAACAAAAATGCTTCACCCAATAGTGTATGTAAGAGAATGTGTAGAGGGATACGCCTACCATGTTTCACTGTGTTTAAATGATCTGGTGGACAGCAATAGTATGTATGGTTTCTAACCTACTGAGAAACTCCTATTTCCATCCATTACAGCCCAGATGAAAATTGGCTGTGACAACACTGTGGTGCGCATGGTCTCCAGTGGAAAACACATAAATCGTGTGACATTTGAATATCGTCAGCTGGAACCATCTGAACTGGAAAATGAAAATGGAAACAGCATCCCAGAATTCTGTTTGTTGAGCCTTTGAATACCCAAATGACTGGTGTGCTACTAGCTAAATGTGTTCTTAATGGCTATTGTCTATAATTTTGATGACCATCTAGTGAAAAGCTTTTCAAATCAGTCAGTATTTAGGCCATGAACATACAGACACGCTAAGTTTTTGTACTGTGCTCCCTTTCTCTTTGTAATATATTATTGAACCAAGGCACATGGCAAGTTTTCTATTGCATGGTAGGAAGCAAGTTTCAACTGGAAATGTTTGTAATTTACAGGTGTGTTGCAAAACTGAACTCTTAAGTGTAAAACAATGTCGTTTTCAAGGGAAAGAACTACAAAGGAAGGAAAAAGATGTCACTAATAGTTTTCTAACAGAAAACTTCAAAGGCTTGTATATACCAAAGGAGCTGCATCTGTTTATTTTCTGTTAACAATTCTGTTAACAATAGATAGAAGTGGTAGCCATTTTTGGTTGATTTGTAACCAAACTTTGTACTTTCCATCCACAAATACAAACATGAATAAATGCGTTCAAAACATTGGCATCTTGACAATATGTTTTATTTGTTTACTTATTCATTTATTATTTTTGTTGATGCTGGTACTAGGGCTTGGACTCAGGGCCTGGGCACTCTCCTTTAGCTTTTTCACTCAAGGATGACACTCTTATTACTTGAACCATAGTTCCACTTCCAGATTTTTTGGTGGTTAACTGAAGATTAGAGCCACATGGATTTTCCTACCCAGGCTGACTTTGAACCATGATCCTCAGATCACAGCTTCCTGATTAGCTAGGATTACAGGTGTGAGTTACAAGCGTCTAGCAATGTTGTACTTTGTTTTCCTGATTAGTCTTTTCCTTTGTAACCCTCAGAAAATGATGCTCTCATGTAGTTCAGAACTAAATGCTAAAAGCGATTGTTAGAGATTTCTCAGAGTTGGTAGAACTCTGGACTGTTGAGATAATTATGAAGAGCAGAGGAAGAATGGCAGTGTTTGGTTGGTTGTAGAAGGGAAGCCTGGAGCAGGAATCTACTTTCCATTGGCCTCTGGAGAGACTCAGTTCATGTCTTTATCACAGTGATCATACTTTTCAACAAGGACAACAAGGACCTCACAATTCTTGTAGACAATTTTCAGAAATCTGAGTACTTCTCTGGTTCTGAAAACAGTTTTGTGTTTGACAAGCAATATGTAGACAACATCTCTGACCAAAAATATCTTCTGAAGAATATTCTGAAGTGAGCTCTTTATGTCAATGGAAGAAACTTCAAACTATGCAGTAATTAATGGCTTCATTATGATTTTTGAAACATATTTAACATAAACCTCATTCAACTATTCTAGAATCCATCAACCAAGCAGAAGGATTAAAAACTAAGGGGAAGTAGAGCTGTGGCTCAAGTAAGTGGTAGAGAGCTAGCCTCGAGTACAATAGTGCAGTGGCAGCGTCCAGGCCCCGAATTTAAGCCCCAGAACCAGCACACACACACACACACACACACACACACACACACACACACACACACACACACACACACACACACACACACACACACACACACACACACACACACACACACACACACACACACACACACACACACACACACCCTGAATGAGAGTTTTGTAAAATACCTAGAATTTAGCACAAGTTTTAACCCAATAGATATTCTGAATGAGTGACTAATTTAGCAAATGGTTGAATAAATTTCTGGATGGGTGGGTGATTATATAATGCTTTATTAGCATCTACAATATTGAGTTCCTCAGTTTACTAAAAAAATTCTAGCTGGTTCCAATAGCTCACACCTATATTCTTAGCTATCTTATTAATAATTGCCAAGCAAGCATTAATATCACTTGAGTCATACCCCTTGCCCTTTTGTTTGTGAGACAGAGTCTCATTAACTTTACTGATCTGTCCTTGCAAAAGTGGACACAACATACAACACTCCTGGATCTGCTTACAGAGTATCTGGGACTACAGTTGTATGCACCACAACGTTCAGCTATAGCTTACACGCTTCAAGAGGATAGCCACTCGTAAGAGTTTTCATTCCAAAAAGATGGAGTGGGTTTTTGGAAACAAGACAAGAGGTGAGATTTCTGGGGGAAAATTCCAGGGAGTCTTGGAGTTCTGTCACATCCACTGAGTGAGTATATTGGGCAAACTTGCCTTTCTTTTCCTTTTTTTTTTTTTTTTTTTTTTTTGGTGCCAGTCCTGGGGCATTAACTCTGGACATGGGTGCTTTCCCTGCACTTCTTTTGCTCAAGGCTAGTGCTCTACCACTTGATCCATCGCTCTATTTCAACTTTTATTTATTTTTATTAGTTTGTTGGAGATAAGAATCTCACTGTCATTTTTGCCCAGGCTGGCTTTGAATTGGATATCAGAGCTCTACCTCCTGATTATACCTCCAGATCTCTACCTCCTCTCAGGAGGTTTAAGCAATCCACTCAAACCTGCTTTTCTGAGAAAGGTCATTGACCAAGGTCATTAAGATCATTCACTCAGTTGAGTGATTCAGGCTCTTAAAATTCCAACTTTGTCACTTACTTGAGTAAGTCACTTACTCATTTTACATCACTGAGTTTTTTAATATGTATCTTCTTCATAAGCTTTTTTCAAAATGAAATGTTGAAATATATCTAAAACCTAATATATATATACATATATATATATATATATATATTTATCTAAAACCTATGTGAGGGCTTAAGAGTCTCTGTCCTCTCTTCAGCATTAGTTGCAAACACTCCTTCATTTGCTTGTAATTAGTTGTATTATAGTGAATGAAATCTTACTGCTTTTCTGTTATTTAATTTTGCCTTTTACTAGATGAATCTTTATCTGCCATGTAGTTTTTCTCAGGATTGAAATTCAGTTGGCTCAGTATGAAATTTGGTGATAAAGGATTTTTCTAAATCTTCATTTATTGGCATTTTAATAGCAAAACAGTGTTTGCCTGCAAAGTAGAAGGTTCAGGAAAGAAAAATAAAGGTTTGATGGACAGGATTTACTTGTAGGCAGTGTGTTGATGTGCTCAAAACCACCCAATGAGAGATTTGGGGAAAAGAGCTCCGATTATAGTTAATCATAGGAAATTATACCTCAGTACACTCTTCTTTGTGCCACTGTTGCAGAAAGAAACACACTATTGTATCTTCTGATAAACAGATAGAGGGCTTGTGTTCTAATGGGTCATTTGTACTGATTACCATACATTTTCCTCTTTGCATCCAAGTATTTAGTATTTAGTGTGTGTAGTGTGTGTGTGTGTGTGTGTGTGTGTGTGAATACAAACTACACAAAGAGAGAGGATCCAGAGATAGGACACAGGAAATCTGGGTGAGAGAAAGAAGGCTTGATTACAGGGTTTGAACACATAAAGAAAATCAAAGTCTCTAAATTGGACTCTAGGCTTTGCTCCTAGTGACAGCAGTGTTGCCAGTTGCTCAGCTGAGCAACAGAAAACAGGAAGTATCTTATGCTTTAGAGGAAAGACTCAGTGTTGATGCTAGGACAGGAAGTCAGCTGAGCAGGACAGAACTATAACCCTCATCACCAAATGAGTTATCAGATATTAGAGGTTCCCAGTGAGGAGGAGTCACCCTGCTGATTCTCCTCAGATTTCTAAGAACATTTCCCCTGTCTTGATGGTTAGTGGTTCAGATGCAGTCTAGGCGCCATGTGCACAGGCCAAATATGTGGCTACCTAGGTGAGTAAAAGTTCCACGTGACTGAAAATATCGTCCTTCACTGAAATTGCATCGCTTACAGTGCTTTTCCTTGTGTTCTTTGTTTTATTTTTTATAATTAATTTACTTTATTGTTATTATAAAAATGATGTACAGAGGGATTACAATTTTGAATCAGGTAATAAATATATTTCCTTTCATACAGTGTCTTTTGTTTCCTCCCTCCATTCCAGTCCCTCACCTCCACTTACAAGTTGTATGGTTCACGTTCATCAGTGTCCAGTGAGCTCTCCTGCTGTACTTTTTCACCCTTTTCCCCTTGAGTTCTGTTGCTTGCTTTCTTTAGAATGTATATTTAACAAAACAAGTGATTTACTTGTACCTGTAATTAGTTACTTTTCTTGTGGCTGGGTCAAAATACTGATGTAAACACCTTATGGGAGAGGGGAAGGATTTCTTTTGGCTCAGCGTTTTGGAGATTTCAGACCACAGTCTTGTTATTTCTGGGCCTGTGGCAAGACAAAACATTATGATGACAGGAGCATGTGGAAAAGAGACCATTCTCCTCATGGTGGACAGGAAGAACTGGGGCCAGGTAGAACTTTCCAAGACTTGTCCAAGTGACTTGTTTTCTTCAACTAGGCCCCATCTCCTAAAGTTTTTACCACTTCCCCAAACAGCAACACCAAAAGAGGACAAAGTGCTCAAGCTGTGAGCCTGTGGGCGATATTTTCATACTCCAATTGTATAGCATCTTATGGTTTTAAAGATTCAAACACCAAGAGGTAATTAGTCAGTGGTTGGCCTTGCAACTTGGTGCTTATCATTATGACATGCTGTAGAAACGGCAGACAAATGCTGAATAAAGAAGGGGTAGTGATATTAAGAGTTAAGAAATACCATAAAAGAAACAGACTCAGATGAATGCTCCACTCAAAGCTATCTGGCCAGCCAAAAAGAGACTAATGGAGGTGCAGGCTGGCTAGAAGTTCTAAAAGGTATAAAATGAAAGCTCATCAAAGATAAACTTCATGTACAACTTAGTCTTCATGTATGCATATAAAGTACTGGGCTATATACACCCTCCTTACCCTCTCTGTTTGCCCTCTCCCTTATCCTAGTCATTCATTTTAAAGAATGGCATCTTGCCCATGTGAAATGGATGGGAGCAGCTTTAGAAGCAAGACCTAGACCTGTGAGTACAGACTTCATAAAGAACCTAGGCTGGGGAACCTAGACGTAGGGTTGAGTTCTGACTCTGCCACCAACTAGCTGCATGCCCTTGGGCAAGTTGCTGCATCCATCCACCAGCTTTCTCAAATACAGAACAGTTGTACCTGCCATATAAGTGGTAATTTACATGAAGTACTGAGTTCTTGTCTAGATACATGGAAGATACTGTGTATAGTGTGATCCCTTTCCTGGAGATATCATCAATTACATCTTTGGGAATATAATTTCATCTTAAATACTATAAATAATTTTACCAGTTACTATTATACTCCCCCCTTCCCCTGGTGTTCAGGTCTGAACTCAGGATCTCATGTTTGCTTGCTTGGTTGAAACTCTACCATTTGGACCATACATCTAGCCTAGCTTTTTGCTAGTTATTTTGGAGTTGGGTCTCATGGAATTTTCTGTCCAAACTGGTCTTGAACCAAGATCCTTTGGATCTCAGCCTTCTGGGTACTTATAATAATGGATGTATCCAGCTTATTTCTTTCTGTTTTTGTCAGCATATATTAGTGTGCAAGGGGGTTCATGGTCTTATTTACATATATGTTTACAAGGTATCCCCATCAACTTTACCCCACCATCATTCTTCCTGATTCACCCTCCCCGTCTGAACACAATCTTCATTGTTCTATTTCATGTATGCATATAAAGGACTGGACTATATTCACCCTCCTTACCCTCTCTGTTTGCCCTCTCCCTTATTCTAGTCATTCATTTTAAAGTGTATATTAATTATTCAAAGTTTCCTCTGTGATACATCACACATACACACATATATTAATATATATTATTTAACAAGGCTTACGTGATGATAATTTACTTTGTGAAAAGAAAACAGCATGTTGTTTTTGTAATACTAAATGCTGACTTTTTTTTACCTCCTTAAATGGCCTTACCACTATGGAATTTAGTCATCAATTCATTAAAGTAGGGTGGTCCATTTGCAAGGTTAATAACATGGTAGGCCTGCCTTGCCATTGGCTCAAAGGTAACCAATCCCTTCATAGTTAAGTCCCAGCTGTGGAGCAGGGACCTCCCCTGTGATAAACAACACATGACACCCAGGGTTTCTTGGGAGCCATGGGAATACCAGCCTCAGGGTAGAGGTAGGATGGGGTAAGGTTGCTGTAATCCTCTGTTAAGTTTTCGGCTTAAAGAGAAAACCAAACCAAACCAAACTAAAACAAGGAGAAGGGGAAGCAGAAGCAGAAGCAGAGGAAACAAAAAATATTCTACAAAATTATCTCTAAGATGACAAACGTGAAAAGAAATATTGGGCTTTCTTCTTCATTTACATTATAATAAAATGCCTATTTGTAGATAGCACATGTTCCTTATACCATTTAACAAACTTCCCATGAGTTAAAACATTTACGCCTCTGTCCGCTTTACAGATGGGATAATTGGGGCAGACAGGGGCAGCAAATTGCACTATTGGAGATCAGAGGAGTCAGGACTGGGACTTTAGGGGCGTGATCCAGGAGCTCGTGTATTTAATGCTCACTGCCTTGCTAGATAGAGTCTGTTGCCTTTCTGAAGGGCTCCACCAGCCGTGCAGTGCCAGCAAAAAAAAAAAAATTGTTGTTCTTATTTCTTTGTCCAAATACACCATTCAAAGTGATTTTAGGGCATTTTTCTGGAGGTTTTATAACAAATGGTCCTGTTTCTAACTTTCAGAGTAGCCAAGCATGATGGTTCATTTCATTTGCGAATTTGGTGAGGCCAAGGTACTCAGTGTTTGATGAAATATTCATTGAGATATTGCCATGAGGGTAATTTTTCAATAAGCTGAACATTTAAGTCAACACACTTTGAATAAAACAGATTATCCTCCTTTATGTGGATGGGCTTTATCTAATAAGAGCTCTTGAGGAAATGCAAACATGTGATTGTCTGGTTTGTCTGTAGAACTCTCCACCTGCTCACTTTCTTTTCGTTTTTGTTTTTAACTATATTTTTCTTTTGTCTTTTCTTTTTTTGGTCCTGAGGATTGAATCCAGGATGCTGCACTTGCTAGGCAAGTGCTTTGCCACTGAGCTACATCCCAGCCCCAGTCATTTTTATTTTATTTATTGTTTTGCTTGAAAAGTTGTGCTTTGCAGTCAACCATGAGGTGCTGTATGCCAAGCTGCTGTTAAATCCCTTACAGACCAAGGAAGGGTCTTAAGTGATTATGGCCTTTATCTTTGTTCAAAATTTCAGTGGTGGTCCCTTTCCACGGCCACTTTGACCTCACCTACAGAAACACAATGGGGCGAATTGAAAAGCAGGCTCCTTCATTATCTACCTGAGAATCAGCTCTCCAAGATGGAAGGAGCCAACATGAACCCTATTTCTCCATCGACAACATGAGCGAAACGAGAATCCGAATGAAAAGAGGCTGACATACCGTTGTCCCTGTTTTTAGGAAGAACTATAGAAAGAACCATCACCAGTGACACAGGAACTGAACAGTGTGCCTGCGTAAATTCTACGCAATATTCTATTTAGAACCTGTGCTAATTAAATGTTATCAGTTAACATTTTCTCTTAACAAAGCTTTTCTGACTGTTGTCAAATTTCCAGTGAAAAACGTTTAGCTTCCGCATTTCCCTTCAATGAAACCAATCTGGGAGTCACTTTCAGTGCTTAGCTTTAATTGGAAAGGCTCTCTCTCATGCATGAATGAACTGAAAGTCTCCTTAGGTCATTGATAAAATATGCTTAGAGCAAACAGAAACTTCATGGTAGGGCTTTATTTAGGACTGGAGAAACATCTGGAATGTAGCTCTGAGAAGACACGAGCAAAACCTTATGAGGAAGAGGAAATGCCGGTTTTAAAAAATGTGATAAATATAAAAATGAGGAAAAGACTCATTAAAATATATGTTGGGGATGGTGGTATACACCTGTAGTCCCAGCTGTTTGAGAGGATGTGATAGGAGGATCTTGTATAGTACCTCAGCTTCTCCTCCTCCTACTTCTTGTTGTTAGTCTTCTCCTTCCCCCTCCCCTCCTTTTTCTTTTTGTCAAAGGTGCTCTGTGCCTCTGTTTTGTACAGTTTCTACGTGGCTTTTCTAGACAAGCCTTCTGTATTTGTGATCATGGAATATGTCCATGAGTCACAGAAGAGACTCTGGGGTGACTGGTGAGGCCTGTTTCTCTCCTCTGCTTTCTGTTGAAATCTTCACAGGCATCAGAAAGAGAGGAACAAGCTATGGGTCAGAAGCCATTGCAGGCAGCTGCTGCTGGTGTCACTCAAAAAAGACCATATTTAGCACTGCTTTCTGAACACTTTTTAATTAAAAAAAACAACTGTGAAGGTGATGTTGAACATGTGTGTGTGTGTGTGTGTGTGTGTGTGTGTGTGTGTGTGTGTGTGTGTGTGTGTGTGTGTATGTGTATGCTGATCCTGAGACTTGAACTCAGGGCCCAGGCACTGTCCCTGAGCTTTTGTGATCACTGCCACTTTGAGCCACAGCTCCATTTCTGGCTTTTTGGTAGTCAATGGAGATAAAAGTCTCATGGGCTTTTTTGCCTGGACTGGCTTTGAACTGTGATCCTCAGATCTCAGCCTCCTGTGTAGCTAGGATTTCAGGCATGAGCCACCAGCGCCCAGTTTGTACTTTGAACTTTTACGTGTCAATGAATTTCCTTCACTGCAGGATCTTGTTAATGCTCAAATTCTGATATGAGGGTGGGGGTCTGAGATGCTGCATTTCTTTTCTTTCAGATTTTTTGTTTATTCAATTGTTTTTGTTGTTGTTGTTGTTTTTGCCGGTCATGGGGCTTGAACTCTGGTCCTGGGCGCAGTCCCTCAGCTCTTTAGCTCAAGGCGAGCGCTGTACCGATTGAGTCACAGCCCCACTTCCGGTTTGCTAGTGGTTTAGTGGAGATAAGAGTCTCACAGACTTTCCTGCCCCGGCTGGCTTTGAACCATGATCCTCAGATCTCAGCCTCCTGAGTAGTAAGATTACAGGAGTGAGCCACTGGTGCCCGGCTTTATTCATTTGCTTTTTGAGACAAGTCCAGGCGGACCTGGAATTCAGTCTCTTGCCACAGCCTTTCCAGGGCTGGGATTACAGGCATGAGCCACCACCGTGGGTTGAGAGGAGTCTGTATTTCTCTCAAGTTTCCAGATGTGCTGTTTGTAGGCAACATGAGCTACAGGGATGGCAGAGAAATGAGGAGGGTGATGGTGTTTCAGGGCAACTCACTGCTGGTTGGATTATTTGTTTCCACTTTTCTTGAAGGGTTCTGTTAAATAATAAAATCGATCTCCCTTTCTTTCCACCTTGTCACTTGTGTTGTGAGCAACACAATGCAAGGAGCAAGCTGTGACTTGTGAACGGGAGACACATTAATAAGAGAAAGCTCTAGAGGGAGAACCAAAGGCCAGCCTGTTGCCATGACGCCAGATTAATGACACTGAGCTGGAAGAATGATTCTCCCGGCAGTAGTTATCAAGCGACACTATCTTAATTACCCATTGAAAAGAGCGCCTGCTTCCAGCAAACAATTATTTCCTGATCGATACTCCTGTCTTATTAAGTATACTTTTTGGCCATTTATCATCCTACCTTTGACATACCTGTCCTGATAGAATCACCCTCACAGCCTTCATCTACCAGCCCCTAGCCCACACTCCGAACAATGCTTCTTGCTCTGCTATTCTGAGTGGCTTGAAATTCTTCATTTTCTTTTTTGTATGCTTCTTGGGTTTGGGGCTGTGGATAAGAAGAGTATATAACTTCCCTTCTAGCAACTTGTTTTCTGCCCACAACTTGGGGGAAGGAAGGAAGACTGTGGAAAGCCCTTTTGAAGGCATCTTTGCTTTCATTTCCTGTTTCTACCTCCCAGAGGCCTAGTGGATGACTGTCGCTTCCCACAGGTCTGGGAGGTGAGCAAGCCCCCATTTCTCATGTCCTTCTTCTTCCTACCCTCTATAGCAACACCTTGCCAAGTGGAAGATGTCATGGATCAGTGCAGAGGTGAATAGTGTTCTCCCAAAACTTAACCCCAGAATGCAACCAACTAATCCAAATAGGATTAGTTAGAATGAGGTCTATGAGGATAAAAGTTTTGTTGGTTGAAGTTTCTCAGTTTGTGGGGCTTTGTTATGACAATTCTGAGTAACTAATGCAACAAGGAAGGGTAATTAAAGGAATTAAAAGATTCATAGCTGGGTGCTGGCAGCTCAGGCCTGTAATCCTAGATGCTCAGGAGGCTAAGATCTGAGGATCATGGTTTGAAGCCAGCCTGAGCAGCCACTACTTATCAACTGAAGGCTCATATGAAAACTCAGCTTTGTAGCTCATATATCTCATGTTCAGTCTGTGGGGATATGCATGCAAAGTTATAATAACAGGTATTTAAAAATTCATTAAAAGCCATTTCCTCCTAGCATGGTAGCACATGCCTGTACTCTCAACACCTAAGGAGACCAAGGCAGAAGTATTTCAAGTTCAAGACCAGTCTAGCCCTGTCTATAAATAACTAGCCTAGCATGTACAGGGCTCTAAGTATATCTCCAGGAATGAATAGAATCCTTGTTTCAAAACAACAGCTGTGGCAATAATAATAATATAGTAGTTGTTTTCTCCTAGTTTTATGTGTTACTACTTTGTTTTGAGTCATTAAGTAATGCCTATAGTGAAGCTCTTTTGTTTTTTGTCAGTCATGGGGCTTGAACTCTGGGCCTGAGCGCTATCCCTGTGCTCTTCAGCTCAGGGCGAGCACTCTACCGCTTGAGCCACTTCAGCACCACTTCAGGTTTTCTAGTGGTTTATTGGAGATAAGAGTTTCACCGACTTTCCTGCCTGGGCTAGCTTTGAAACTCAATGGTCAGATCTCAGCCTCCTGAGTAACTAGGATTACAGGCATGAGCCACTGGTGCCTGGCTTTACAACGAAGCTCTTAAAGCCAAACAGAAGTGTAAAGATAAAAAAAAATTAAAACAGCATCATATGGGATCTTCCTCAGAAGGCTAACATGGAATTTGTCTTCACGTCCCTATACAATTCTGATCCTGGAAAAAGAACACATTTCATTTTATGGAAATATCAATTAATTTTGACATCAGAAAATAAGATCACACTCAGAATAATCTCTGGTCATATAATTGCTTTCTGAGTTCACCCAAGGTACTGTAGGGAAGTAAGCTTCTGAGATGAGAGTCTAGGATAAGGTTATGACATTGGAAGCCAAGTAGATAAGAGGCGCTGGGAAGGAATTGGTTATAATAAGATCACCTTTTATCAATGATACATTTCTCCTCTGTTTTATGTAGAAATATCATCAGATGTGCTCATCCCTCTGTTTGAGAGACTTCCTTGTTTAAACTCAACAGTGAGAACTGCTTTTTAGTCATCACATCCTCCCTCAGACCTCTGGATGGGAACTGCCTTGAATTCACAATGAGTTCACCAAATATCTGTTTGATTGAATTACTCATTGCTTAGACTCCACATTATATTCTCCAGATGAAACCCAAACCCTATAAATGCTAATGAAACAGAATCCATATTCTTAAGCTATCATAACATAGATTAAAAGGAGGGTATTATTCAAATGCAAAGTTAACTTTGATCAAGTCTATCTTTATTTTTTTATTGTGAAAATACTGTACAGAGGGGTTACAATTACATAGGCAAGATAATGAGTACATTTCTTATCAAGCATTGTAGCCTCCTCCTTTGTTTCCCCTTCCCATCCCTTCCCATCCTCCCCCCCAACCAAAGTTGTAAAGTTCGTTTTCGACCTAATGACTTATACATCTCGTTGTTGCAATGGGTCCACCTGTATCCCTATTTAAACAATTTGTTTTTTCCCCTCCCCTCCACAAATTATTTGAAGTCTATCTTTAAAGAGAACAACATACTCAGGAGCCTTTGTTCTCTGGAGTCTTTCTACCTTCTACTCTTGGTCAAAGTAGAATGTATTTTAATCTGGAAATAAGTAATGAATATACTTAAAGCTTTACCTGAAAACACCTGGACAGGAAATAAAAACAGTGGCTTCTATAAATTGAAAGTTTGTTTGAAATTAGGGACTATACTGAGTTCTTTATAAATAACTACCTTCTATTTGAAGCTGGGATCAGATAAAGAAATGAGACACAAATCAGGTGTCCTCGGTTTGTGCCTGTAATCCTAGCTACTCAGGAGGGTGAGCTCTGAGGATCATGGATTGAAGTCAGCCTGGTCAGAAAAGTCCATGAGACTCTTATCTCCAATAACCCCAAGATAGGGACACAAGTGGTTTTTTTTCTAAATTGCTATTGTTTCTAACATACTTATAAGGTACCAAGTGATTTTTTTGTTGCTTTGTATGTCCTTCCCCCATGGTATAACCGCTGTTTTCACTGTATTTGGTGTTGGTATAATTTGGGGAGGGGAAGGGAAGAAACAAAATATTTAAATAGGGATACAGGTGGACCCATTGCAACAGTGAGATATACAAGTCGTTATGTTGAAAAACGAACTTTACAATTTAGTCACAGAGGGGAGGGGGAAGTGTAGTTGAGGAGGTAGGATGGGAAGGGATGGTAGGGGAAAAACAAAGGAGGAGGTAACAACGCTTGATAAGAAATGTACTCATTACCTTGCTCATGTAACTGTAACCCCTCTGTACAGTATTTTCACAATAAAAAACATTTAAAAAAAGCTGGAAGTGGTGCTATGGTTCAGGTGGTTAAGAGTGTTCACCTTGAACAATCCCAGGACCAGCAAAATAAATAAATTTTATATATATATATATATATATATATATATATATATATATATAAACAAAAAAGAGAAGGAAAGAAAGCAAGGAAGGAAGGAGGGAAGGAAGAAAGAAGGAAAAGGCTGGGAAGGTGGCTCAGTGGTAGAGTACTTGCCTTGCATGCCTGAGGCCCTGGGTTCGATTCCTCGGCACCACATAAGCAAAAAGAAAAAAGTCGGAAGTGGCGCTGTGGCTCAAGTGGTAGAGCGCTAGCCTTGAGCTGAAGAGCTGAGGGACAGCGCCCAGATCCAGAGTTCAGGCCCCACGACCGACAAAAAAAACAAAACAAAAGCAATTGAATAAACAAAAAATCTGAAAGAAAAGAAATGCAGCATCTCAGACCCCCACCCTCATATCAGAATTTGAGCATTAACAAGATCCTGCAGTGAAGGAAATTCATTGACATGTTAAAAAAAAAAAAGAGTAAGGAAGGAAAGAAAGAAAGAAGGAGCTGAGCTGGCATCCTTAAGTCCCTTGAAAAGGGAACTTACTCTCTTTTCTTCGTAAAGTTATGACGACCTCAAGTATTTCATAGTAGCAACGAAAAACAGACTAATATAAGGAAAACACTTTAGTCCTTTGTCAGTGGTTTTGAGGAATGCTGGCTTCTACTCTTTTTTTTTCTTTTTTCTTATTTTTTGGGTCAGTTGTAGGGCCTGAACTCTGGGTCTGGGCACTGTCCCTCAGCTCTTCAGCTCAAGGATAGTGCTCTACCACTTGAGTTACAGTACCACTTCTGGCCTTTTCTGTTTATGTGGTGCTGAGGAACCAAACCTAGCCCTCATGCATGCAAGACAAGCACTCTACCACTGAGCTACCTTCCCAGCCCTGGCTTCTACTCTTATCTAAATTATTTTTATACAGTAAATACCTTGGGAGCATCTCCTATGTACCAGGCACTGTTCTAGGCCTGAGGATTGTGTAATAAACTTGATGGACAAAGCCAAAGCTTGTCCTCATGGACCTTATATTCATTTTCTAAGGAACTATCCTTTGTCTTTTTTATAGACACCACTTGATAATTTTAGTACTGTGAGTGGGTAAAGTGTAGTAAAGTTAGTTGACTAGAAGCAGAAAGAAATAAAGGTACTGTAGCAAAACAGCTCAACTCCTGACTACAGAATGGCTCTGTAGAAACTCAAGGGAGAAGCGAGTGTGAGGTGAGACTCAGGCACTTCACACACAAGCTTCACAGTGGAATGATTCTGTGGACTACCTGGGACTTTTCCCAGGTAGAAATGTGCACTTCTCAGCCTCAGATTTAAGTTCAATTCGAATAGCCAGAAGATGGAGGCTGAGTTCCTCTTTCTGTTCCTTCTTCTGGAATACGTGTGTAGCCTTTGACCCAGGGCTCCCCAGAACCACTACATCCCCATCCTCTGTCCTGTCTTCTGCATGGTGACTTTTCCCTGCTGTTCAAGAAGCTGCCTGCAGTAAATTGGCCCCTGGACCATGAAAGTGAAGGGTGAAATGTTCAGGACACTGGAAGAAAACACCCTATGGATTGTTCTTCACAAATGCTGATTTTATCCTTTTCTCCTACTACCAGGTTCTTAACAGCTCATGCTGGCTTGGAACCTTGTCATCTTTGGTTACATGCTCTAAACTAGGAGGCCCAATTTCCAGGCAAAGCTGGACTTTGAAGAAAGCTGCTGTTTCATAGTATGGGTAATGAATTGGGAATCATGACTCATGTCTGTAATCTCAGTTTTCAGGAGCAGAGGCAGGAGGAAAAAACTTCATCCCATGTGGGCTATGTAGCAAGGCCGTCTGAAAGCAAGCAAACAAACAAAAAATATGTAAACTAATGAACAAGAGGCATAAAAGCTTAAGAGTTTTTATTGTTGATGTTGTACTGTGACTCAATCCCAAGGCCTTCTACATGCTAGACAAACATTCTGCCACCAAGTTATACCTGAAATCCTAAAATTATTCATCAAATTGTTTTTGCAATTCACTTTCAGGGTTCATGGCTACTTTCCTAGATGGGCTCAAAGCCTTTGGACTTTGCAGGGAATAGAAGTTCTAAAACTGCTTTGAAAGCCTGGAATTTACCCAGTCCTTTTCTTTTTAGCAGTATTAGGATTTGAACTCCGGGGTCTCGCTCTTGCTAGGCAGGTGCTCTACCTCTTGATCCACCATTTATGCTTTTCAATATTTTTTTTAAAGTCTCACTTTTTGCCTGGCGGACCTGAACCATGGTCTTCCTGACAAGGTACCCATCACTGAATTTAGGTGTTTTTTTTTTTTTATTGGTTGAGATGGTGTAGTGAGTGTGAACTTTTGGCTCAGACTAACCTCAACCTGCATTCCTCCTGATCTCTGCTTCCAGAGTAGCTGATGTCATAGACATGAGCCATGGTGCCCAGCAATTTGTCCTCCCAGTGTATCAACCATTGTTTTGTTTAAAGGCATTGTTTTTTTCTTTTTTGGTGGTACTGGATATTGAGCTTAGGGCCTTGCATTTGTCACTCTACTACTCATTCCACACTTCCAGTCTCACCTGGTCCTAGGGCCTAGCACTGCTGTATATATACACTAACATGTTCTTGTCCTCATAGCAGCCTAGGGCAGGAGATGAAAGTGTGGATGGAAGGCTGGATCTCAGAAGTGCTGTCCCTCTTAGTGACTAAGGAGTGATTCCTACAAGAGGAAATGGTGACACTTTACTACAGATGATCCTTTCTCCAGGCCCTCAGGACTGCCTGTAATACCTAGTGCAATGAAAACACCAAATTCCTCCAACTCCTCCTTCACCTATCCTTCTTTATTTACATGTCAATTTCTCGTCTTGGGAATTCCCTATTCTTGAGGGAACCCCTCCTTCTTTCACAACACTGGATACTAATCTTAGATGGATCACATATAGATTTATGATGCAATTAGGTGTCAACAAACTAGCTGAATGATCTGTAATTTCTTATACTGATTACTATTGAAATTAAGCTTCCTGAAATGGGACCATCACACAACGGGGTTTGAGATCAGAGATACTAAACATGCTCCTGAAAAGACTGCTGTTTATAAGCCGTTTGAAAGAATCTTGATTAAGCTGTAAGGCCAGTACAGATGTTTATTTCCAAGAAAAAGAAACACTGGAGTAATTTACATTCCCACCAACAACAATGTGTCAGCTCCCCCAATACATAGTCCCTGACATTTGGTGTTGTTTGTGTTCTTGGCGGGGCCATTCCGACTGGGCTGAAATGGAATCTCAGTGTTGTTTTGATGTGCATTTCCTTTATGACTAAAAAATGGTAAACAATTTTTGAAATGTATTTATCAAGTCATTTGTACTTCTTGTTTTGGGAATTGTCTGTTCCATTAATTTGCTCATTTATTGATTGGGTTATTCTTTTTGGTGTTTAGTTTTTTTGAGTTCTTTATATAGTCATGTGCAGGCAAATGGAATTAGAGATCATCTTGTTAAATGATATGAGCCAGAGTCAGAAAAACAAATACTGTATTGTTTCTCTCATATGTGGAAAGATTAAAAAAAAAAAAGACTTGCAAGTGGAATGTGGAAGGGGATCAAATGCAGGGAGGGGAACAAAAAGGAATAGGGTAGGGTGAGGGGTGGTTTAACTGAAAGAATGACTTGCAAGTACGCAAATGTCATCATGAAAACCACTGTTCTATAAAGTTGCTAATGAAAAAGCAACACTGACATGTTTAGGGAGTAAGACAAATTTGTTTTTCTAATACCAGGCACTAGTAGTAGGAAGGAATCATTTTAAGTCAGTTTCTCAGATGTCCCGAGCTGCACATTTGCCTGGTTGGGCCAAATTCTCAGCCTCTCCACAGAATTTTGATTCTGTGGATCTGTTCCTAAGTTTCTGAAACCTTTTGTCTCTTCTAAGTGATTGTCATCATCAGGGCATTTCACTTTAACCAGTGATTCTCTCTGCTTGAGACTCATAAAAAGCTTATTCAACACCCACCCACCAAGTTCTCTGGTGGTGTTGATGCAGCCGGTCCAGAGATGTATTGACTTAAACAACCCAGCTTCCACAGGAGGAAAACTTCATCCTGCAAAGATGCCCTTCGCAGTAGTTTCTGGACATGGCAGCTTTCTCTCTATCCCTTCCTTTCCCAAAGAAGTGAAGGAAAAAGGGTTTGACTATACGTAACTTCCTGGAGGCCATGCAGAAGCAGGTACACAGGGGTTGCATTTCCTCTAGGCCAATGACCTCCACAGTGGTCACTTCAGTCCACCTGTTACCAACACCATCATAGTTGTGTTGCTCAGATCTGTCTATTTACAGCACAAGACACCATGTTTTTAAAAAGATTACTTTTAAAAAGAGAGCCCAGTGCTGGGAACGTGGCTTAGTGGTAGAGTGCTTGCCTTGAATGCATGAAGCCCTGGGCTCAATTCCTCAGTACCACATAAACAGAAAAAGCCAGAAGTGGAGCTGTGGCTCAAGTGGGAGAGTGCTAGGCTTCAGCCAAAGAAGCTCAGGGACAGTGCCCAGGCCCTGAGTTCAAGCCCCAGGACTGGCAATAAATAAATAAAGAAATTAATTAATTAATTAATAAAGCAAAGCAAAGCTCACCTTGCTAACCTTGCACCACAGCACTGTCTGTCATGAAACCTTAGTTCAATGAGATCACGTGGCTCAGACCTGTAATGACAGCTGCAAGGGACACACTGCACAAGTAGGAAGATTGTCATCCAGGGCAGGCAAAAAAAAAGCAGGATATTCTATCTGAAATGTAACTAAACAAAAAGGGCTTTGTGTGTATGTGTGTGGTTCAGGGGGTAGAATGCTTAAGCACAAGGGTCTGGCCCCAAAACACACAAAAACATTATCTCAGAAATACTTCCTAGTCACCCCTATAATTCTACCATATTCTGCAAGGTACTCCACCCTACATATGTATATTCATTTATTTTAAATTAATTTTTTTGGTGCCATTCCTGGGGCTTGAACTCAGACCTGGGTGCTATCTCTAAACTTTTACTTTTTTTGCCTAAGGCTAGTACTACTTGAGGTACAGCTCCACTTCTGGCTTTTTGGTGGTTAACTGGAGATCAGAGTCTCATGGATTTTCCTGTCCTGGCTGGCTTTGAACCATGATCTTCAGATCTCAGCATCTATGAATAGTTAGGATTACAGGTGTGAGCCACTGGCTCCTGGCCAATAGTGTGTGTGTGTGTGTGTGTGTGTGTGTGTGTGTGTGTGTGTAAAATACGTGTATGTTTATTTTAAATTAAAATTTTTTGGTTGGTCCTGGCACCACAACTTGCAGCTTGGGTACTGTCCTTAAGCAATTTTGTTCAAGGCTAGTGCACTTTGAGCCACAGTGCCACTTCCAGCTTAATGTTTTATGTTTTGTTTTGTTTTTTTTTTGGTCCAGTCGTGGGCCTGAACTCTGGGCCTGGGCACTGTTTCTCAGCTCTTCAGCTCAAGGCTAGCACTCTACCACTTGAGCCACAGCGCCACTTCCGGCTTTTTTCCCCTTGCTTATGTGGTACTGAGGAATCGAACCCAGGGCTTCAGGGCATGCAAGGCAAGCGCTCTACCACTGAGCCACCTTCCCAGCCCCAATGTTTTATGTTTTTAAGTAGGAAAATTTACTATAGATTTTTCTTAATAATTTTGGATTTATATTAAAATTAAAATGCAGTTGCTGGGAAGGTGGCTCAGTGGTAGAGCGATTGCCTTGCATGCATGAGGCCCTGGGTTCGATTCCTCAGCACCACATAAACAAAAAGAAAAAAAAGCCAGAAGTGGCACTGTGGCTCAAGTGGTAGAGCCCTAGCCTTGAGCTGAAGAGCTGAGGGACAGCTCCCAGCCCAGAGTTCAGGCCCCACGACCGGACCCCCCCCCAAAAAAAATTAAAATGTTTTTCTCTAATATTTATAAAAATTTCACTCATGCACTTACATGGTTTTTATATTTAAAATTTTGTATTCCTTTGCAATTTACTTTGTAACAAGGAATGAGCTATAACTTAACTTTCTTCTAAATGATCAGCCAACACGTCCAACAAAATTCATTGGGAAAACAAGGCTTTCCATGCACAGGCTAAAAGCAACATCTGACTATTTCTGTTTAAGTGTCAAACTTTTTGGTTAATCACTAAATTCACGTCATTCCATTTGATGAGCAGGGGAGGGGAGGATACTGGGGTTCTTATACACGCTAAGCAAGTGCTCTACCCTGGAGCTATATTCCCATCAAATCTCATTCTTTTGACAATGAATATCAAGAAGATCTGAGAGGGGCTGGGAAGGTGGCTCAGTGGTAGAGCGCTTGCCTTGCATGCCTGAAGCCCTGGGTTCGATTCCTCAGCACCACATAAGCAAAAAGAAAAAAGACGGAAGTGGCGCTGTGGCTCAAGTGGTAGAGCGCTAGCCTTGAGCTGAAGAGCTGAGGGACAGCGCCCAGATCCAGAGTTCAGGCCCCACGACCGGACCTCAAAAAAAAAAAAAGAAGATCTGAGAACATATGAGACATTTTTAATGACCAAATAAATCTCAAGACACTTGGTATTTGAGTAGGATTCACTGTCTAAAACAGTCTGTTGTAGTTTCCAATTCTAGATCTCTTGAAAAGGAGCACTGATGAAATCTAAATCACCACGAGGCAGAGAAAAGAAGGTACCCTTATGACACGAATTCATTAAGAATCTTAGAACAGTCACAGTGTACACACCAGCCTTTCTTTTCTTTTAGTTTTCTCTCTGAAAATAATATTCAGCTGATCTGTGTAGCATTGTACATAGATAAACTGAAAACCCATTCCCAAAGCTATACTTTGGGCTAGGAATTGAGCTCAGTAGAGAGTGCTTGTCTAGTTGAGCAAGGCCTTGGGTCCTTCCCTGGTAAAACACACGCACACACACACACACACACACACACACACACACACACACACACACACACACACACACACACACACACACTTCTTTTAGTCTTTGACTGATAAAAGCAAAGACTTTCATGTTCACCAGTCCCCTCTCTCCTGTTTCAGAAAAGTCTAGTCTGTAGATAAGAGATGAGGACATGGGGGACCCCAGGCTGAACTGAGTGGGACACTTCCACCCATGTAGACAGCATAACCTCAAGTCTGTGACAGTCAGTGACCAGGAGCCCCATGAAACTGCATTGCACTAAACCAAAGGCGAGAAACCCTGAAGGGTGAAATAAATTGTGAAATAACACAAAAGTAGCTTTAAAAACAGCAGTGTTCACTGACTCATATTCACGAATTGAATTCTATAGGCATATAATACACTAAAGAAAAACTACTGGGTCTCTGATCGCCTTGTGTTTCTGACATTTATAGACTCTGAGATCAGCTCCAGCCCTGGAGGCTGCCCATTTAGTCACTTATGCCTAAAGGACATGAAAAGGCTTCTAGCATGAATGTCATGAAAAATGCAATGATTCATCTACTCAGAAAGGAATTAGAGTTCTGGGGAAATGTTGCCAATCTCTTTGCTGGTAACAACAATGGGGTTGTAGGAAAGAAAGGCATTGTATGGTACTTATGACACAGGTTTAAGATTTTTCTTTTCTTTTCTTTTTTTTTGGGGGGGGGGTCCGGTCATGGGGCCTGAACTCAGGGCCTGGGCACTGTCCCTCAGCTCTTCAGCTCAAGGCTAGCGCTCTACCACTTGAGCCACAGCGCCACTTCCGGCTTTTTCTGTTTATGTGGTGCTGAGGAATCGAACCCAGGGCCTCATGCTTGCAAGGCAAGTGCTCTACCACTGAGCCACCTTCCCAGCCCTAAGATTTTTCTTGATGAGTAAAATCTTTATGTAACTAAAAAGAAAAAAGATACTCTAGGTGCCAATGTGACCTGAAGTATATGTAAATAAATTTTGTTACAGACAGCTGCAGTGACGTACATGCCTGCAATCCACACTGCTAGGAGGTAGAGATCAAGAAGATCATAGTTCAAGGCTAGCCTGGGGGAAAATGTCTGCATCTTATATACATCAATGAAAAGCTGAACATGGTGGTCATCTAAGCTATGTGGGAAATGTGAAAAGGAGGACTGGGATCCAGGTTAGCCCAGATATAAATGCTAAAACCTATTTCTTTTTGGTCAGTCGTGGGGCCTGAACTCTGGGCCTGGGTGCTGTCCCTCAGCTTTTCAAAGCGAGCACTCTACCACTTGAGCCACAGTGCCATTTCCGGCTTCTTTTGCTTATATGGTACTGAGGAATCAAACCCAGGACCTCATGCATGCAAGACAAGCACTCTACCACGGAGCCACCTTCCCAGCCCCACTAAAACCTGTTTTTAAGAAAGCAAGTAGAAAGGCCTAGGGATGTGGCTCAAGTGGTACAGTGCCTGAGAAATACAAGTCCCTGAATTCAAACCCCAGTACCACTCAAAAAAAAAAAAAAAAAAAAAAAAGACAAAACCAATTATAGTCACTTGGGCAACTTTCTGATTAAGGGCTGTTACAATAACTGTGTTAGAATGAAGGACATTTAATCAACAGAACCACAACTGGATCATCATTTGGGGAAGAACCTCATGCTTCATTAAAGTTGCCTGGATAAGAAATTGCTGATACACCTATTTTATTACTTTTTTTCCTTTTTTCTCCCTTTCTTTGAAACAGGGCTTGAACTTAGGACTTTGTGCTGACTTGGTTTGCTTACTCTACCACTTGAGCCCTATCTCCATCCTGGCTTTTGGCTAATTTCCCACCTGGGCTGGATTTGTGAGCCATTGGCAGCTGGCATCTGTCTCTTAAACAATTAGTAATATAATAAACAACTTGGAGTAATCTGAACAGATAATTTCTTTACAGGCTTTCTGTTTCTGCCATCAATAAACCATAGACAATGGAGACCTAAGTTTCCTCTGTGTTGAGGTTATAGGTATGTATCACCGCACTCGGCAATAGTCATAGTCTTAATTGTGCTTGTACTGAATTAATATCTATCATCTATCTGTCTTTCTAGCAATCTATATCAGAAGACAGATTTCCATAGTAGTGGAAGGCAAAGAAGTAAGAGGACAAAGTAAGAGGCCCTGAACCAAAGCAAAGAGGACAGTGTTTGGGAACATGAGAATTAGGGCAAGCTAGATCTGGTTGATAAGGAGTCATTGTGATCATTCAGTCAGGAATTTTTAAGGCTTTAAAAATGTGTAGAGGTCAGGGATGGAGTGGCAGAGCACTTGCCTAGCATGGGAGGCCATAGATTCAATACCTAGCACACCCCACCCCCCTCAAATAATAAAGTAAGTTCTTTTTCTTTCTTTCTTAACACTCCTTGGAGGTAATATGAGATCCTAAAACCACTAGGCTCCACTGTGCAGTCAGCTTTCAGGGCCAGCAGTTTCTCAGTAGCGGGTATTTATGTTTGGACAGCCTGTCCCCTGCTGGAAAAATTGAATATGACATGCAGTAGTTCAAAGTGGTCCAAACTTTCCCTTTGGATTGAATGAGTGAAAAGGTCTCATCTGCTGTTTCAGAGACTGGGGGAAAAAGTAAGCACATAAGTAAGACTTTCTGAGATGATTTCTCACAGATTCTTTGATTATTTTTGCTTAAATATTTAGGTAGTTTCATGGATTTTCATAGCAGACATATACAAAAAAAAAATTTAGGGAAATGGATGGTCCCAGAACAAATCATGTCAAGTGAGGTAGGCCAGGCTCAGAGAGACAAATGGCACATGTTTTCTCTCATGTGTGGAAGCTAGATCTAAAATAGATGGGACATGATAAATTATACAGGTCTCTGGGCATTCACACACAGTGAGACCAAAGGAGAGCACTCTTAGGAGAGGAACACAAAGGCAAAATGTCTGTGCCATGTGATCATAAAAAATGAAATGTATTAAACTGAACTCCAGGAAATGGAAATAAAGAGAGTTGTTTTCTTTGTTGCTATTTTTCTTTTTGTCTTGTTTGTTCATTTATCTGTCTTTGGGAGAGTAAATTGGACCCAGACATGGAGGGACAAAGCATGAACAAATACAACAGTGGTACTCACCAGATACTATGTTAAAAATGAACTATACAACTTGTGAGCATGGATGAGAAAGTGAGGGAAGGGATGACATTGTCCAAAAAGAAATGTACTCTTCTGAGTTATGTAACTGTGAATCCTTTGTAATACATTTATAATAATAAAAATGACAATAACTTTTTTAAATGCCTTAAGATCCCAAAGAAATAACAACCATAATTGTCCAGGCTAGGACTCCCAAAGCTTTCTTTGAACTACTTTGTCCCATCAATTGGACATAGTTAATAGAACCAAAATAGCCAAGTTAAGTTAGCTCCATTCTTCCTCCTGAGAATTTGGAATCAAATCTCAAAGAAGCATCAGTCCAGGCTGGTGACCCAATTGAAAGTTAAATGCACTCAGAAAACGGGGGTGGGGGGTGGGGGTGGGGGTGGGGGAGGGAAATGGAGGTTCTCATAGAGAAAAACAACAAGGACAGATGTTTTATTTTGGTTTCTCCTGAAACTCTCATAGTATTTATGCCAATTTGTCTTATTGAAAATAGACATTCCCCCTGTGTAACCTGGTGCTGGTGGCTCAAGCCTATAAGCCTAGCTACTCAAGAAGCTGAGATCTGACGATCACGGTTCAAACCCAGCTTGGACAGGAAAGCCCATGAAATCCCAGTCAACCACCAGAAAACCAGAAATGGTGCTGTGGCTCAAAATAGTAGAGCACTGCGGAGCATCTGTGGCTCTCGCCTGTAATCCCAGCTACTCAGGAGGCTGAGATCTGAGGATCACGGCTCAAAGCCAGCCTGGGCAGGAAAGTCCATGAGACTTTTATCTCCAATAAACCACTAGAAAACCGGAAGTGTGCTGTGGCTCAAGTGGTAGAGTGCTCGCCTTAAGCTGAAGAGCATAGGGACAGCGCCCAAGCCCAGAGTTCAAACCCCATGACCAACAATAAATAAATAAATAAATAAATAAAAAGTAGTAGAACTCTAGCCTTGAGCAACAGAACAGAGCTCAGGGAGAGCAAACAGGCCCTGAGTCCAAGCCCCACAACTGACAAAAAAATAAAAAGTACATATAATCATCCCTTATTGTTGGAATGAGTTGATTCCAGAACAGGACTGTCTGGACATCAACATGAGAGGACATTCAATTCCTTAGCCTACCCATATCCTGAACAAAATGAACCACCATTAGTTTGTAATCCCTCATACAATGTTAATTTAAACATCTGTGTGTGGGTGCATGCGTGCATGTGTATGTGTGCACACACATGTCAGTACTAAGGTTTGAACTCAGGGTTTGGGTGTTGTCCCTTAGTTTTTTCACTCAAGCCTAGTGCTGTACCATTTGAGCCACAGTTCCACTTTCAGCTTTTTGGTGGTTAGAGAGAAGAGTCTCATGGACCTTTCTGCCCAGGCTGACATTGAACTGTAATTCTCAGATCTCATCTTCCTAAGTAGCTAGGGTTACAGGTGTGAGCCACCAGCACCAAGCTGTGCAAGCATTTTTTGTAATGTATAATTTAGAGGATGATAATGAAGCAAATCTGAACCCGCTCAATACAGGCATATATTTTTTTTTAATTATCCATTTTCACTTGGTTGAACTCAGGTATTTGGAACTCAGAGATATAGAGGGCCCATAGTACAGTCAAGGCATGTTAGCCATGATATGTACATATGAAAAAAATCTAGTGCTATCATGTCATCAAATCTGAAGCTAATATGCTATACTGAAATATATGCATCATTTTTATTGAACTCTGTGCAGTTTGGTTCTAATAAGGAAGAATTAATAAAAATGACTATCATTACTCTGATGTCAACAAAGCCAAGCCAAGAATTACAGAGTCAGCTGTAGGGAAGAAAGATTCGAGATAACCACTTGTTCTAAGTTTTTTGGTGGGTAGCGGGGTAGGGGGTGCGAGGGATGGAACGTGGCCTGTGGAAAGTGCTGGGTCCCCACTAAACACTATTACCTCAATGACTTCTGCACAAGAGACACAGGGAACAATGACCAAAGGCAGAAAGAAGCCTGGAGCCCTGGGACTCAACTGCCCAGAGAAACTAGAGCTTTAGAGAAGGAACAATTTAATATTGGAGGTATTCCCTCTTGCCCTCATTACTAGACCAATTCTCCAGCTGAGCTTTTACTACACATAAGTTCATTTGTATTGATAAGCGAACACCTGACTCCTACATGCATTACTCACTTGAAATGGGGTCACTTCTACCATGTTAGATGACCTTGTATCCTCTCATTATGTCAGATCTGTATGGTTGCTTCATTTTTTCCATGTAACATGTTTAACCAACTTAATGAACAGATTAGATAACATTGCAGCAGTTCTTAACGGACAAAGATGCCTTGTTCTATTTTAGAAATTAATTAGCATATTCTATAGAAAGTATTGTCTGTGAGTGGTTTTTAACGTTAAGCAGCGCCTTTGGAGGTTCTGAAAGGTGAGCTTCGGTCTTAATCTCTCACCCTGCATTCACAAACCGACTCCCAGGTTATATGGCTGCTGTTTGTGTGTTAATTTTTGCTTTTGCACTTCATGCGCTTTGACTTAAATATATATTCTTACCGTTTTTGTCTGTCTCAGGAAGCATCTTCCATCTGGCCTCAGCGATGGCTGAGACATCAGAGCTGTCAGAGGGAAGTACTCTCAGAGAAGTTCTGCCTGCTTCCCTTTTTTAAGTTATTCAGGATAATAATATTTATATTTTAAGTATGTCTCCTGTGCTTTGTCAGAAGTGGCACATTTTTAAATGCAACCTCAGTACAAACATATTCTGATCATGCAAATATTATATACTGTAACGTGTAATGGCAGAAGACGATTGATGGAAAGATTGATGGAAAAGGGGATGCTGTCTTCTGTGAATTAACTCTGCTGGCACCCGGAAGGAGACACATTCCTGTCTGATGGTTTGTCTTTCATTTCAGCTCCTTTTAGGCTATTCTGAGGTTCCATGGTTCTTTTTACATGATGGTTCCAAGCCTATGGGCTTCTTATTCTGCATAGCCTAGAAGCAGAATGCTGAGGTGTGAGAGTAGATGTGGGTAGGATTTTTGCCGAGTCTCAGTTGAGAGCACAAAAGTCCCAAGAGGGCTAATAAACTGCTAGGAATTATGTGACATTTGTACAGAAGGCTTCCAAAGGCAGAGATAGGCCAAACCACGAAGCTCAGCAGTGGCTGAGTGCCTGACATTCATATATACCCAGCAGGACCAGACCTTCTGCAGAGTCCAAATGAAGGGTTTGCATGGAAAGCAAGGGGTCTCCCCAGAACTCACAGGGGTCTTCTTCATGCTCAAGCCCCAACAGCTCAGGTACTATTTTAGTAAGGAGCAGGAGGAAAGAGGGAATACAATATAAAAGGAACACTGACACCATAAGAGAATGATGTATTATTTGTCTACTTAAGCTGCTTCTATACCATACACAGTGATAAACAGACTTAGGTAGAACATTAGCTCCTGAGACAATCATTAAACCCACAGGTAGACCAACTCTGAAGCTTCATTGTAGTTACGGATGAGTGACTTACGGCCAATAGTGTATTTGTGGGAGTGATATGGTCCATCTGAGATATGCTGTATAGGCCTGTGCATTCATTATGCTCCACCTTCTAGTTCCTTTTCAGTGATCTTGATCTTGAAAGCTGTCAGTTGAGTGTGGTGAAGCCACAGATGGCAGACAGCTGGGTCCTGGAGATGGAAGAGTGGCTTATCAATCAGGAACACCTTTTTTTTTTTTTTTTTTTTTAATGTTCAGGGTATATTTTAGTTCCCTATGCTAGCTTGACAAACTGTTTCCAATCTTAGTGGATTAAAAATAAACAATATGTAATCTGTATCAGTATTGATGACAGCTCAGCTGGGAAGTGAGTCACTAGGAATGACTCATGATAGCAGTGTGATGTATGCATCTTCCTCTTTCTTCTTTTTTTTCTCCCTCAATGCTGAGGATCAAATCCAGAACACATATCCTAGGAAAAGGCTCTTACCACCGAATTATATCCTCAGCATCTCCATGAAGAGAACAGGAATAGAAGAAAAAAAGCTTCAAGGAGGTGATCAATAAAAGGGACTGCACAGGACACAAGAACCCAAGAAAGCAACCGATAAGGTCACAAAAACAACAACAAACAAAACAAACAACAGAAACAGGAATGGTCTGAGTTAGTTCAGGTAGGGCAGTAAAATAAAATTTCCACCCAGTGGGAAAAAGGGATTCTAAACTTAAAAAAAAAGAACACAATTCAGGTAGAAACAGAAACAGAGAGGTAAGAGAAAACAAAAAAAGCCACCAGTCTGGAAAAAGACACGGGCCGGAAGTGGCGCTGTGCTCAAGCGGTAGAGAGCTCGCCTTGAGCTGAAGAGCTGAGGGACAGCGCCCAGGCCCAGAGTTCAAGCCCCACGACCGACAAAAAACAAACAAACAAAAGACATGGGTCAAAGTGTCCATACAAAAGCCAAGATAAAACGACAGAGGAAGGAAGGGGCTGGGCAGAGGCCATCAGCAAGGGAAAATTATGGGACCAGCTGGGACAGGGCAACTATCAGGACCCATGCACAGATCCATGGCTCTCCTCCAGGCCCCAGTGGGTCAGGGCTAGGGGACAAGACCCGTGCAAAGGGCCAGGTGAGCAATCACAGCAAAGGTGGCAAGTCATGGGGGGGGGAAGAGGAGGGGGACAAGAAAATACAAGACCCAGTAAGGGCCACACAGGTGGCGGCCGGGGGGCTGGGGCGGGGGGGGGGGGGGGGGGACGGTGGAGAGGCAGGAAGAAGGCAACAACCTCATCAAGACATTGATGAGAGAAAGCGCCCGCGAGGTGGGCCAGGGAGGGTATCCTGCAGGCCCTAAAGGCCTGGGGGACAGATCCTGCCTAGGGTGCCTTGGGCATTAAACTGGCAGATTAGGGATGGAACCAAAGGCCTCCAAAGGGGTAGGAGGAGAGGGAGGGAAAGCACGCAGGGGGTGGGAGGATGGTGCAAACAGGGAGAAACAGCACAGGCATGCAGAGTGAGGGCAGAGACCATGCAAAGGGAAGGGGAGAGGGGAGGCGGACAGGGCGAGATGATGCGAAGGCCCAGCCCAGGCTGCCCTTTGGAGATGGAGTCGTGGTGCTTGGAAGTGGCAGGTTATGGATGGAACCAAAGGGATCCATGGGGGCAGGTCACAGGCTCTTAGACAATGCTCAGGACTGAGCTGGGTGGCTAGCAAGCCCAGGGAGAGGACACCTGGGTCCCCAGGAGCCCAGGTCGGACCTAGTGTCAGTCATCAGCCAAGACAGAAAGCAATGGAGCCATAAGGCAGTCAGCAAGCAGCTTGGCCATGGGAGGTGAGGGCAGGAAAGTTTCCCAGGAGGGGCCCAGGCGGGATTGGTCAAGTGGACCAGAGACAAGAAGGTGCTTAGTTCATCATGTGATCTGGGCTCAGGTGCAGATGAGAAAAACCAGCCAGGACCTACTGACAGGACTAGGGCCAGGGGAAAGGGGCTGGGATAAAGGCAAGGAGACTAGAAAGAGGCGTGTGTGTGTGTGTGTGTGTGTGTGTATAAAATTGCAGTCTGGCACCATTGCAGTCTGTAATCCTAGCTACTCAGGAGGCTGAGATATACAGGACAACAAATCAACAAAAGCAGTGCTGAAAGCATGACTCACGTGGTAGAGTGCAAGCTGAGCAAGTGTGAGGGTGATGTCCTGAGTTCAAGCCCTGGTATCACCCCCTCCCCCCCCCCAGAATACAACTATACATAGAGTTAAACATTTAGTTATATGACATTAGTAGAAGATGTAGTAGTAAAATGAGTTCAGAGTCTTTAATTTCTTCTTCAGCTACTCTTATGATAACTTACTTAATAACTACCAAGAAAAACATGGCAACTATGTTTTTAGGTCCATCAACAAATTTTTACATATAATGGAAAAATTAGAAAGGATTTTTCACTCAAAGCACAATAGCTATGTTTTGTGGGAAATGAGACAACGTGACCGCTTGGTGGCGGTATTGTCAAAGATCCATATTAGGGCTGTAAGACTGAATAAATCTAGACAGTAACACTTTTAAGTTTGGAAGGATAAATGAGACTGTTAAGACATAAAATCTTAAGGCCCAGTTCTTTGAAGAAGAGCACAGAGAGTATAGTAATAATTTGCTATAGTTCAATTTAGGTAACTCTTCTGTCTTATAAAGGACTGTGATACACAAACAAATATAGGAAATATTTCTGATCAACTATGGTAAGAATATAAATTCCTGAAATGGTTCTCTTGAGGTTCCTATTAGTTTATGCAGTCATGTGTCTGGAAATTGCAAGTAGTGGTTCAGAGAATCTTCTGATCTGAGCTTCCTGGTAGCTAGGTTTAAAGGCATAACTGATACAGGGGCTAAATATCTTCTGTTTATCCTGCTAGTCTGGGTTTTGAACTCAGAAGCCTCCTGCTTGCTAGGCCGGCACTTTGAGGCAGACCATGTCTGCAGCTCCTTTATATACTGGTTCCATTGGAGATAAGATTTCCCTTGCTCCCAGGTGTGTGCCTAGACAGAACTCTCACGTAACCAGAAGGGCACCAAGCTCTTGGTAGACAGGATTCTCGGAAACTTTTACCCAGCCGACCTTAAACTATAATCCTTCCTTTCTCGACTTCACAAGGAGATAGGATTAAAGGTGTGAGCCACTAGTGCCTAGCAATTATAATCTCTTTAAAAATGTAAAGTTTGTACAGAATTTTAATCTCTAACTGATAAAGCATCAAAGCATCCTATACTTTTGCATTTCTACATAAGTAACAGATCAGACACCTAGAGAACCATAAAGCTGAGGATTATTTTCCTGACAAGAGGAAAGGGGTCCCTGAAGACCCAGAGGGAGCAACCACTGGAATTGCCCTGGTGCATTTCCTGCAGTGACCTCACAAAGAGTCCCTGTGGTGGACAGGCTTTTACAAGGATTTAAGGCCTGGGCTGAGGCTGGTTTCTGTCCTTTTGCCACAGGAAGCATTGCTTCTAGGGTTGATGGTTCCATTTTGAGTTTTGGAGGTCTTTTAAATTTGTCGTTTATTGTTTTATTAATTCACAGCTGTTTCTTCTTGTTACTTGGACTTTTGTTTCTCCCTTATTTTTTATTTTGATTTAATAATGACATATATTAATTGTACAAAGTATGCTGTTTGTGACATTTCCATATTTCAATACAAAGTACTTTGGTTGTTTTCACAGCGCTCCATTCCCTTCTCCTATGCCCTTCCTGGACCAGTTCTAGGGTGTCCCAGGGAACAAAGCAGTTTGGTCAAATGTCACAGTGAGAGAAAGAGATGGACAACTCTGAATTTAGATACTAGTAGGTTTTTTAGCTTGCGGTGATTGAGGGGGCATTTTGTGTGTTCTAGTACAAGGATTTAACTCAGAGCCTTGTGCCTATTAAGTGGGTACACTACCACTAAGTAACAACCCAAATTCATTTTTACACTTTTTTTTTTACATTCCTAGAGCTTGAACTCTGGGCCTGGGTACTGTCCCTGAGCTTTTGTGCTCAAGGTTAGTACTCTATCACTTGAGCCATAGCTCCACTTTCAGCTTTTTTTTCCCCCTGTGATTAATTGGAGATAAGAGTCTCATGGACTTTTCAGCCCTTGCTGGCTTCAAACTGTGATCCTCAGATCTCAGCCTCTTGAGTAGTTAGGATTACAGGTATGAGCAACTGGCACCTGGCCTACACTGTTTACTTTTAAGGAAGAAACTTGCTTCTTCCTGTGTACCTGGACCTCAGCCCACCTTTTATGCTAGGATGCCAAGCTACATGACAGTAGCACCATGCTCTGTCATTTCTATGATGTTGGCCATTTTTTCCATTTTAACCTCCTAAGTGGCCACGACTACAGGCTTAAATCAATGGTTGCTCTGCTCCTACCAGGTCTTTAGAAACCAAATGTTCTTATGAATTTTTAAGCCTCCAAGTGATAATAAGGTTATTGAAGCATCCTATACCTTTCAATCTCTACATCAGTGAGGATGCGTTTGCTTATCATTTTATGAAGATGTGGGATAGGGTCCAAGAAAGCCAGTGAAATTTGTGCCCAGAGTACTTCTGACTTTGACCTCACAAAGAGCCACAGTGGTGGAATGTGAAAGGTCATGGCCCAAGGCTCTGGATGAGCTGGTCTTTCTTCAGCGAGTTCCTCAGTGGCACCTTATCAGTGTCAGCCTTTAATTTACCTGTATGAATTTTACAAAACAAGGTGTCTTACTGGGGCATTTATATATGTTCATATAATGTCCTTAGCTCATGCTCACTCACTCTTTCCCCACCCCCTCTTTCCCTTTCTGCAACCCCGAATTCTACATGATTCCCCCCTTATTTCCACATGAGAGAAAACAAATACACTTTTGTTTTTGGTGAGACTTCGGGAAATATGATGTTGCCAGGCCCCAGTGGCTCATTCCTGTAATCCTAGTTACTCAGGAGGCTGAGATCTGGAGGGTTACAGTTCAAAGCCAGCCCAGAAAGAAAAATCTAGGAGTTTCTGAAGTAATCTAGGTATCTGAAGTAATAAAGCACCAGCCAAGCAAGCAAGCAGAGCAAGCTTAAGAGCAGCAAGATAAACCCCAAACCGAATGTTGTTCATTTTATCATGAGCGAATATTTGAGTTATTTCCAGTTTTGACTTTTAAGAATAAAGCTTTGTGGGGCTGGGAAGGTGGCTCAGTGGTAGAGCACTTGCTTTGCATGCATGAGGCCCTGGGTTCGATTCATCAGCACCACATAAGCAAAAAGAAAAAAGCCGGAAGTGGCACTGTGGCTCAAGTGGTAGAGCACTAGCCTTGAGCTGAAGAGCTGAGGGACAGCGTCCAGGCCGAGTTCAGAGCAAGCTTAAGAAAGGACCTGAGTCCTAATCCCAGTTACCACCAGAACAAAATTCAAAGATACATAATAGCCCGCTCATTTCATTCTGCTTTGTGGCTGATTGTTCACATGCCCCATTTTCTTTATCCCGTCTCAGCTGATTCCAATTCATACAGGAAAACAGGCATTTTTACAGTAAGCTGACTTTGGGTATATATGCTGAGGAGTGGTAAAACTGCATTATACGGGAATTATGTTGTTAACATTTTGCAGAATCACTATACCGATTTCCATATTGGCCAAACTAATTTAAATTCCCACCAGTGGTGGTAACAGTTTTCCTCCTGTATTCTTGGCAAACTTTGCCATTTGTTATTTTCTTGATGATAGCCATTCTGGCTGTGGTGTTTGTTTCCCTGATAACCAAAGATGTCAACCTTCCCCCCGCCCCCCCATACTTATAGGCTATTGAGCTTTACTTGAAAAGGATGCACTTCAGTCTTTTATTGATTTCCTACAGGTTGAACTCAGGGCTTTGCATTTGCTAGGCAAAGGTTCTACGATGTTAGCCATGCTCCTAGCCAATTTTCCTTTAGTATTTTTTTTTTCCTTGGGTTGGATTTGGATCCTGATCGTTAGTGCCTCTACTTCATGCTAGGACCACTGGTTGATTCCACCATGGCCAGCTTTTTCATTGAGATGGGGGTGGGGTCCTCCTTTTTCATTTTTGACCATGCTAGCCTCAAACTGTGATCCTCTCATTGTGTGCTTCAAGATTAGTTGGCATAATTCCACCAGGCCTAGCTCATTTTCTTTTGCATAATTTGGTGAAATGCCCTTTGGCTGTTCTTTTTAGATCTTTATGGATTCTACATATAAAACCCCCATCAAATAAATAGGTGGTGGAGACTTTCATAGTGTAGGCTGTCTCTTCATCCTCTTCACTGTTTCTTTGGCTGTGCAGAAGCTTTAGAATAGGATGTTCTTCTGTTGTCAACACTTTGCTATTTATTTCCTGATCTGTTGGAGTTATGGAAGTGCTGAGCAGTCACCAACTATACTGCACGAACTCTGTAATCGAAGCCCTGTTCAGAAAGCCATTGCCTGTGCTTATATCTTGCGGCGTTTCCCGTGTTCTTCTAGTGGTATCAGTGTCAGGGCTCACATTAATGCCTTTGATCCACTTTGGGTTGACTTTTTCTTTCTTTTTTTGGTCATGAGGCTTGAACTTGGCCTGAGCACTGTCTCTGAGCTCTTTTGCTCCAGGCCAGCTCTCTACTACTTTGAGCCACAGCTCATGGACAGTTTTCTGTGGTTAATTGGAGATAAGAGTCTCATGGACTTTCCTGGCCGGGCTAGCTTTGAACTGTGATCTTTAGATCTTAGCCTCCTGAGTAGCTAGGATTACAGGTGTATGCTACCAGCACCCGAGGACTATTCCTTTGAATTCCATTTCATGAATTTTAGCTCTGACTTTTACTATTTATTGCCTACTACATTTGGGTTTTGTTTGTCCTTATATCCCTAAGAGTTTAAGGTTCATTGGCAGGTTATTTGAGGTGTCTCTCTGTTTTGGGAAGATTCTTGCATGTATTGTGGTTTTACCTTAGGGAGGGCATCATGTTTGCTGGACAGGTGCTCTTCCCCTTGAACCAAACTCTAAGCATGGATATTTAGTGTAAATACTTCCAGCTTCTTTCTTCTTAGAACTACTCTTAATTCTTATTTATCTGGCACTCTTAGTTCATAGTGCCACCCCAAAAGAAAGAGCAATGATGGGAGATAGCAGGAAGATGAGACCTGAGGAAGAAAAACTTATGGACTAGTACTGGGTTATACAATTAGGAGAAGTCAAAATTGCATGGCATAAGTTAATGAAGACTGGAATCACAATCAAAATCTTGCAAAGAGAAGCAAACACCTATGTTTGTACAGAGATTGAAGTCATGAAGATGTTAGATCATCCCAACATAACATTAGCCTATTCCATGTGGTAGAGGACAGCAGATATATCTTACTTTAGTCACGAAGCACATGACCTGTGGGAATCTAATGGATCACACATCAAAAAGGAAGTATATTTGAAAGAAACAGGAAACTCATGGGCTATTCATACAAATCATGGAGGCCCTGCAATATTGCCACACTCAAGAGTCGTACATCGTGATGTAAAAACTTGAAAACATATTAATTTGAAGACGAAGACACATAAAACTTTGTGCCTGATTCCAACCAGGCCAGATGATAGAGTTATTTATGGCACTGTGTCCAGCATAGCTCTTGAGATCTTCCAGGTAGGGGCATACGATGGCCTACTGGTAGATATGTGGAGTCTTGGCATTGTACTCTACAACATGCTGACTGGATCAGAGCATGTCACCTACCAGGTGACACCTAGACTCCCCAGAGAGAGTTAACAGTGAGCATTTTTTTTTTTTTTGCCTCAACCACATTGCTACAGAGGTACTACAGAGGATTTTATGGTTCAACTGTTGATATTGATCTCAAGGTGAGAGCTACCCTAGAAGAGATCAGGAGCTACCCATGGCTGAGTCAAGAAGGAGAAAGGGAAGAGTACTGAGATTAAGTCCAATAGCTGTAATGGTGAAATCATCTCAATAATAAGTGATCTTGGCTACCAGGCCAGTGACATTTATGACTCCTTATTGAAAAACTTTCAAACAATGGCATACTACCCTATACTAAAGAGTAGGGTATGGAAGGAGAGTTACAGCCCCAAGTGCATAAGGGACTCCTCTCTCTCTCATAGATCACCCTATCCTGATTGGCCCCACCAAGAGGGCAGTGAGCCAGCCCATCCTGCCCCAAGAAAAGAGGCACAGAGGAGGATGTCTACGAGGACCTCCAAGCCAGTGGCTTGCTTCTATAGTGAGCAGATGAGCACTCTCATAGATAGCCTGGGCTCCTTCTATGCTGAATTCTTTCTACATGAGCAGTAGTATCTGGGAGTGAGCATGTGTAGGGAAGGGGGTGCTCAGACTGGAATGAACAATCTCCAAGTACTTGGCTAAGAACTGGCCACCCCAGCTGTCGACATAGTTACCAAGTAGCCTGGAAGTCTTTTTGCAGTCCACACAGCTGCCAGGCCATGTAAAATGGCTTGCTTGACACAGAGGTGTTCACACGGCCACTCCACAATGTCAACAAAAGCCACGAAGATGAGGCCAAAAAGATGATATCCCTTGAAGATTCGCCATCAGAAGGTACACATGGTGCCGGGAAACAAACTAGTAGGAATGTAGCCCGAAACAGAAACAGGACTAGAGCTTGGAAGAGATTAAAAAGGATCCTTGCTTCCAGTTTTCAAGGACTTTGTTGTGTTCTTCTCCAAAATACACATGAAGTAGGGAAAGTAAAGCGATTGGGCAACAGTTCCAAGACAGAGTACGTAGAGAGGTCACTGACCTTCTGTATTTGACCTTAACTTTGCCTCTAGTAATGGTAGCTCCCCCGACACATCACAGTTGTGTGTGTGTGTGTGTGTGTGTGTGTGTGTGTGTGTGTGTGTGTGTGCGTGCCCAGTGCAAAGCTGAGGCATTTCTTTAAACACAGACAGGACTAAATCCTTCTACTGGATCTATTGATCCCCTCAGAAGAATCCTGCTAGACCAAGAGATGTAAAATTTAAACTCATGGCATAGAAGTAGACAGTAGGACCAGGTTGGCCAGAGGCTGAGGATGGGGAAGAAGGAGGGGCAAAGACTTGGGGGTAAAAGGAACAGTGTTTCCGACAGGAGTAATTGGTCCAGAGATCTTCCCACAGAAAGCTGACCTCAGTCAAGTATAGCATTCTTTATACTGGTTTCAAACTCATGAAAACTGTTTCTCGGGTCTCCCTGCATTTCAGTGATAAGTGAGTTCCCGGTGGAGCTCTGTGAATCCTGCTTTCAGGGTGTGAGAGATCAGCCAGGGATGTATTGACACCAGCAAGGGACCCAGCCTGCTGTGACCAGAGGCCATTATACCATCCGCGGTGGTGTAGTCTGTGGCAGAATCTCCTTGTGGGATTCCAGTCAAGAGGGCATCTGAGATGGGTGAGGAGAGCTGGAAGAGTGCCCGGGTGACTCTCTGAGAAGCCTTCGCCACCTCTTGGGGTGGAGGCTGTCACAGGCTGCTTCCTGATACTTGCCACGGAGCCCTCATCCTTGGGTGTGTGTGTGTGTGTGTGTGTGTGTGTGTGGAGGGGGGTGTGTGTGGAAAAAGTTTTTTTTCATGGCCACTCTTGTCACCATGTCAGACTAGCCTACTTGTTCCTAGTCAGGCTGCCCAGGTGGAGTGTGCAGCCCCAATGTGCCTAGAGACACTTCTCTGCCAGGCTGCCTCTTGCTACCCATTTTTCAGAGGCCTCAAAGGCAATTGACAAGTGCAGGAGTTAGATAGGCCAAGTCCTCCAAGCTGGGCAAAGCACAACCATGTTGAGTCTCTGAAGAGATCTGTGTTTCCTTCTCCCTCCCACAACACTCCGTACTCCTAACCCCTGTTCACATTTGGTGTAGCCCCAGTGGCCCCAGAAACTGACAATGACTGAGGACCAGGAGCTGGGGCCAATGTCCCACTTATGGCTGCTCTTCTAACTTAGCAAGGCTCGGGGTGTGCTTATCACCATTGACAGGGAGAAGGAGCAACTCTGATAGAAGGGCTTTGATCAAAGTCAGAAAGTCTAGGTCAAAGGTTTTTTAGAATGCAGGTTAGTCCAGTATTGTTGGTTGACCCTAAAGAGCCTCTCCCAGGGAGATAGGCTGAGCAAGGAAATTGTCAGCTCCGCTGAGGGTCTAAGAGGGACGAGTGCTTTGTGGCCAGTTGGGGGTCAGTGAGCCAGCAGGACCAACTTCCCTAGAGAAGAGTCTAGAAGGACGAGAAGCATGGATAGCTAATAAGGGAAGGTTGCTCCTGATGGAGGCCTAGCTAGTGCAAATGTGTCATTTGCTTCGAGTTTTCATGCATGCCTGCATGCTTCATCTATTTCTTCACATATTCAACAAAACTACTTGATGTGCCGGAACTTAGGATCATCTAGAGGACCTGAGGCATCAACCTGGAATCTTTGATGTTCTTCCAGGTGGTCATGATCATAAAGACAGGACCCAGTGTCTATGAGTCACAGTTTCTACTTCCTGAGAATATTCTCAAAGTGGTTGCCCCATTTACTGAACCATTATCCCCAGGTCATCTGTCCTTCTTCTATGTTCTCATTTGCTAGTAGTAATGTTTTGAACTCATGGCCTCCTATGACCACGGCAGGGGCTATGGCCCCCAGGACTTTTTAGCATGAGCCAAGAGGAGGTCAAACTAGGGGGCAAGCAGCCAGGCCCTGTGGAGGGGAATTTGTCTCCATCGTCTCCAGGGAGGCAAAAAAATTTTTTTTAATTCCCTGAACTCAAGCAGTCCATTGAATATTCACAGAGCCCAGACACAGCGGCAGCAAGGGTCTGGCATTTTATGACCCATGGGTCATTCTCTGGATCAGAAGTGTCTATTCTAGGCATTTCCACCCTTTGAAGGTTTAGGGAAGGGTCCTCTCAGAGTTAGAGCAGAGTGCTGGAATGAAAGGTCTGCAGCCCTGGTGGGCAGGAGAGTGAGTGGGCAGATGCTCAGACATGTCAGAGCACTGTTACCTCTAACGAGGCCCCCAAAGAGGCACTGGCATTCAGAAAACATGTACCATCTTCTAGAACCAGGGAGGTTCGAGGTCAGCTGACCCTGACCTGAACATGCTCACTAGCTTCATTGTCACTATCTCTACTGCTCTCGCTCAGTGTCAGCCACCAGCAAGTAAGCTAGGGCTGCTCAATTGCTTTTCTCTATGACTTTTTTCAGCCTTCTAAGTTTTCTGACCTTCAAAAGGTTGTATTAGGCAGTTACAATGTCACGTGTGAACCCAAGTGTCCAGTGCTTCTTGATTAGCCCCCTTTCCCTCATGTCCCCACTCTGTTCTCTCCCTGCAAACTTTTTGTTGTTCTGTTATTGGGGTTTGAACTTGAGGGCCTCAGGCATTCTACCACTTGAGCCCCACCTGTAGCCCATTTCACTTTAGTTACTTTTCAGCTAGGATATTTCTGGCTTTTTGCCCCAAGCCAACCTTAAACTATGTTTTTCCACTTCCTTCAGGGCACCTCTAATTGAGGAACTCTGACTGGGTCACAACAGTTGGAATGGCTCTCCATTGGACCAGCGCAATGTACTCACATACATCTAGACAAAGATAACTCTGTCTTCTCCCCTACTGGCCAACTCAGCGAGATCCCCTTTCCTCTAGGTCAAATTACCCCAAACCTCACTCTTGTAGGCAAGTCAACCTCAATCATTGTCTTTGTGGCATCTCAGGCCAAACTGCTCTTCCTTGGCTAAGTCAGTACCAATGGTTCTCTGGGCAAGCTGCCCAAATGCTTTCATTGGAGCCAAGTTAAGAACCAGGTGCACTTGGAACCAAAGCTCTCCTAGAGCCAACTGAGGCCTATCAACTTTCCTCAAACCAAGTCTACCTGCTTAACTACTACTCTGCAGGCTATTCCTCTCAAACAGTGCTCTTGCAAACAGAACCCAAAAGTGCTCAACTGGTGGAAGTCAGCCCCACCAGATCTCTTCAGGAGCAACGATCCCAAATCCTTCTCAAACTGAATGAAGACCAACTGCTATCATAGGCCCCAGCAAGGCCTAATGGTTTCAGCGTCAGTTCTCCTAGGCCCCAGTGAGGCCTAATGGTTTCAAGTTAGGACATCAGGTCTCCTAGGTCCTAGGGAGGCCTAACTGCCTCCTTTAGGCAAGTGAGTTCTATCTAATCTCCTCAGAGCTGGTCTACCTGCTCAACTACTACTCTGCAGGCTACTCATCTCAAACAGAGTTTATACAGACATTGGTGGAAGTCAGCTCTACCAGATCTCAGGGACAATGATCCCAAATCCTTCTCCTCAGACTAAATGAAGACCAACTGCTATCACAGGCCCCAGTAGGGCCTGTAACAGTTTCAACAGAACTTCAGTTCTCCTAGACCCCCAGTGAGGCCTAACGGTTTCAACAGAACATCAGCTCTCATAGGCCCCAGTGAGGCCTGTTACAACAGAATTGGCCCTAACGGTTTCAACAGTTAGGATATCAGTTTTCTCAGGCTTCATTGAGGCCTGACTTCCTCCTTTAGGCAAGTGAGGCCTATCTAATCTCAGAGCATTGTCTACTGGTTCAACCACTACTCTGCAGGCTACTCATCTCAAACAGCATTGTGCAGAGCCCAAAGCGCTCTACGTCATAGAAGTCAGCCCCATCAGCTCTCAGGGACGATCCCAAACTCTTCTCAGACTAAATGAAGACCAGCTGTTATCATAGGCCCCAGTAAGGCCTAACAGTTTCAACAGAACATAGCTCTCATAGGCCCCAGTGAGGCCTAATAGTTATGACAGAACTTGGCCTGGTGAGGCCTAATGGTTTTCAAGTCAGGACATCAGTTCTCTGAGGCCCCAGTGAGGCCTGACTTCTTCCTTTAGGCAAGTGAAGCCTATTTAATCTCCTCAGAGCATGTCTGCTGGTTCAACCACTACTCTGCAGGCTACTCATTTCAAACAGCATTTGTGCAGAGCCCAGTGCTCTATGTTGTGGAAGTCAGCCCTACCAGCTTCTCCTCAGGGAAAATGAGTCCATCTATTCTAATTAGACCAAGTCAAGCCTAACAACTCTTCCATGCAAAACAGAGAGGACAATTTTTCTATTGAGGTGTAGTTAGACAGACTGCCTTTTTACACACAATCAGGACTATGAGCAAATTAGCCCGAAGTGTTTGTCTAAAAAAACTCAAGCCCCAAGGCCCCTAGCCTCAGATCAAGGCTGATTAGAGAATCTTAGGGCCAATTGGCCTTAGGTGGCCTGGATAGGACAAAATGGGCCCTGAGAAAGGCCCCCAGTTGCCTTCTGCAGGCCAGTTAGCCCAAAAGGTGCCCCCTGGAGACCAGAGGCCTTCATACCATCTGAGGTGGTGTACTGTGTGTGGCAGATTCTCCAGTCAAGAGGCATCTGAGGTAGAGGTGAGGAGAGCTGGAAGGGCACTTGGGCGACTGGCGTGGAGGCTGTCACAGGCTGCTTCCTGACACTTGCCAGTGAGCTGTCTCTGTCCTTTTAGGGACACCTTTCCCACCCCTCACTGGGATTACAGGCTATTCCCAATACTATTTCTTTTCTGATCCATTTGGCTCTCTGCTTCAAAATACTCGTCTATCTTATTTTTATTAAATTATTACAAAGGTGATGTACAGAGGGTAACAATTACATAAGAGTACGATTCTTTTGACAATTTCACCCCTTCACTTGCATTCTCCGTTGTCTTCCCTTCCCCTCATAAGTTATAGTTCATTTTTTTTTTTTTTTTGGGGTCCGGTCCTGGGGCTGGACTCTGGGCCTGGGCACTGTCCCTCAGCTCTTCAGCTCAAGGCTAGTGCTCTACCACTTGAGCCACAGCGCCACTTCCGGCTTTTTTCTTTTTGCTTATGTGGTGCTGAGGAATCGAACCCAGGACCTCAGGCATGCAAGGCAAGCACTCTACCACTGAGCCACCTTCCCAGCCCCCTATAGTTCATTTTCAACATAGTGTCTAGTGAGCACCACTGCTGCTTTATTTCTTAAGAACATAAATATTCTTTCTAATCACAGTAATCAATTTTAGTATATCTAATCTGCCATCGATTTCTTAGTTTTGTCCAATGACTTAAAAGTGACCTTTGTATCATTTTTCCTTTCCCGTACAAGATTCAATGAGCTAAACATGATTAGTAGTCAAGGCTTAAAATACTTTGCCAATAGGTAACATCAAAAGAGGGGAAGAATCCTCAAGTTTTATTTTTTTTTGGGTCCGGTCATGGGGCCTGAACTCTGGGCCTGGGCATTGTCCCTCAGCTCTTCAGTTCAAGGCTAGCACTCTACCACTTGAGCTTTTTTCTTTTTTGTTTATGTGATGCTGAGGAATCGAACCCAGGGCCTCAGATATGCAAGACAAGCGCTCTACCACTGAGCCACCTTCCCAGCCCCAGAATCCTGAAGTTTTAGAACGACAAAAGTACATGAGCTATTGTACACACAAAAATCATCACTGAGGTGGTAATATTCCAAAATGGACCTACTAAAAACACCATGAACAAAATTTCAAGCAACTTCTATGTTTAAAGTAGTTGAATGAAAAGGAGAGAGAAAATTAAGATATTAGAGCCAGGCATGGCTACATAGTGATACCTTGTCTATGAAACAAATTAAAAAGCAAAGGTAAGCTAGCAAGTAATGTTATCAGAAATAATAAAACTAGGAAGAAATCCATTGCCTAAAAACAAAACAAAGGTTTTTTTCGTGATATAAAGAGGGCTGTGGTAGTGAACTTGTTTGAAATTCATGAGGTACTAGGTTTGCTCTCCAGCAGCCATAGCAATGTGCTGTAGAGTCTAAGTCCATGATGGTCTAGAGCCAGTTTGTGTCTCTTCTACAATATTACTCTACTCCAAGTGGCAAACAGATATATTTTTTTTACCCTGAAAGCTTGTGACTGTGACTGTCTTCAAACAGCCTAGGGCTATCAGAGCTATGTGATAGTTGAAAAATACAGCAGGTGAAGAGCAAAGTCAGATTTATATTCAGTAGTGGGCTGCTTCCCACCCCTCCATAAGGCAGGATGGTTCTGCACTGTGTCCCAGGTCCCAGGTTTGGGTAGGAAGCACCTGGAGGGCTGTGCGGAATCCTGAGACTCTCCACCAGCAACTTCTAGATTTAAGAACACTGCAGCGTGCAATAGGAAGGCTGATAGAATTGTAATTTCTTACCCCAGACATGTTCCCTGCTCTCGGCATGCCTCTTTAAAAATAAAGGATCTAGCCCAGCACTGTTGGCTCAGGCCTGAAACCCTAGCCATTCATGTGCTGAGATCTGAGGATTGAGGTTTGAATCCAGCAGGGGCAAAAAGTTCAAGAGACTCTTATTTCCAATTAACCAGTATAAAAACAAAAATATCTGGGCTCAAGTGGTGTGTGCTAGCTTTGAGTGAAAAAGCCAAGCAAGTGTGCAAGGCCCTGCATTCAAGCCCCAGAATAGCTGTGCACCTACACATAAAAAGAGACATGGGGGGCTGGGAAGGTGGCTCAGTGGTAGAGTGCTTGCCTTGCATGCATGAGGCCCTGGGTTCGATTCCTCAGCACCACATAAGCAAAAAGAAAAAAAAGAGAAGTGGCGCTGTGGCTCAAGTGGTAGAGCACTAGCCTTGAGCTGAAGAGCTGAGGGACAGCGCCCAGGTCCAGAGTTCTGGCCCCACGTCCGGACCCCCCAACCCCCCAAAAAAGAGGCATGGCTTCAAAAGTTAAGAAATACATATAGCTCTCATTTAACAACTCATTATTTGATGACCCATAGAAAGTGCTATTTGTATGACTTTAGTCCATTTAATTTATCACCTCAGGATTAGAAATACTGAAAGAAAAATCAAAGACAGCTCTTTTGTTTTTAAAAACTTTTAATTAGAAATATAAAAAGTTTTGTATCTTTTCAAATATGGTTTGTATATTCAGCAAGTTTCAAACTTCCTAATGTAAAACAGCCTTATATTTAATATACGTATTAGTTTTCAAAAACAAATTTTATTTGACAGTGATATTTATGATGCTGACATCCTCATAAGGCTTATCTGTTTTTGGATTGACTTTGACGTTGGAGATCCTCTGTACAACTTCCATTCCTTTAGTTACTCGTCCAAATACTGTGTGTTTATTATCAAGCCAAGGCTGTATTGGAGAACAAATGGAAAACATTGGCAAACAGCAATTTCTTAAATCACATATTCTGGGTGAACAAAGTGAGAAGAATTTAAGGTTATGTGGGGGACTGGCCCCCTACCATATTAAGTACACATATGCTAGCTATGTGCCTATCATCCTGTATACTTTAAAATCTCTCTCCACTAAAATATCTACTACAATGTAATGCTATATTGGGGTTATGCTTTAACAAGAAAACAAATATAAGAAAAAAAAAAGTACACCCAGATTTACTTTCCAAATCTTTTGAATCTGTGATTGATCAAATGGCCAGCTGAAGAACCCACAGATAGTAGACTATTTAAACCCTTTAGACCAAAGGGAGCTGGAAGAGTTTGCTAAAGAAAAGTTACTTTGCTTGGATGAAAATGATAACTAAGGTCACAGAAATTCTCTGTAGGAATTTTGCATGCATAATTAAGAGGCAGTTTAGAATAGTTTACTAGCATATACTGAGAGTTCAGGAGGTGGCTCTGTTAGCTACTTGATCTTGGCCAAGTTAATTATGTGTAACCATTTGTTTCCTCACCTATTACTGAAAACTGAGGATCAGCACTCTAAGTATTGTGAATAGTACCATGGGACTATGTGCCTGGAAGATAATAGTTACAAATACTTTTCTTTCATTGTTTGATGCTTATCTAAAAAAGTGTATGCTTTTTGTAATTTTGTAAAATTTCACAGTAATAGCCTTATGGCTTCATATTACATTTTATCAAATCTTAAATGCCATTAATAAATTATATCGCATATACTACTGTGGAAAATTTGTCTGAAAATTTGTATCTGGAAACTCATATCTGAATTCCTGTATTTAAGAGATGAGGAAACAGGTCCAGAGAGGTGACATAATTTGTTTTAGGATACAAAATTAGTAGTGGCTGAGTTGTAGACTCAAATATCTAGAAAACAGTTCATTGTTCTGTTTTACTAACAAACGTTATTCTTAAAATTTCTTCTCTTGGGCTGGGAAGGTGGCTCAGTGGTAGAGCATTTGCCTTGCAATGCATTAGGCCCTGGGTTCGATTCCTCAGCACCACATAAGCAGAAAAAGCCGGAAGTGGCCCTGTGACTCAAGTGGTAGAGCGCTTGCCTTGAGCTAAAGAGCTGAGGGACAGTGCCAAGGCCCAGAGTTCAGGCCCCACAACCGGCAAAAAAAAAAAAAAATTCTTCTCTTAAAAGTGTTCACTTTTGGGGGATGGGGGAGGGGGAGAGAGGGGAAGGGATAGAAAGGGGAAACAAAGGAGGAGGCAACAATGCTTGATAAGAAATGTACTCATTATCTTGCCCATGTAATTGTAACTCCTCTGTACGGTATTTTCATTAAAAAAAAAAAAAAGTGTTCACTTTTGGAGTTGGGAATTTAGCTCAGTGGAAGAACACTTGCCTGGCAAGTGCAAGGCCCCAAGTTCAAACTCAGCTAGGGGAAAAAATAAAGAAAAGAAAAAGTGTTCACTTTAAAATTTTAGCAGATATAAATACTGCAGAGGTTACAGAATAACACAGCTCTCTCTTCCATTTAATCATAACCCATGAATCTATATTATATACATTACATATTTTATAGAAATGATATACTCACTGTTGGTACGACTGTTATGAAAAACTGGGATCCATTAGTATTCGATCCAGCATTTGCCATGCTCAGAGTGTATGGTCTGTCATGTCGTAATGTTGAATGAAATTCATCTTCAAACTCTCCTCCCCATATGCTTTCTCCTCCCATACCAGTACCTGTTGGATCTCCTGTCTGAATCATGAAGCCCTTACAGAAAACACACAAAAACACATTAACACTGTCCATCCATATCACATTACAACTTCCAGCTTCTTTGAAATATAGTTAAACCTATAGGTATCTTTAAATTTGGATAATATATTTCCATTGCTCAATTACTACCTTATATTCAATGACTGAAACAAAAATACAAAGGTACTGTCACTTATAAGCATGCACTATCTTTCCTACTACAGAAAAACCAGCTAATACTATTTTTAAGTTTAGGATCTATATAGTGTCTCGTGTCTTACACAATTGTCCTTATCATCTCCCCACTTCATCAAATGCCCTGGATTTCTTGGAGAGTCATTTCACTAATAATTCCTTTAGAAATGTGACATCTGACTTTTCTTCCTGCCATTTCTCAAGACTCAAGTATCTGCCAGTAACCTATGATTGCATCACTGTCCCATCCACTCTACAGCATGCTGCTCAAAATTCTGGGACCAAGCTCACTCTGCTCCTCAGGTATAATAACAGTGATTGTCACAAGTCAGATACCCTGTGGCCCTTCTGTGGTCTGCAATCTTATTGGTTTATCAAGCTACTGGATAGTAACTTCTGTGTGTGTGTGTGTGTGTGTGTGTGTGTGTCTGTTTTTTATGTGTTTGTATGTTGCTATTGGGGCTTGAACTCAGGGCATCTAGCTCAGCTAGATCCATACTTCACGCTTCCACTTTTGGCTTTTTGCTAATTTGGCAATTAAGAGTCTTAAAAATTTGTCTGCTCAGTCCAAATTTTTTGAATTTTGAGCCTCAGAGTCCACATAGTTCAGAGTATAGGAATAAGCCACCAGCAGCTGACTATGGTTATTAATTTTATTTCTTCATGACCCTTTCCTCATTAGCTTACCCTTTTATTTGTTGACAAATATTGGCCCAGTGTTTTCTTGTGTGTGCTAGTAGTAGGACTGGAACTCAAGGCCTGGAGCTTTTGATTTTCCTTTCTGCTCCTGGCTGGCACTCTACTACTTGAGCCACACTTGTACTATGGACATTTTTACGGTTCATTTTAGTCTCTTAGACTTTTCTGCCTCTGCTGGCTTCAAATCTCAATCTTCAACTCTGAGTCTCCTGAGTGAGTAACAAGGACTACAGGCTGAGCCACTATACCTGGCTGTACCAGTGTTGATTAAAAGGTGGTCATGGTCATGCTATATTTTTTCCTTGATTAGTTTCTAGTCTATTTCCCTGTTCCTTTCAAATATTCTGATGAGTGTGAAAGGATTCTTTAGGCTTCAGTCTCTTACTGCACAATAACATACCCTTTGTTAAGTCATACAAAATTTGCAGAACTTACTTTAATTATACGGTGAAATGTGTGTCCATTATAATAACCATTTCGGCTGTGAACACAGAAGTTTTCCACGGTCTTAGGGCACCTGGTAAGATATAAACCAATCAAAGCATCTTAAGATGATTTTCTTTGGAAGCAATTATATTTCCTAATGATGTTTTGAATGTCTGAACGATTCAGGAGTACTTTTTCAAAACCTTTAATCTCAGGACAAACAAGAGTTCAAAGGTCATATCAGTAGTGGTATATATTTTCACTGTAACAGAGTATCTTTATATTATGACTGATTAATATTTGAGTTTGACAGTATTTCAAGGTCAGTATATAGTTAATAGTAAAATGTAGCACCTTAAGATATATACATATGTATTCATATCTTAAGTTACTTCACTATTTATAGTAGATTAAGTTACTGGGAAAGGTTAATTTTCTTGTAACAACAACATTATGCTGGTGGCTCATGCCTACAATCCTAGCTACTCTCAGGAGGCTGAGATCTGAGGATTGAGGTCCCATGCCAGCCTGGAAAAAAAAGTCTGTGAGACTCTTATCTCCAATTAACCACCCTCAAACTGGAAGTGAAGCTGTGCCTCAAAGTGATGGAGCAATAGCCTTGAGCAAAACAGTGTCCAGGACCTGAGTTTAAGCTCCATGACTGACCAAAACAAAACAAAAAAACCCAACACCAACCCCTGCCCCACAACAACAAACACCCTCAAGATAGAACTTACATACTTCAAAGTTCCTAAAAAATAATTTTAAGTTACACAGTTTCAAATACACATTGTCATTAATACTTATATTATTAAGATAACAAAAATAATACTTACTCAACAGGAAAAAGTTTGATGTGAATGTCTCCCATGCTTGTATGGATAATGGCACTATCTGAAACTCGTTTTGGTCCTTCAGCTTGAGTAGCTGCCATGACTTCTTCTTTAGAAGGTTTCTCATTAAAAACATCTCGGTCAGAGTCTGCACTTTTTGTATCTTCTGGTTCTCGTTTGGTAAACTTAAGAATATTAATAAAGTGGGGGAGGGGAAAATGAAAAGTGAGAAAATGAATTAAACTTTTCACCAGAAAGTAAATTTCATTTCAAATGAAGTACTTGAGGAAAATAAATACTCTTATCAGATTTAATTTTTATCTCACTAACATGTCCTTTAAGACCTGTAAAGCAATTAAATGGCTTGTATTATTTTAATGTTTAAATAATCCATGTAGTATAATGCACATTCGTGATTCCGAATGAGATTTAACTTCTTTTGGTAGAAATTTTCTTGGTATGTAGTTAAAAATATAACCTTTATTAGTAGCAGCTCTTCTATGTTTTACTGCCACTTGTTGCTTACTTTTCACTATTAGGCTGCCTACGTATGAAGTTTGTCTCTTCCATTTACTAATTAAGTGACATGGGGGAAGTGAATTGATTTTTTCCATTTCTTATACATAAGTGGGGATAACAGTGCCTATTTCCTAATAAAGGAAGTTATGAAACCCATAGGAATGGATATAAAATACTGACAAATCATTGCCTAACACAGGGCACTACATGAACATCTTACTACTATGAACAGAACATAGTGTTAAGATGAGGATTCACAAAGAGGACAAGTAATGTATCTTGAGTTTTTTCTTTTTCCCCCAGAGTCTTACTCGATCTATTTGAACTCTGAAGCTTAGGAGGGAAAAAGCAGACTCTGAGTAAAGGTATAGAAATCTTACGATCTTCAGGGGACAAGGAAAAGAGAGAAAAATCTTTGGGATATAAAAAGTCTGGACTTCTCAAGGCCATTTCTTTTACTTAACTCAGTAAGTAGAAATTCTCTCCCAGGCCAGGTCTACCTGATGCTGAGCTCTAAGAAGTCAAAAAGGTAATGCATGACTTCCCATCTTCCCTAACATCATTCCTTGATCCACTCAAGTAGGATTCTCAATAAAAAAAACCAACCTAGAATGTTTTCATCTTAACATTTTACAATGTATTCTTCAATGGAACAAATTATCTATTGTATGATAATTTTTTTTTTTTGTCGGTCGTGGGGCTTGAACTCTGGGCCTGGGAGCTGTCCCTCAGCCCTTCAGCTCAAGGCGAGCGCTCTACCACTTGAGCTACAGCGCCACTTCCGGTTTTCTGGTGGTTTATTGGAGATAGGAGTCTCACGGTCTTTCCTGCCCGGGCTGGCTTTGAACCGCGATCCTCAGATCTCAGCCTCCTGAGTAGCTAGGATTACAGGCGTGAGCCACTAGCGCCCGGCTGTATGATAATTTTTAAAAAGTTATCTTGAATTAGTTTGTGTATGGATTTTTAAAATCATAGTTTTATTGTTGGTTCTGGGGCTTGAACTCAGGGCCAGGGCACTGACCTTGAGCTTCTTTTGCTCAAGGATAGCACTATACCATTTGAGCCACAGCTCTACATCTTGCTTAAAATAGTACTATTTTATCTCATATGATGGATTTAAACAGGGACTAAAAGAAGAGCCATATATGTGTAATGTATCTTAAGTTTAGCTTACGGTTATGTTTATCTATTAAAACAAAGAAAATTCTTAATGTTAGCTGGACAAAGAAACAATGATTTTTAAAAAAAATTTCTATTTGCTTAAACCTTAAAATGAGTATGTGTACTTTAACCATGTATATGTAAACTCTGGGGAGTTTTAATAAAGTGTTAACAAAGTGTTTTAATAGACTGGTTGGAAATTAAGATTTGTATTTTTAGAATATACCAAGAATTAAATCAGGTGGTGGTGGCTCAATGCCTGTAATCCTAGCTACTCAGGAGCTGAGATCTGAGGATTGTGGTTTGAAGCCAGCCTGGGCAGAAAAGTCTGTGAGATTCTTATCTCTAATTAACCACCAAAAAAACTGGAAGTGAAGCTATTGCTCAAATGGGCACTAGCCTTGAGCACAAAAGCTCAGGGACAGCACCCAGGCCCTGAGTTCAAGTCCCATGACTCGGGGAAAAAAAAAAAAAAGATAAAAAGATGCAGACACATATGGCTCAAGTGGTAGAATGGATGCACTGAGATCACTTCCCAATAATGTCTTGAGGAAAGAAAGAAAAAAAGCTGAAAAATAGTAAAATAAAACTTTTTTCATCTGTTGTGGGGCTAGGATTATAGGCATGAGCCACCAGTGCCTGGCAAAACATTAAAAAATTAAAACTTATGGATACTATCATGATCGTATCTACTAATTTCCTATCATCTTAGCACAAATAGTTATAGAAGCCAGGTTGAATTAAATAATAGTAATATTTGAAGTGGAAGTATTTCAGTTGGTTAGACAGTCTACTAACATGTCCAACATTCTCTTACATTGAAGGTACAAATGTAATTCCCAACATGCCACACATACCATATAAAATCTGTTCTTTTTGAAAGACGTACAGACTATTGTAGGGTCAGCTTGAATATTCTGAAGAACAGGGTTTTCAGAAGCTTTCATCTCTATAGTAGTTGCAGCACGATGCTTTTTGGCTATTCCTTGAAACAAAGCCAGTTGCATCACTCTAATATTTTCTTGTTTGCCTAAGATCCGCACACACCTGGAAAATACAGCAATTTTTTTTTTTTTGGTTGGTCATGGGGCTTGAACTTTTAGGCCTGGGTGCTGTCCCTCAGTTCTTCAGCTCAAGGCAAGTGCTCTACCAGTTGAGCCACAGTGCCATTTCTAATTTTCTGGTCATTAATTGGAGATAGAGTCTCACAGATTTGCTGCCTAGGCTGACTTTGGAGCGTGATTCTCAGATCTCAGCCTCCTGAATAGCTAGGATTACAGGTGTGAGCCACCAGCACCTGGCTAGCTATGTATTTTGTCTTTTTTTTTTAATAATTAATTTCCAGAATTGATTCCAATCATGACAACTTTACAGATAATAGACAAGGTCAATCACTGATTTATATAAAATAGCAGAAGATATCCTATAGTGTTTCACCATCCCCAAATGAGTATACTTTTTAGTTGGTAGACAAGTATAAATTTCAAATCACATAATTGTGAAGAAAATACAAACCTACTGACTGAGAGAAAACACTTGGAAGAGGAGTTTCTAGAGAACTGTTATGCTTAAGAGGAGTGAGGCCCCGAGTTCAAACTTTAGTACATGCCAATACCAAAGGTCTGTGCTGAATATACACTTTTCCCCCATTATTACTGGTCCCTAAACAATATATTGTAACTGTTTATATAACATTTACATTATATCAGGTATTATAAGTGAGAAATGACTTAAAAGTATAAAGAAGGATAGGAATAGATTATATGCAAATAAGCCATCTTATATGACATAATTTGAGCATCATAGCACAGATTTCTCTGATGTGTCTTTAAACCAATTCCCCATAGCACCAATACGTGTACCATTTTAACCCATTCCTATTATTTAATCTTTTTACCAACATTCCAAGATTTGATATTGCCAAGAACGATAACATCAATGCTTATATGTGGGAATGCATAGCATAGGGTTTCTTAAAATATCATTTAAGTTCTTTTCATTTATATTCAGGATATGAGCATAGATATTTTGTACTAAGACAAATGGAGTTTCTGCACAAAAGACTTATTGTGGTTTCATGCATTTTAACTTCTGATTTTATGTCTAAGCAGGATGTAATGCTGAATTCTGTGGCTAAACTATTTGGCATGATTAACATGAATGACACTAATTTAAATCACTAAGTAAAACAGACTGAAACTTGTTAAAAAAAACCTTGAAAACTATTCATATCTTCTTCCATTTCTTTTACAAACATTGAGTAGAAACTTTTTACATAAGATTATAAACAACTGAGAGACCACAGAAAAATCCAGTCAAAACATTTGGTTAAGTTTAGACATTTGGGACCATTCCACTTTTCTTGTAACAAACAGAACTCTCATTGTTCTCCTAATGGAGAAAATGGTCCTGCATAAATGTATTTTTAAAAACCATACTTATATTGAAGCTTACCGGTTTGTTTCTACATTTATAACTTTAATGCCGAGCATTGTTCCATATAGCACGAAGTGTCCAGTTTCATCAAAAACTATATTAATTAATCTTACAGCATCCACTTTCTCCAACTCACGCTCTACTGCCATTCGTCGACCAAATTCCATGTCTGGTAGCTGTTGCCTCATTTGTTGTAGTTCAGTAAACATCTAGGAAATAATGTGAAAAATGCTATTCCTTCTACCCCACCACCACCCAAACAAAACGAAGGAGAATAGAAGCGCTGTACACATTAAGTACCCTTAAGAGTTTAAACTTCTATATCTTCAGAAACTTAAGCCCTAAAAGCAGGACAGAAAAGATACTTCAGGTCTTCAAGTATGCTCAGTGGCAGATCTGGAATTTGTTCTTAGCCTGCATGAGGCCCTATGTTTAATCCTCAGTGTAACCACTTATAAAATCAAAGTATTTTGCATTAAGGATAAGTGATTTTTCTAATTAAATATTTTCTGTACAGAAATGATAAATTGGCTTCTTCCGTTTTATTTTTGCAGTACTAGAAATTGGACTCAGGACCTGGTGCTTGCTTAGGTAGAGGCTCTACTGCTGAGCCATGCCCTCTGCTTTTTTAGGGTCTAGTTGTTTTTGAGGATTTTATTTTTGGCTCTAGTTATTTTTGAGAATCTTATTTGACAGTATCTTACCTCTTCCCTGAGCCAGCTTGAATCATGTTGCCACACCTAACTTTTTCTGTGAATGGGTCTTGTGAATGCTTTTGCTTGGATTGGTCTCAAACTATAATCTTCCTAATCTCTATCACTAGAGTAGCTAGGAATATGGGTGTGAGCCACAAGAGCCCAGGCTGTTGTACTGCCTTTATTATTATTTTCTTGGTGTACTGCCTTTTAAAAAGCCTCAGACTGGCAGTTTACAATGACATAAAAGGCACATAAATAATTTTAAATTTTACAGTGACTGAATTAAGCACAATAAAAACAAAATTCGTCTGAATTTTTATTCAACTTAATGCATCCAAAATATCACAATTTCTTTTTTTTTTTGTCGGTCGTGGAGCCTGAACTCTGGGCCTGGGCGCTGTCCCTGAGTTCTTCAGCTAAAGGCTAGCACTCTACCACTTGAGCCACAGCACCACTTCCAGCTTTTTCTTCTTATGTGGTGCTGAGGAATCGAACCCACAATTTCTAAAGTAACAATTTTAACAACTGAAACTTGTTTTTGAAATTTTGCATATATTTCATTTGAGTAACTCTCTCTTTGGGTCTAGATGCATCTGGCACTCAGTAGTCACCTGTCACTAATGAACAACAGAGCTATAGACTTTGAAATCCTTGTTCAAGGATTATGTGTTTGATGTAACAAATACTCAAATTTTTGTTGAATGAACTATTATCTTACTAATTTATAACAAATTCTTATTTCAGCTAGAATTACAGATGTGAGCCACAAGTGCCTGACTTCATGCTTATCTTAACTGAAAGGCTTCCAGTTTTTCTGGATATGTGAAGCACAAAAAATTTAAAAAAAATAAATAAAGGGAGTATGTATGTCAGGATTCAGGTAGGAGGAGTTCAACATCTAACAGCTTACAGACCTTGTTAGGCTTTCTTGTCTGTAGTATCTAACACAGACAAGCTGACATACATTCAATTATTGGTATGCTAGGAATTTAAGTACATTTTGATGGTTTCTGTTAGAAAACTCAGTTTTGAGGACATAAGTCTTTAGGCAGCCATCAGTAATATTATTTTGTGTATGTTTATTCAATCTAATAAGCATTTGACCATGTGTTTTTACCAACAGTATCCTATTCTAGTCTTCATAGCAAGGCCTGTATAATATACAACTTCATAGTTATATGCACTGACTGTGCATATTTCACTAACTTAATAAATACTAAAAAGTAAAACTTCACACCAATTTGTTAAACTGTTAAAAAGTATTTCCACCTCATCAAAGAAGAGATTCCACTTACTAGTCATTATTTTTTATTTGTAGTACAATTAACGTAATTAATGAATGCTATATTCCTATTAATATAAATGAAAACAGTCTTATTCAGAATCTTATAGCTTTACTCCTGATTTCCTCAACTCAGTTCTATCATTTCAACAAATGTTGAAAACAATAATAGTGTATCTAAAAGTTTTTTTTCTGATATTTCCTTCCTGGAAGAGCTTCAAAAAGCTGCACTCTGGTCATGTGTACAGAATGAATAGTTTAAGAAGGAATGAGGACATACAATAAGGGTTGAGGATCTTAAGAAAACTATAAGCTGCAAACAAACATTGAGCTACATGAATATGTTAAATACCACATAATAAATCTAACAGTGCTGCAAAGAACATCAACTCAAGATAAAAAAAAAAACTGAGTAAAAACTTTAATGTGCTAAGAGAAAATAATCATTAAGCTAGAAGTCTAGACGAGGGGGAAAAAAGCCCAGTGTTAGTGATTTATGCCTATAATCCTAGCTCCTTAGGGGGTTAAGACCTGGAGGATCCCAGTTGAAAGCCAGGGTTTGACTCTCTCTACAATTAACCAGCATAATGCTAGACTGGAGGTGTGGCTCAAGTGGTACAGCACTGCAAGGCCCTAAATTCAAGCTCTGATGTTGATTTACCCACTGCCCACCCCCAGCAAAAAAAAAAAAAAAAAAAAAAAAAAAAAAAAAAAAAAAAAGGAAAAAAAAAAAACTTTGAGGAACAGCACAAATAAAAACATTTTTAGACAAAATGATTAAATCCCAATTATACTTACACTTAATGATTCATCAAAGACTCTCATAAGTTTTCCAGTTAAAAACCTGAAAATTCTAACTTTTCTATCAGATCCAATGGTAGCTATTTTCTTCCCATCAGGTGAAAAACATATGCTGGTTGGAAAAGCCTTACATTTGGCAAATTCATATAAGTCTGTGTCAGTTTTATATTCCCAGTTCACGTTTTTTGGGAATTTATATTCATGAGGAGGCCCAGTCCAGTACTCGATCATTCCGGATTTGTCAGAAGACACCACTGCTTTGTAAACTGGGTTTAGCCTTATCTGAGTAAGAGGAGATGTATGGAGTTTGTCAAATATATGAAGTGGCTGGTTATCTCCACGACCATCATAAATGAAAATTTTTCCTGTACTCTTCTCAGAAGCAGCAACTGAAGATATTGCATCTCCTGGGCAATAGATCCATTCACATTGTCCTGGAAAATAACTAAAGCAGTAAACAATTAGGGGAAAGTGTTACTACAAGTACTCCTCCCTAGCATATTAACAAAACCAAAACATAAAATGACAATAATACAAGAAAAGTCCTAGCCAATGGTTTAGACAATTTTGGATGTTTTACTGAAAATTAAGAGACAAAGAATGAAGAGGAACCACTAAGAATAGTTACTAAATTTTCTCTGATATCATCATTGTAATGGTAACGCTAAGGATCTACCATACCATAAGAACAGATATGCATAAAACACCCTATATTTATTTCTCTTTGGTACACAAGGAAAAAATCTAAACAGACCTGGGCTTCAAGGTATTTTAGGCCATTGTCTTTTGGATGTACATTACAACCTACTTTCATATAGATTAGTAACTATTATTTAAGACTAATAAAAATACTTAAATTATGATAGTATTCAAGAAAACCATTGTCCTAATCAATATTAGTATTAAAACTATACATAAGCGTTGAAAGCTGGGTGCCAGTGGCTCACATGCCTCTAATTCTAGCTACTCAGTAGGTTGAGATCTGAGGATCAAGGTGCAAAGCAAGCCTAGGCACACTCTTATTTCTAATTAACTACCAGAGAACCAAAAATAGAGATGTGGTTCAAGTTGTAGAGCAAAAGAGATCAGGGACAGGACCCAGGCTCTTAGTTCAAGCCTCAAGACAGGCATAAAACAAAAACACAAAAACCCAGTAACAAAAAAAGTGTAAGCTTTGGGCATGCTGCCCAATGAAGAAAAGTATAGAAGAACGTGGACAGATTTAATCCATATACCAAGCATATTCAAATGTGCTGTCCTCTGCAAAGGAGTCACTTGGAGAAATGACACTATTATACAAAAATGGTGCTGGTGCTCAAAACTTTTTTGGAGCTTTTTTGAATTTTTTTTTTTTGTTGTTGTTGTTGGTCATTGAACTTGAACTCGGCCTGTGTGCTGTCCCTCAGCTCTTCAGCTCATGGCTAGCGCTCTACCACTTGAGCCACAGCGCCACTTCTACCTTTCTCTGTTTATGTGGTACAGAGGAATAGAACCCAGGGCATCATGCAAGCAAGGCAAGCACTCTATCACTGAGCCACCTTCCCAGCCCCAACTTTTTGAATTTCTGTCAATTCCTGAAACATATCTTCCTTTGAATATACTCAAAGGTCTAATGTCTAATACTGATGACTGATTGGCTTTTTTTGTTGTTGTTGTTGGTCATGGGGCTTGAACTCTGGGCCTGGACGCTGTCCCTCAGCTCTTCAGCTCAAGGCTAGCACTCTACCACTTGAGCCATAGTGCCACTTCCGGTTTTCTGATTGTTTATTGGAGATAAGAGTCTCATGGACTTTCCTGCCTGGGCTGGCTTTGAACCATGATACTCAGATATTGGCCTCCTGAGTAGCTAGGATTACAAAAGTGAGCCACTGGTGTCTGGCTTGAATTTGCTTTATTTTTTGTCAGTCATGGGCTTGAACTCAGGGCTTAGGTACTGTTCCTGAGCTTCTTTTGCTCAAAGCCTACCACTTGAGCCACAGCACCACTTCTGGCTTTTTCTCTGTATGTGGATGTGAACCCAGGGCTTCATGCATGCTAAACAAGCACTCTACTGGGGCTGGGAAGGTGGCTCAGTGGTAGAGTGCTTGCCTTGCATGCATGAGGCCCTGGGTTCGATTCCTCAGCACCACATAAGCAAAAAGAAAAAAGCCGGAAGTGGCGCTGTGGCTCAAATGGTAGAGTGCTAGCCTTGAGCTGAGGGATAGTGCCCAGGTCCAGAGTTCAGGCCCCCACGACCGGACCAAAAAAAAAAAACAAAAAAAAAAACAAAAAAAACCAAGCACTCTACCACGAAGCCACATTCCTGGCTTTTTCACAATAGCAAATGTATAGAGGAAACAATCTTGTAGAAATACAGGATATCAAGTTAATCAACTCTGTGATTAAAAAAAGTTATCGTAAATGAGAGACTTTGTTGGTTTTAGTGGTTCATAAAATCTGATTCAAAGTTAGATTTGAAATATGTATTCAATGCAGTCCACAATATAATAGGTTTCTTGGATATAGTACTCCTTCATGGGTAATTAGGTTAAAATGATGTCATAAGGGTAAATCCTTAATCTAAAAAGCCTGTGACCTTATTAAAAGAGAGGGAGCTTTCCTGTTTATTCAAACTAAGTCAAGAAAATACAATGAAGCCGGGCGCTGGTGGCTCACGCCTGTAATCCTAGCTACTCAGGAGGCTGAGATCTGAGGTTCAAAGCCAGCCCGGGCAGGAAAGACCGTGAGACTCCTATCTCCAATAAACCACCAGAAAACAGGAAGTGGCGCTGTAGCTCAAGTGGTAGAGCGCTCGCCTTGAGCTGGAGAGCTGAGGGACAGCGCCCAGGCCCAGAGTTCAAGCCCCACGACCGACAAAAAAAAAAAAAGAAAAAAAGAAAAAAAAGAAAATACAATGAAAAGGCTGGCAGGATTTTTTTGCAGGAACCTGGACCTTAGATTTTCCTAGCCTCCAGAATACTGAAAAAATTTCTGTTTAAGACAATGTTCAGTCTAAGGACTGAACTCAGAGCAGGACTCAAACTTGGTACCTGAGGCTTTCACTCACTGGTTAGTGCCTATCAACCGAGTCACACCTCCAACCCCATTCAGAAGCAGAGTAAGCCAAGTTCCAAAGCTTTCTGACAATGTTATGATTCTCAGGATGACATTCACTGAAATATATATGAATATATCACTTTTACTACTGTAATGTCTAATCACATACTGAGTATATCCTAAAAGCTTAAAAATCAACAAATTCTGAAAACCCTTATAAGAATTCAATTCTGCATTGTCAAGTACAGTATAGCAAAGAAGTTAGTTCCGAATTAGCACTACTTAAGACAATGGATCTTCAATAATGTACTATGAGGTATTAGTTGAATACAATCTGTTATGATGCTGCTTAGAAATTTCTGTGATTAATGATTAAAAACCTGAGTATCAGCCTCCAAACAACATCACAAGGATTAACTTAATTTTCCTAAGCAGAACCCCAAAGCCCATTTTTTTAAGAGTGTTAATATATTACGAAATGGTGAAATTTAACTTAAAAAATTATTTATTTAGGTTAAAAGAATACTTTAAAGACTCACCCAAGCTTCAGCATGTTGATCATGTCAAAGTTCACTACATCAAAGACCTTCATTGCTTTATCGTCACCCACAGAACAGAACAATGCTCCCTCAGAGCTAACTGCTATACTCTCAATAACTCCTATTTAAATAAAATACTCTAGTAAATACCAATGAAATAACCATGCATGATTCAAAGAAAATAAAAGGATTTTTTTTTTTTCGGTCTGTCATGGGGACTGGGCCTGAACTCTGGGCCTGGGTGCTGTCCCTCAGCTCTTCAGCTCAAGGCTAGCGTTATACCACTTGAGCCACAGTGCCACTTCTGCTTTTTCTGCTTATGTGGTGCTGAGGAATTGAACCCAGGGCCTCATACAAGCAAGGCAAGCACTCTACCACTGAGCCACCCTCCCAGCCCCATAAAGTATGATTTTGAAGGAAACTTTAATCAGCAGTATTTCAAAGAGAGATACCAAAGGGGAGAAAATGTAATGTTCTTACCAAGGTGGCTACGAAAATGCTTAACAAATTCGATTCCCTCTTCTATTTTTTTCCAGAACTTCACATGACCATCATGACTGGCAGTAATAATAAAATCTGTCCTGCACAGATGAAAAAATTTGAAGTTAATTTCTATGATAGATGCTTGAATCACTCTGTAGATTCAAAAGCAAATGTCCACTAACAATCCTGACTTAAAAACAGCCTTATTTTTGTTGTTATTATTCCCTTTTCTCCTTTTGTTTTTTTGAGCTAGGCCCTCTCTATATAGCTAATTCTGGCCTCAAATTCAAAAACCTCCATTTTCAGACCCTCTATAATGATATGATTACAGGCTAGTACAACTACACCTGGTTTTCTTTTTTGGTTGTTGGCTTTTTAAAAAATATTCCCTTGTGCAGACCCTTGTTGGAATACATATAAAACACTGCAATCCACTTTAATCCTGGATTTGGCTCAGAATTCAACACTGAAATAAGTGTAACTTTCTTAAGGCAGTGCTGAGATGTGAACTCAGGACATCAAGCTTTCAAATCCTCTACCATAAGTCACACTCTCAGCCCTGTTTCCTGGCTAGCTGGGAATTATGGTTGTGTTCCACACACACATTTTTTTTTTTTTTTTGCGGGGGGGGGGGGGGGGAGGGGGGGGCGGGGCAGGGAATATGATCTTACTAATTTTTACCAGACTAGCTTCAAACTTCTAGTCTCTTATTTCTGCTCTCCTGAGCAGGTAAGACCAAGACTTTAGGGTTTCTTTTTCCCTTTTTTGGTAGTACTAGGGTTTGTACTTAGGCCTTGGGACAAGCACTCTACCAGTTGAGTCATACCTCCAGTCCTTTTTGCTTTAGTTGTTTCTCAGATAGGGTCTTGTTCTGTCAGGCTGTTCTTGGACCTCTATCTTCCTACCTCTGCTTCCTGCATAGCTGAGATTATAAGCATATGTGGCCAGTCAGGTTTTTTGAGATAGAGATCTGGTTAACTATTTTTGTCTGGGCTTACCTGGAACCACCATCAACTCATCTTTGCTGCCTTTGTAGTTGGGATTACAGGCAAGGGCTACAAGGACCTGCAAGGCTGCAACATTTTTACGGCTAAATATTTTCTACATGAAGTCTTTTACGGAAAGGTCTACTACTCTTCAGAAGTTGATACAGAATGCTCATATTAAAAAAACATTTGTACCTTAGCCAAGGTATTTTGGTTATTTAAGGGCCAAAAAGATTTTGGGTAGAACAGTTTCTTCTATAAGGTATATAAAAAGAGAAACCATTTATTGAAATTTACTTTATGTAAAATACACATATTAACTTAATTGACCTTTACAACAACTATTACATGGGTATTTTTTTTAATCACTGTTTTATAAGTCAGAAAATAGTTTTAAAATGCCCCAGGTCCAAAGATAGTGAGTGGCTTTCAGATTACATAACTACATCTCTAGTTTTAAAAAAGAATAAAATTTATGAGAGTACTATCAATGCTAGCAACTATAAGCTGCTTTCTACATTGGCAAGTTTGGATTAGGCAAGATGCTCTTATTTGATAAGCATCTTATATATAAAATATGAAAAGAGAAACACTAATATCTGAAATGCAATTTGTGTTCAAGAGAAAAACATAGTAATCCATCCAAACATAGTAATCCACCTATTTTCCATATTCAACATCCTCTAATCTACCACATCTCATACAGATTTCTGTTCTCTACCTATACTTGCTCCATTTAAATTCATTCATCTCACCATAGCCAGGGTGTTCCTTAAAAAAAAAAAGTTATTCTCTTCTCACAAGTTCAAAATCCATATAAAGAACAGAAATCCTCTGGGATTTAGCCCTTAACCTTTTTCTCCTAAACTTCAGTTTCATCATCTATAATATGAAGATGATATACTGTTTAACACAATTGTTCCAAATTGGAAATTTGTGAAATTGAGCAATTTATGAAAAAAACCTTAGCACAGTACTTATACACATAGTTGAGATCAAGAAGCACTAAGTATTACTGCTATTATTTCCTTTCTCCAAATGACCTTCACAGCCATTCTGAAAATCTTGGATAGTTCCAAAATGTCTTAGTTCCCACTATTTATTGGTGTCAAAGACATCAACAATTATTACCATCTTAAGTAATAGTCCCCCTTCTTTTACTATCTTAAGTAATAGTCCCTCTTTTTTGGATAGCTCAGTTATGAGCTGCCTCATCTCTCTCTTGGCATTTTATCATAACACACACATACACACACACACACACACACATATATATATACATGTATATGTATGTACACACATATCAGAGGATTTCTTCTAGAGAATTTATTATATAAGAAAGAACATATAGAACATAAGTTTTTCTAAAAAATTGAGAAAAAATATCATAGACTTACTTGGTGCACACCACATGGGTGATAACATCTCTATGCATGTAACTGCGCTCATACATGGATGCACTGGGGAGATTATCAAGGTAGACTCTTTCAAACTCAAGAACTGAGGAGAATAAAAAAAAAACACTTATTTCAATAAACAAATAATTGTACATTTTGTATTTAGAATATTCTAAATTCTAGTTTACATTTTACTGTAGGTTTTACTTTCTCTCAATATACACATATAAGGATTTATTCAGTATCTGTTGTCAGTATCTGTTGTCAGAAAACTAACCAGTCAGTTATGACAGCTTCCCTAGGTACTATAATATACATGCTTAGCTGTTTCAAAGATTTAAGAACTGAGTGGTTTTGGCTTAATATAGTTTTCAAAACATTAGAAAGTTCATGAAAATAGCATGACCATGTTCCTAAACAATGTAGATCCTAGGAACTAGTGCTGATTTAAGAGGTCAATGACTATCTGTGGATGTGGATGTAGAGTCATACATTTACCTATCATGTCTTGTGAAAGTGTATATACAAGTCTAATACTCAAAGGCCATGTTTGAATGAATAGCCCTATTTCTAGAAAGCCTATTAAATACCTACTCTTTTACACCAAATTTTGTCCCTCCCCTTATCCTTTTCTTTTGTGGTACTAGGATTGACCCCAGTGCCTTACACGTGCTAGGCAAGTGCTCTACCAATAAGCCAAAATCCTAGCCCTAGATACAAATTTTGACACTATTTAAAAAGAATTCTTCCATGAATTTTATGTTAGGTGAAAACAGGAGTATTATAGTTGAAGACTAGCCCAGGCATAAAAGAACCTTTCTCAAACCATAGCTGGGTACAATGGCTAGTGCCTGTCATTACAAGATGTGTGACAGTGAGGCTTGGAGGATAGGGGTTCTAGGCCAGTTGGGAAGAAAAGTCCTCCAGACTTACTGTTGGAAACTGGATATTGTGATCCTAGCAAAGGCAAGAAGCCTAAAGTAGGTGATTACAGCTCAGATACGAACATGCAGAAAGTTGAGATCCTATTCTAAAAATAACCAATGAAAAAGGACCAGAGGCATGGCTCAGTGGTACTGAACCAACTTAGCAAGCCTGAGATCCTGAATTCAAATCCTAGTACAACTATCACCACTACTAAAAAAGAAAAATTCTTGTTTCTAGTTTTTCTTCTTCAAGCAGAATATACTGTTGACTGACTTAAAAACCCGAAAGCACCTTATTAAGAATATTGTTTAGGGGCTGGGAAGGTGGCTCAGTGGTAGAGCGCTTGCTTTGCATGCATGAGGCCCTGGGTTCAATTCCTCAGCACCACATAAGCAAAAACAAAAAAAGCTAGAAGTGGCGCTGTGGCTCAAGTGGTAGAGTGCTAGCCTGGAGCTGAAGAGCTGAGGGACAGCACCCAGGCCCAGAGTTCAGGCCCCGCTACCGGACCCCCCCACCCCCCCAAAAATATTGTTTATACTTACTTCCTAATAGCATTTATTTTTGGATTTTCCCATTTTCATTTCTTTTAGTACAAAAATGCATGTCAAAATACTTCAATGCAGTAAGATAATTAAGCAACAGCATAAGCACTATAGTTCTCATAGAGATATTTACGCACTGGAGCAAAACAGGAATGATTCCTGTCCTTACATGTTTAGTCTTTAAACTTTCAATGAGAAAGCCAATGAATATACAATTATAAACAGTAGCAAGTGCCACAAAGGAAAAGGTTGATATGGAAACATCCAACAGGAGGATCAGAAAGTTTAAAAAAAAAAGATAATATATGGGTGAAATTTCTAAAAAAAAAAAATCGGCTTTGTCAATTTGAATCCACAAAAATATAAAGGCTACCTGCCTTCACATATACTCAGTGTCATAAACCTTACCTCAGAGTTAGGATAAATGTGTTTCTGAAACTCAGCCAAGACTGGGGAAGTCACATGCTTCTCAGATGAGGTGACATAAAGGCTAAGGGTTAAGTGGAATTCAATCCAGTGGAAAAATAAATTATTCTAGGTAAAGATAAGTAATATTTTAGAAGAAAGAGCACATGGCCCATTCTCAAGTTGCTTAGTATGGCTGGAACACAAAACAAAGGATTGGGAGATAAGGCTAATGAGAGATGTACTGGGGAGGTAGACATCAGATCATCAGCTAGGGAGTTTGAGCTTTGCTTTGAAAATAAAAATCACTGAAGAGTATTAATTAGGGGAAGGATGATAAGGTCATATTTGAGCTTTAGAAAGATCATATTTTAACGGTCTTAAATGTTTCACTAAAGAACATTTTACAGAAAAACAAGAGAAACAAGAAAACTTACCTTTTTTCCCCCTTAAAAATATTTTACTCCACATTAAGTGGCAAAATACTTCAGCTCATGTCTCAGGAATTTTGATCTGGAAACCACAGACCTCAGGTTTGGATGAAAACATTTGTGACCCAAAAGGCTTAAGTCACTTTCCCAACATCTTGAAAACTCATGGAGTAAAGAGTTTTAAATCCTTTCCTAACTGATTTTAAATTTGCATCGCTTTCCTTCCGTGAGCCAAACACAGTAACACCACTCGTTCTGAAAGCCTTTCAAGAGAACCAAAGTACTACTCTCTGACACTGGCTACCTTAGAAATTTCAATCTCAGCCGCTACAAGGACCAAAGGAGAGGGAGGCGCCCCGCCCCGTACGTTACGTACGGGTAAGTGGTGGTTTCAGCGTGTTATAGTAACCCAGTGGTTAACAGTGCCACACACTCTCAAAAGGAAGCGGGTACTAAGCGCAAATCACAACCGGGGAGGACGGTCTAGCATCGAGTGGCCAGTTAGATGACGATTTTCTGTCCGGAGGACAGGAACCCTTTCCCATCCTCCCCCCCCTCCCCGCCCTCCGACCCCGCCCCGGTGGCGCGCGGGCTTGAAATCCACCCTCCCGCCAGCAGGCGCCGCGTCCGAGCCGCTCCCCGCGTCCGTCGGCGCTACCTTTCCTCTTCTTGGCCAGTGTGGCCTCCACAGGTAGAGGCCCGACCCAGCGCTCTTCGTTCTCCTCGTCATTCTCTTGGGCTCCCGCTACGACCACCGCCAACTCTCTCTCGCTCGGTTCGGATTTTTCTGGATCTTCTGGGTCCCGGCGCCTTCTCCGCCTGGTTGGGGGATCGCTGCCGCTTTCCGCCGCCATGTCTGACTCGTCAGGAAAGGCGCGACCCACGGTTCGGGCGACGGGTTCCAGATGATCGGCTCAGGCCTTTGGCGTCATCTCCGAAGTGAGCCTCTGGATTGGTCGTGGGGAAGAGCCAATCAGCGAACAGCGCGCGCCGGAGTCCCGTGACCCACCGCCGAAAAGCCGTTAAAACCGAGCAGCAAGCGGCCGAGTCGCCCAGAACGTTCCGCTCGCGGCGGTGTGCGGGTGAGATACGGTGTTGGGGAGAACGCCAGAACCGTTGGAAGCTTTTCCGCGGGGGGCAGGCAGTCTGGAGGGTCCGGAGCTTCTGCCGGGGCTGTGGGACCCTAGCTGGGGATACCGAACGGCCTCTTGGGCCCTGGAACGCCGCGGGTGCAGGGGGCGGGGCTGGTGGGAGCCCAGTGGCCGGCGGGTTCCCTTCGGGCTCTGAGGAACTCTTCTCTTCCGACCTCCTTTATTCTTCTTTCCGAAGGAGGAGGCCAACTATCGCCCCTTAGGGGTTTCTGGGAGAGAAAACCAGCTTGAGCCCGAGGCCAGGCGCCCCCCCCCCCAAGTTCCCCGCTGTGATAGCAAGCGGCCTTTCCCCCCAGCTGGCCGGAGGACTGGAGGCCCGCCCCTCTCCCTGGTGCTGGGGAGTGAGCCGGGGCTTCTAGAATGCCATCTGCCCAAACGACCTTCCTTCCTTGGAAGGTGCAGATCCCGAGCCCTGCCCTGAGGCCAGTTCAGGCACAAAGTTAGCCATCCATACTGGTGGTGGTTATGGCTGTGATTCTTGCTATGCCAGAGGTGCAGGTAGGAAGATGGGGGTTGAGGCTAGCTGGACAAACGAGGCCAGATAGTACCTGAAAAAATAGCCAAAACTGGTAAGGGCTGCCCGGGAAGGGGGTGTGAGCGTGCCTCTAGTGCCTGCGAGGTAGAGTTCAAAACCTAGCTTCTCCCAAATTGACATCTTCTTTTCTTTCAGAAAAAGAGAAAAAGCAGTTGAAACTTTGTATTCAAGAGCCTGTGATTGCCTCTTTCAAACCAGGAAAAACTGTCTTGTTTACTTAGGCTTTGGTAGTCAATTTTCTTTTTTAAGAAGCTCCTGACCTGTCCTCATGTCTTGTCTGACTGCTTTAGTCAAATAACTTTTGTATATCATGTTTGCCTTACCCATTCTTTTTTTTTTTTTTGTTGGTCGTGGGGCTTGAACTCTGGGCCTAGGCGCTGTCCCTCAGCTCTTCAGCTCAAGGCGAGCGCTCTTACGACTTGAGCTACAGCGCCACTTCCGGTTTTCTGGTGGTTTATTGGAGATAGGAGTCTTACAGTCTCTCCTGCCCAGGCTGGCTTTGAACCGCGATCCTCAGATCTCAGCCTCCTGAGTAGCTAGGATTACAGGCGTGAGTCACCAGCGCCCGGCTTGCCTTACCCATTCTTATATCCTGTTTTTTGTTTTTATGCCTTGAAAACATCTCTACATCAGTATAGCTTATACTTCCAGTGTCTGGTCTTTGTGACAAACCTGGTAATAGTAAAGAGACAGTGCTAAGGGTCGTAGTGTAGGGATCTAATAAACATTTACTAATATTTATTACCTACTGGCCTTATTCTTCCAAGTAAGTTTCTCTAACCTTCACTATTCTGAATTCTCAAGATACTTGTCTATGTTGTATAACTTACCACAAAGCACCTCTAGCTGGCTGAAATAATTTCACGGTTCAGTTTCTGTCTCTTTATAAGAATTTTAGCTTCACAAGGGCAGACACTTTTTCAACTACACATTGTTAGTTATGCTGTGATTAATGGTTCATATGAGGAACCATTTTTAATAAGTGAATATAGCTTAGGTTACATAAAAACTTTAATGTTTAATGTTAATGTTATTAACACTAATGAATATTAATAGTTTCCTGGTGAAAAGTGTGCATGTAAGTTGGTATGTCATAATATTCCTAAACATAGTGATGTTCTTCAAGTGATTATGTATTCTAATCTTAACTTGAGGATTTCTAAAGTTGACCTGTATTATTTTTTCTTAGGAAGATAGATTTAAAGATATAAAATGTGAGAAAAGGATAAAGGTAAACTCCTAAATGTGTTTAGGTGTATGGGGTTTGTTTTTTGGGGGGGGGGCGGTCATGGGGCCTGACCTCTGGGCCTGGGTGCTGACCCTCAGCTCTTGAGCTCAAGGCTAGCACTCTACCACTTGAGCCACAGCACCACTTCAGCTTTTTCTGTTTATATAGTCCTAAGGAATCGAACCCAGGGCCTTATGCATGCAAGTCAAGCACTCTACCACTGAGCCACCTTCCCAGCCCTGGTGTATGTGTTTTGAAGTAAACAAATTTACTTCTGAAAGGTCTGGATACTGGAAGTCTGAGATCAGCACATCATCATTTTCTGATTCTTCTGACAGTAATTTTGCAGGTGGCAGACAATTGACTTGTGTGCTCCAGTGTGGAAAGAATAAATGTTAATGTTCTTATTTGTATATGAATGCTGCGTCATAGGCATACAGTTTTATATTTTTGCATAATGATAAAATAATTTTACTCATCAATTTCCTACCGTACGGAAAAAGATCAGTTCACACTTATGAGTTAAGGTGTATTTAAAGCAAATATTTATATAATTTATTATAGAATAAAATATTTTATAATTGTAAATTACAAGTTCTTGGCTTTATTATAGTTAGGTAAAGAACATATTTTATGTAAAGATTTTCAGATATGACATCAGTTACTTATATGGTCTAGCTACATTCAGATTATTGATGATGTTCATCGCTAACAGTGATATAATTATTTGCTAGATACAGATCAGACTTCATATATACTAGCTCATTCAATTCTCATAACCCTATGGGATTTTTATTTCACAGATAAGAAATTGACTCAGAAGTAAATATTTTTGTTTATTTGTATGCTAATGCTTGTCTAAGATACCATAGTTGTTCAGTATCAAAGTTGGGATAACCTAGACAGTTTGGTGTAGAGTTCATATCTGTAAAGTTTTTTTTTCAGGTAATGTCATAAATTGGCATACTTGTATATAGTTATAAGCATGTCTGTAGGATTATTCCTAGAAGAAGAATTTCTGTGTCAGAAAAACAGGGCAAGAGCTGGCACACTGGCCAAAATGGGGAGGGAGGAGTGGTCAGAGGAGAGAAAGACCAAGCTAGACAGAGTAGCTCCAGACTCTATAGCTACTTAGGATGCAAAGATGGAGGATTGAAATTTGAGGCAAACTCGGGGATAAAAAGTTTAAATCATTCCATCATAACAAGTGGCTGGGTGAGGTGATACATGCTTGTTACTCTAGCTATAGGGGAAGCACAATGGCTGCTGGGTGCCTTGGTGAGTGCCTGCCATCCCCATCCACATGGGGAAGCACAAGTAGAAAGACTGGAGCCCAAGACAGCCTGATAAAAAGTTAGCCCTTACCTTAAAAGTTATTAACACAAAAAGGAACTAGAAGCGTGGCTTACGTGGTAGAATATGGTTAAGACTTGAGTTCAATCTCCAATACTGTTGCTTATTCTGTGAGTAGTTGGGTCTCCTTCCATATGCTTGACTATATTGTTCTTATCAAATTTTATATTGTTGTAGTCTGAATAAATACTAAAACTTGTTAATTTGCATTTTTGTAAAATACAGGTGCTTAGTTATTTTTTGTGTATTTAAAAGTAAATTTTTCTTTGAATTCTCCATTTATGGCCATTACCCATTTTTTTTTTTTTTTTTTTGGTCTGGTCGAGGGGCCTGAACTCTGGGTCTGGGCGCTGTCCCTCAGCTCTTCAGCTCAAGGCTAGCACTCTACCACTTGAGCCACACTGCCATTTCCGGCTTTTTTCTTTTTGCTTATGTGGTGCTGAGGAATCAAACCCAGGGCCTCATGCATGCAAGGCAAGTGCTCTACCACCGAGCCACCTTCCCAGCCCGAACCCACTTTTGTTGGGTTGTTTTTGTTGATTATTGTAAAGTAAAATTCAGACACAAAAAATTGCTTGTATTATAAAAGTCTGGTTGAAGGATTATTATAGCCTTTCCTCCTAAAGTAATTGATGGTTCCTTTGATGGGAATCACTTTCTTAGGTTTTTTTGTTTTTTTTTAAATTTTAAATGGTGGTTGGTTGGTCTTACAGGCATTCATTATACATTAAGGAAATTGGTCTTGGTTGCTGTATTTATTTCTATGAGTTTTTTTTTTTAGCTTTCACATATAGGTGATAATGTGTTATTTGTTTTTACATATTGCTGCAAATAACAGCATTTCATTCTTATGTTGAAACATTCCGTTTATTCATCTGTTTATAAGCATTATCCATATCTAGACTACTGTATTTAGAGCTGCAGTAAACATGAGAGAGTACAGTTATCTACTCAACATACCAATGTTCTGTCCTTTGGATATATACCTCATTTTGGAGTTGTAAGATCAGACATTAGTTCTTTTCTGTTGTCTGGATAAATGTACATAATGTCTATACTCACTTATTAAAATCCAGGAATACTATATTAATATTTTCCTTTAGAATGAAGGATTTTTGTCTATGTTGATCTTTGCTGTATTTTACCTAGATGAGAATCTGACAGGTAATGTGTTCAATAAATAATTCTCTTTTTTTGTGACCACCTTTTTTTATTCTTGAAAGATCTTTCTCCTTAGTCTTAAAAAAATTTTTTTTTAACAATGTAGAATTTGGAGCTTGGAGGTGACACTATAAGTTATAAACAGTGAAATGCTTAGGAATCTCCACGACCTTTACTATTGTTAATTTGTATTTATAATTCATTTCTTTGCATAGTGACTACAATCCTGCTATTAATGCACATGATACTCAGCAAACAAATACCTTGTATACTGTATCAGAAACATCCTCATCCATATGTATCATATCAATAAATAAATCTTAAATGAATACTTTTTATTTTAGTTTTTCCTTTAAGGCTAAGAAAAATCACCAAGGATATGTCTGTGGTTGAGCAAGATCTAGATCCAGATAGTACTACAGGTACAGAATTTGTTATAGATTCTGAAGAAGAACTTATTAAAGAATGTGAAGAACTCTGGAAAGATATGGAAAATGTAAGTATCAAAAGATAAAATTGATTTGTCAGGTATTACAATATTTACATGAATTACAATAGCAATTATGGTTAGGAAGGAAATAATTTTGCTGGTTCTCCAAAGCTGTTATCATATGTGATAATTGTATACCTTTTTGGACCTATAAAAACTTACTGAAAAAGCATATACAAAATCAGCTATTGAAAAAGGAAAAATTGTGGTAGTTTCTGCTCTTGAGATTATTACCTTGTATAGGTAAGATAATTATATTGTATATAATAAAATATTAGAAGTGTTATTCTGGGCATCAGTGGCTCATGCCTTTAACCCTCGCTACTCAAAGAGGTTAAGGTCTGAGGATTATGGCTCAAAGCTGGCCTGGGCAAGAAAGTTTGTGAAACTTATCTCCAGTTAAATCACAGAACAAGCCAGAAGCTGGTTCTGTGGCTTAAGTGGTAGAGTGATAGCCTTGAGCAAAAGAGCTCAGGGACAATGACCAGGCCCAGAATTCAAGCCTCAGGACTTTGGGCAAGTCAAAAAAAAGTGTTGGAATAGAAATGCAATTTGAAGAATTTAAAACTCTTAAGTAGAGTTTTAATGGAAATGTAATTAGGAGAAAGTCTTGTTAAATGAAACTGAAAAAGGAGGAGGAACACAAAGGATTTTGTTGAATGTATACTATGAGAAGCCACTGAAAGATTATGAACACAGAATTGGCATGACAATCAAAAAATTATTCTGAAAGCTTTGAAGAAAATAATGCAGAAGAGTGAGGTCACAGGTAGAAGTTTAGGAAGCTTGAATAGTAGTCCTGTTAAGTAATTTAGGTGCCCAGTGCAGTGGCTATAAGCTTAAGTTTATAATCCTATGTACTTAAGAAGCATAGAACTGGGAATTGTGATTCCAGGCCAACCCAAGCAAAACAAATTCTCCGTCTCAATTAGCCTGGGTGCAGTGTCACACAATTGGTCATCTCCAATAACAAGGAAGCACAAGTACAAGGATCACAAATCAGGTGATATTGGCATAAAGTGTGACTCTACCTAAAAAAATGAGTGCAGAAAGGGGCTGGAGACATAGTACATGTAGTAGAGTGCCTGCCTAGCAAATGTGAGTACCACTCTCCCCTTCAAAAAATAACAGAAATAATGAAGGCGTAAATCACTGTCAACCTGCACAGGAGACTGAGGTCTGAGAATAAAGGTTCTAAGTCAACTCAACTCTGGCAGGAATGCCCTAAGACTCTTAACTCCAATTAGCTATCAAAAAGCTGGAAGTAGAGGCATGGCAGAGCATCAGTCATGAGTGGAAAAGGCCAAGCCCTGAAATCAGTCTAGTACCAGCGCTCCCCCACCCCCCCAAAAAAAGAAAAAAGATAGGAAAGTGATAGAACCAGAAGTACATAGAAGTTAGTGAATGAGAATGTAGAAGAATTAAATTGCCAAGGATATTATTTTAGGTCCATAGATTGGACCAATGTGTGGTTGGGAATTAGTTTCTAAAATAGAAAATACAGAAGTGTGGAAGCAACATATCCTTATGAGTAGAAACATGAATTTATAAGTTTGAAATGTAGATGTAATTCTGTTATAATGAGATAGAACGAGTTTTTGTGTACAATATTTCTGTAAAACTTTGTTAAACTTAAAATAGCAGTGTATAATACAGACCACAGGTAGTTTTTACATCCTCCAGTAAAGATTTAGAGCAGAGCATTATTAAGCAGTCTTTTTTAAAGAAAAATTTTAGCTGAAATCTTGGTACTCTGTATCATTATATTAACTAGATAATTTGTCTAATCCTTTTTTGGTATTTTTTTCCAATATAGAAATTTGGATTTAAAAGTAATATTTTAAAGAAAAGCAGGACACTGTAGCTCACTCTCCTATAAGCGTAGCTACTTGGGAGGTATAGAAATCAGATGATCATGGTTCCAGACTAGCCAGGCAAAATCATTCATGAGGTTCCTTTCAACAATCGAAAGCTAGGCTAGCAAATACCTTTCATCTCTATTATATCAAGAGTAATTAGCAGGATTAATAGAAGAATTGTGGTCTTGGGCAATCCAGGTAAGGCTGTGCCCTAAAAATAACCAAAACCAAAAAGACTGGGGGGGTGATTCAAGCAGTAAAGCACCTGCTTAGCAAGTGCAACAATCCGTAGAACTACAACTACCAATAACAAAAAAGTTTTTACAAATATTACAACTAGAAACAAGATTAAGATTACTCATTTTTTACCTCTAAGATATTAAGGGTTTTGGTTGTTTTTAATAGCACAGAAACAAAATCTCTTCAAGGCTTTTTTTCCTTATGATTTTAGTTTCTCACATACTTCGTTATTTTTCTACAATACTTTCCCTCTTATTTCCTCCATATTTTTTGTTATGTAGCTTATGAATCAAATTAGCTCTTCTTCTTTTATTACAGTATTGCTCCTTTTTTCTTTTTGTTTGTATTCACTTTGGCAAACTCTTTTTTGTTGTTGTTGTTGGTGGTGGTCATGGGGCTTGAACTCTGGGCCTGGGTGCTGTTCTTCAGCTCAAGGCGAGTGCTCTACTGCTTGAGTCACAGTGGCACTTCCAGTTTTCTAGTGGAGATAAGAGTCTCACGGACTTTCCAGCCTGGGCTGGCTTTGAACTGTGGTCCTCAGATCTCAGCCTCCTGAGTAAATAGGATTTCAGCATGAGCCGTTGGACCTGGCTCAACAGATTCTTAAATCAGGTATTTGTATGTTGTGGAGGAATATTAAATTAAAGTGGAATAGTGTAGGTTATAGTGTTTAACTATTTTTTTTTTCTTTTAAATTAAGTGTCAGAATAAATGGTCGCTGATTGGAACTGAGACACTCACTAATTCAAATGCACAGGTATGAACCTTTTTTTCTCTTGCTGAAAAATAGGTACGTGTAATTCATTCTTTTTGGAAAAGGATATCTATTTACATATGTTCCAAGTATAATAGTTAATACTTGTGCTATCAGTTTAAAAAAATCCTACTCTTTTTAATAAAAGAGTTGGAAAACCTAAAGTATTTTGGACTGGGCCTGGGCACTGTCCCTAAGCTCCTTTTGCTCAAACTAGCACTTGTACCACTTGAGCTATAGCACTACTTCTAAAGTATTTTGGAACAAGTTATAATTTTAAAAAAAGGCAAATTTAAAATTACCTTTACTAGTCATATATATATTTAACAATTGAGTGATTTTTTTGTGGTTTCTTACTAGGATAAGCTGTAAAAAATTAGAGCATTAAAAGTAAATTAGAGCAGGTATAATCTTTTTTATTTTAATTGTGAAAATACCATTCAGAGGGGTTACAATTACATGGGCAAGATAACGAGTACATTTCTTATCAAGCATTGTTGCCTCCTCCTTTGTTTCCCCTTCCCATCCCTTTCCATACCCCCCTCCCCCATGCAATCCCCCCCCCCAAAGTTGTAAAGTTCGTTTTTCGACATAATGACTTGTATATCTCATTGTTGCAATGGGTCCACCTGTATCCCTATTTAACCCATTTGTTTTTTCCCTTCCCCTCCACAAATTATACCAACATCAAATACAGTGAAAGCAGGGATTATACCGTGGGGGAGGGACATACAAAGCAACAAAGAAATCATCTTATAAATATGTTAGAAACAATTGCATGAAAGAAAAAAAAACATTTGAATACTTATCTTGGGGTTCATTTCCCTAACTTCAACTTATGTGACCTTTTCTGGTTGACTCAGACATACACCGGTTATTGCAAGTAAGGGAAACCATGGAACCTATGTTTCTTTGGGCCTGGCTTACTTCACTTAATATAAGTTTTTCCAAGTCTTTCCATTTCCTAACAAATGGGGCAATGTCATTCTTTCTGATGGAGACATAGAATTCCATTGTGTATATATACCACATTTTCTTGATCCATTCATCTACTGAGGGGCATCTGGGTTGGTTCCATATCTTAGCTATGGTAAATAATGCTGCAATAAATATAGTTGTGCTGGTAGCTTTAGTGTGGTCTTGTTGTGATCCATTTGGGTAAATGCCCAAAAGTGGGATTGCTGGGTCAGGGGAGCTCTATGTGGAATCTTTTGAGGAACCTCTATATGAGCAGGTATAATCTTAATTTGTGTTAGATCTAATAAGATATTTTTACAATCTGTTTAGAACTTTAACTGATTTTTATTCTAGGTAAGATATCCATTATAGTAAGAGAACTATGAGATTGGCTTATGGATAGATAAGTGAATACAATTAAGAGTTAAAAAGAGTTTAAAATACTTGGGAGGATGATTATGGTCAAAGTCCCAATGAAGCAAATATGCAAGACTGTATAATTAAGAAAAGGAGAGCTGATGACCTAGATAGTAGGCGGCTCTGAGTTCATGCCCTGGTACTACAAAAAAAGAATAAAAAAAATGTAAAACATGAGAAGTCTGTTAGTTGAGATCTTTGAGAAATAATTAAAATAATTAGATAGCAGTAGTTACACAACTATATCCATGTGGAAGAAAATATAATTACACCTCTACTTTTCATTATATACAGTATAAATTCCTGATGAATTACCAAATATAATTAGAAGAACACATTTCTACAAAAAATATCTAATTTTCATTCTCTTTTTTTGTAGCTATCATTACTGATGATGCAAGTGAAATGCTTGACTGCTGAATTCAAGCAATGGCAGAATGAAACACCTGAACGTAAGTTTTTTTTTTAAGTTTGTATTTTGGCACACATATTAATGGCAAATGAATTTAGTGATTTCAAGAGTTTACATGATCCATTTGGTCTGCTTGAGCTATGTTCCAGATGTACTAGGAATACACTTCATTAAAAATAATTGCACATTGTTTTGTGATTATTCTACAAAAGCATATCAGTCTGACTTCAATAATAATAATTTTGATCCCTCTGTCACTTTTTGTTTTAAAGAAAAAAGAAAAGTGCCTCTTCATTTTTTTTTTTTTTTGTCAGTCATGGGGCTTGAACTCTGGGCCTGAGCACTGTCCCTCAGCTCTTCAGCTCAAGGCAAGCGCTCTACCACTTGAGCTACAGCGCCACTTCTTCCATTTCATTCTTTTTTTTTTTTTTGGGTCCGGTCGTGGGGCCTGAACTCTGGGCCTGGGTGTTGTCCCTCAGCTCTTCAGCTCAAGGCTAGCGCTCAACCACTTGAACCACAGCTCCACTCTCGGCTTTTTTCTTATGTGGTGCTGAGGAATTGAACCCAGGGCCTCATGCATGTAAGGCAAGCACTCTACCACTGAGCCACCTGCCCAGCCCCCCATTTCATTCTTAATCGTCTTTGTAGGCTTATCATTCACTACTTCAGTTTTTGACATTCCCTAAAGAGCAGTCCTAGGAAATCTCATTTTCCCAGTTTAACTAAATTTTTGTTTTAATTGCTATTTTTCTGTGAATTCTAATATCATTTCATATCTTCATTAATATCTATTAGTCTTTCATTAGCATTTCTATTTGTTTTTGCTTTTGTAGTTGTGGAGATTGATCCTAACATCTGTGAATGGATATAACACTATCATGTGAACTACTCTCCTAACCTTGTTTGCTTTATTGTCAACATTGGGACTTGAACTCAGGGGCCAGATTCTGTGTCTTAGCTTTCTCACTTAAGGCTGGCATTTTACTATTTAAGCCACACCTGGTGGTTAATTGGAGTTAAGAGTCACAGGCTTTCCTGCTCAGGCGGGCTCTGAATCTCAAATCTTGGATCTCAGTTTCCTGGGTAATTAGGATTATAGGTGTGAGCCAGAGATGCCTATACTCTTAAATTTATAGTTAGGACTATAGGTGTGAGCCATATGCGCCCAGACTTAGTTTATATTTATTTTTATTCTTTATTTTTATCCTTTTCCCAGTTCAGATGCAGTGTTCCAACGACACCCTTTTTCCTATGGGGATATAACGTCCTGAAGGTTCCATGATCTCCCTGTAGTGTTATAGGCTGGTGTTCATTTCTTAATACATAGTCCTTTAAGGTACAGTTATACAGATATTAACAGTAACCATACCTGGCATTGCTTACAAGCAGTTTTATTCAGGCCTATGACACATATTTTTTTTTAAAAATTCTATTTTTTCTTTTTTTTATTTTTGGATGCCAGTTCTGTGACTTGAAACCTGTATTCTGTCCTTGAGCATTTTTTTTGTTTTTGTTTTTTTGTTTTTTGAGGAGGGGGATGGTGGGTGAGGGGTTGGTCATAGGGATTGAACTCTGGGCCTGAGTGCTGTCCCTGAGAACTTCAGCTCAAGGGGAACACTTTACCACTTGAGCCACAGCGCCCCTTCAGTTGTCTGGTGATTAATTGGAGATAATAGTCTCACGGACGGAAGTGGCGCTGTAGCTCAAGTGGTAGAGCACTCGCCTTGAGCTGAAGAGCTGAGGGACAGCGCCCAGGCCCAGAGTTCAAGCCCCACGACCGACAAAAAAAAAAAAAAAAAAAAAAAAAAGGATGGTCCTCTACTTTCTGTTGCAACAATGAGAAGTACAAAATGTCATGTCAAAACCAGCTTTACAAAGTCGGTGGGGGGGGGGGAGGGGGGTATAATTGGGTGGGGGGAGGGGGAGGCTGGGAAGGGAGGTGAAGGGTAAACAAAGGAGGAGGCTGCAATGCTTGGTAAGAAATGTATGCATTATCCTGCCCATGTAATTGTAGCCCCTCTGTACAGTATGTTCTCAAATAAAATAAAATAATATTAAAAAAAAAAATAGTCTCACGGACACTCCTTCCCTGGCTGGCTTTGAACCAAGATCCACAGATCTCAGCCTCTTGAGTAGCTAGGATTGCAGGCGTGAGCCACCAGTGCCTGGCTGATGGCTGATACCTTTTTTTTTTTGCTAGTCCTGGGCTTGAACTTAGGGCTTATGCACTGTCTCTGAGCTTTTTTTGCTCAAGACTAGTGCTCTCCCACTTGAGCCACATGCCACGTCTCACCTTTTCTATTTATGTGGTACTGAGGAATTGAACCCAGGGCTTCATGTATGCTAGACATACAATCTACCACTAAGCCACATTCCCAGCCCTGTCCCTGAACTTTTGTGTTAAAGGATAGCACTCTACCACTTGAGCTACTGTTCCTCTTTGGCTTTTTGTTGGTTAGTTGGAGGTAAGACTGTCTTGGGTTTATATACCCTGGCCAGCTTTGAGTTGTGATCCTCAAATCTCAGTCTCCTGAGTAGCTAGGATTACAGGCATGAGCCATTAGTGCCTAGTTCTCCTTAAAAGTTTTCAGTAGTCTATCATTTGAAGTTATTTTAAATAGACATTGATTAGGAAAGGTAAGCTTTCTTCTTGTGAGGACTGAACAATTTTCTCATTATAAATTAAATGCTAGATAAATTAAATGCTAGGTTTTTTTCTCTGGTAAAAATTGTAGAAAATTATATATAATTTTTTGTTATGTGTTTAAGTTATTGCCCTATCTATTTTTGGAATATATTTAGGTAATAGACTCTATCTGTAGAATGTACCTATTAGAGGTATATGTAGTAGCATGTTCTACAATTCAAAATACATAATTCTGCAAAATTCCACTTTTCGAAATATGTTCCATGGAAATAAAAATGCCTGTACATAAAGACATAAAGGATACTTAATATATTCTATTTGTTATAACTAAAAGCTAAGTACCAAGTTAGTGCTCAGTTTTAGGTGAATCACTCGGCACATTTTCAATATGGAATATTAAACAGTTATTAAAATGATAAATTAGATGTTACCAGATGTCTAAGAAGTATTTCTATGCAAATGCTGCTTGAGTGAAAATAAGATAAGGATAGTAAATATGATAAGATTCTAGTCTTATAAAGCCAATAATGATATAAAGCTTTTATGTTTATATTTGTTTATATGTATGGATATGTATACAGTATGTATGGATATGTATACAGAGTTTCAATCATATGACTATAGAGAAAAATTTGAGGAGCACAAGATCATTGATTGCTTTTGAGAACTTAGAAAAACTGATACTGAAAACAAAATTCATAACTATGATTAAGTTTACCCCAAGTTACATTTACTTTGTTAGGTATGCAAAGATGTTACAAATAATTCCTTAAAACTATATATACATATATATATACATATATATATATATATACATACACATATCATAAAATGTATGTGTGAGTATTTAAATGAAGTGTGAGTAAGCTTAGAAAACCACAAAATCAAATGATAGCGAATTAACTATATCTATAATTTTGTGTTTTGTTTTTGTAGTAATTCCTCTGACTGATGATGTTCTAACTACATTAGGGAAGGAAGAGGTAAATAATGCAAAAATTTGTAGTAACTTCAAATTACTTATAACTAGAACTGTTTTAGAATCAGTTTATAATGTGTTAGGATGAAACTACCCTTACATGTGAAGATTTAAAGTATAAATATTAAAATAATTTTAAATATGAAATTGAATATTTTAGAGACTTAAGTTTCATATCAGAACTATTGTTGATATTTCTAGTTAATATGTAACATTAATTGCTTTTCTATTTTTTTAGCTGATTAAACATTATTCCTAAAAACAAAAGGACTAAACACAGCTAAATGACTGAACACATCTTCTGCTGTGGAGTAAATATTTGTGTTGCTCTGCCTCCTCCTAGAACAATAATTTCTGTGTTGAAATATCCCTAATATAAGCATTTCAGGAGTTTAGATTTCTCAGTGATTCTGTCCTCCTCCTAAATGGGACAAATGCCTTCCAAGTGTCTATGAACATCAAAAGGTTTTTCTTAACATCATATGAGGACACAGCAGGAAGACACTGTGTATAAGGAAGTAATTTTGCCAGTTAGGAAATATGCTGGCACCTGAATCTTAAATTTTCCAGCATAATGAACTTTGAGAAATTTCTACTTTTTCTAAGCTGCCCAATCTATGGTTCTTTGTGATAGTAGTCCAGGACTACCGGCACAAAGTTGGTACTGACCTGTAGAAGTGATCCCATGATAAATACAGAAAAAAATGTGGCAGTGGAATTTAGTAATTGGTAGAGAGACTCACTGAACTTGAGACACATTTTATTTATGGGCTGAGTGCTGGGTGCTGGTGCCTCATGCCTGTAATCTTAGCATCTCAGGAGGCTGAGATCTGAGGATTGCAGTTTGAAGCCATCCTGAGCAGGAAAGTGTGTGAGACGCTTACCTCTAGTTAACCACCAGAAAACCAGAAGTGGTGCTATGATTCAAAGTGATAGATCCCTAACCTTGAGCAAAACAGCTCAGGGATACAGTCCAGGTCTTGAGTTCAATAAGCCCCACAACCTCCAGGTGCCGGTGGCTCATGCCTGTAATCCTAGCTACTTAGGAGGCTGAGATCTAAGGATCATGGTTCAAAGCCAGCCCAGGCAGGAAGTTTGTGAGATTTATCTCCGATAAACCACTCCGAAAACCAGAAGTGGCGCTGTGGCTCTAGAGGTAGAGTGCTAGCCTTGAGCTGAAGAGCTCAGGGACAACACGTAGGCCCAGAGTTCAAGCCCCACGACCAACAACAACAACTTAAAAGCCCCACAACCAACCAAAAAAAAAAAAAAATTACAAAAGGGTATAGATGAATAGCTAAATGGAAGTGATACATAGGAAGGCACGTATAAAGAGGCATAGAATTTCAAATTTACACTTAACACTTGGCTTCTTTATAGATTTATAATGTCACAAAAATGTAGCACTTACTATTAAACCTTTCAAAGGGTTTCTGCTGAGCATTTTTACTAATGACTTCTGAATTGAGGTATCCTAAACTAATCTATAAATTCAGAAACAAAACTTTTTATAGGATTAAAAACTGAGAGATTAACATCAATTATTTTGTTCCAGTTACAAAAATTGAAACATGATCTTGAAATTATACTACCCACTATTCAGTCAAAGAATAAAAAGTTAAAGGAAGACTTTGCAAGGTATATTTGTGTTAAAATTATGACTAACCATTAATTCATATGTTTAATTGTTATTTATAGTTTCATTTGGCTATTTGCTTTGTTTTACTTTGTTTAAAGAGAGCAGCAGTGGTTGGATGAACAGCAACAAATAATGGACACACTTACTACAATCCAAAGTGAACTGGAAAGTCAGATTGAGGCGCATTCTAAATCAAGGTAATTTGTGTTACATGAATTACAGGAAAAGAAGACATGAGCCTTGTCTAACTTTGTGTGTATGTGTATGTACTGGGGTTTGAACTCAGGGCCTGGGTGGTGCTGTTCCAAAGCTTTTTTTCCAAGGTTAGTGCTCTGCCGTTTGAGCCCAGTTACAATTAGGCTTTGTGTGTGTGTGTGTGTGTGTGTCTGTTGTGCGCCTTGAACTTTGGGCCTTGGGTGCTGTCCCTGAGCTCTTCAGCTCAAGGTAAGCACTCTACCACTTAAGAGTCTCATGAATCTTCCTGCCTGGGCTGGCTTTGAACCGTGATCCTCAGACCTCAGCCTCTTGAGTAGTTAGGATTACAGACCTGAGCTACCAGTGCCCAGCTCCACTTGCTTTTTGATGGTTAAGTCTCATAAGTTGACTTCTTGGGCTGAATTTGAGCCATTATCCTCATATCTCCTCTTAGGTAGCTTGGATTACAGGCATGAGCTACTGGGGTCTGGCTTGCACTAATTTTTAAACACTATTACATAATCTTTTATGAATGATTTAACTGAGAAGTACTATTAGTTTTCTTACATTATGTACAGATTATTACTTTCATAAAGCTATTTAGTTGGAGGAAATGAAGTTTCAACAAAGATTTTTATTAACTTTACAAACCACTGGGAATATGTATATGGTGTTTTTCAGCTAAATATTTTTCTTTTAATATTTTTAGACTTGAAATGACTAATGAGATGAAAGCTAAAATACTCACTATAAAAGAATTTAAGGAGAAACTCTTGATTGCCCTGGGTGAATTTCTTGAATACTATTTTCCTCTGCCTGGTGGAAAAACTAAAAGGAAAAAGGTAGGACATTCATGTAGATTATTGTATTTGATTCTGTTTTTGTTAGGCTCAAAGGGAAAGTCTACATGTTTTGAATATAAATATATGGATACAAGGTAGAAATTTGCCATCATCCCATTATATTTTCTAAAAAATGAGAATCTGCTTGGCTATTAAATAAGATGGTATTGATTAAATGCATGAAGGGAGAAATTTAGGATTAAAAATAATATATTGAATATTATCAAAGGAATTGATAAAGTCCTTATAGTATATTGCTAAATGGAAAACAGATTTTTATTTAAAATTTTATAAATTGAATCTAATTTGTACCCCAAAATGTAGTAATACTTATGTCTTAAATAGCCTTTTTTGTGTATATGGTTTTGATTGTTGCTTTTTACTGTTGCCCAAATTTTTCTTTTTTCTTTTTTGTGAAAATACCGTACAGAGGGGTTACAATTACATGGGCAAGATGTTGCCCAAATTTTTCATAATGATTATATGTATATTTAAAAGTAAGTTAAATGTTGGCAAAAATATGTTTGTTTAAGCAGTTAGCTTAATCTAGATTAAATAGTAATTATGATAAAATGTCTTTTCCACAAGTGCAAATGTTTTATCCAGTGATGGATTATGAATACTTCAACTCTAGTCTAAAGCGATATATGAATAAAAACTTTCAAAATTGAAATTGAAAAAGTTTAAAAATTGCTGAAAATGTCACCAGAACGATCTCTCTAAAGTATAAGTGTATTGTCTTTTTTAGCTAAAAATATTTGGTCTCTGATAGGATGTCTATATGATTCTTAGGCTAATGGATTTATACATTAGGCTTTGTTTAGCTTTACCTCGTCATTCTTTGTCTATATCTTTAGCGAATCCAACCATTCTGCTGCAGATTCAGCAACTATGTAGTGATTTCTCACATTTTTGTGACTTATACTTTGTTTTCTACCTAGAAAACCCTTTGTTTTTTTCTGTTCGCATTTTTTTTAATATAACAGTTGAGTTCTTTTTCAGACAGGGTTTTATTACTTAACCTAGACTGGTCTTAAAGTCAGGCTCTTCCTGCCTCTTCCTGCCTGTCCAGTGCTGTGATTTCAGATGTGCATTTCACACCAGATTTTAAAAATTATTGTTGAAAATTGAGCTAAGCCTATGCTCTACCACTGAGTTATTCCTCCAGGGTGTGTTCAGAGACAGTAAATAAATGTGAGAATACTAAGGAAAGGAAAAAAGAAGTTCTAATTTTCTTAATAGGTGTTGTTTCCCCTATCATTGAAATTATATTTGGCATCATATTTGTTAGGGACTTTTGTCATCTATTTTATCCATTTCTTTCTGAAAATATATGACACTCTTCTAGTGACCAGTTGAGAGTCATGATTTCTTGCCTCTATCCTTTTTTGCATCAGTTAACTCATAAATTTTCTAATTCTACTTTCCCCATTTTTATTTCAATTATATATTTTTTAACCTATGAAACTTCTTTACTCATATAGCCAGAGGTTTCAAGCACCAAAAAGATGCATTGATTACCAGAAATCATCATGGGGTTATTAAGTCATATTTGATATCTTCACTCTTTATATTTTTATTTTGCTGATCCTGGGGCTTGAAGAGCTTCTTTTGCTCAAGGCTAGTGCTCTGTTACTTGACACAGCTCCACTTCTGCTATTTTGGTAATTTATTGGAGATAAAAGTCTTTCTTTCCAGACTGGCTTTGAACTGTGGTGCTCGGTCAGATCTCAGCCTCCTAAGTAGGATTATGGGTGTGAGTAACTGGCACCTAGCTCTTCACTCTCTTTAGAATGATGTAGAATAACTCTTGTCACGTTTTATAAAATGGTAAGATACTTGCTTAAGTTAAATCAGTGGTAAGCACTTTTCTAGCATCCTCTATGCCTGTTTTTGTTTTCCACCACTATAAACAAACAAAAACCCAAAAAACCAGAAAAGGGTTTGAGGTGCTAAAGAGAATAGTATTATTACTTGAATTCAGGACTTTGACACTAGCCCTGGAAACACAGTAAACCCTGGCTTAACAATTAAAATGGTAAATTGTTATCTGCTTGTACCATCCTGTTTTGTTGTGTCATGTAGGCTAGGTTGATCTGAAATTATTGAGTATGTAGTGCTGATGGCTTTGAACTCTTGATGCTCCTACTATAGCTTCCTATGGTTTTCTGAGTACAATACTATGCCCAGTCAAGTTTTTATTTTCTTTGAATTTTTAAAAATGTTTAGAATTTGTTTTTAATCTCAAGATTAGCAAGACATTGCTCTTAAGACAGAATATGCTGTGCAGAAGTCTTAAGGCCAGCCAGCTTGTGATTGTGCATTTTCACAATGTTGTTTGTTCGGGGATTTAAAAATTACATTTTTATGTACTTATATATAATATGTGTAATATAAGTTTATGGATAGCTTGAGTTATGTTTTATATGTCATAGAAACTTTAAATTTCTTTTTATGAATCCTACTTAAGTACAACAGGTTATGTTCAAGATCCTTTTAAAAATCACCTAATTATGAGCTTTGTAAAAGTTACCTTATACTACTATACCTAAGAAATGTTAATTTAAAAAGTCTTGCAATATAATTCAATATTATGCCAATGTCAGATGTTTCATTTTTCTTAAAGACAAATGTTGAACCAACTGCACAGCTGATAACATTGAATGAGATAATTGAGGTAAGTGTTTTGTATAGTTTTAGAATTAGTCCTTTCTGAATAGTTGCACTGAAGCTTAAAAACAAAAATCTTGCTTTAATTCTTTGACATTATTAAATATATTTATAATTAATTCTACTATACAATTGGTATTAGTGTTTTCCTATATTAGGAAGGATATTCTTATTTTTAAAAGAAATTGTCATTGAAGTCCAGCTCTTACCTATATTCCCAACATGTGATATTATTTAATACTTGCATATTAAAATCCTGTGTTGTTATAATGACAGACCTTATCAACAACTTTATACTCTAAAATATTTGAGTGAATGTTCCACAGTTGTAGAAAGTAATCAAATTTTTCTTTAAATACACTCTTTTATCATTATGCACAGAAAGATTAATTCCAGCTTTTTCTGTTTGAAGTTCATTTTGTGTTATAAATTTTGTCTTATAAGTTTTTTTCTGTTAAAAATGTATTTGAACTTGTCATTATTAAACTCATATTAAGTACTTAATATATTTAAAAATATTTAAATGAGACAACTGTGATCTTACTTCCCAGGAAGTTCAGACCTGAAGGAGTGAGGTTTGGAGCTAGCCTAGTCCGAAAATAGTCTGTGAGATTCCATCTTTAACTAACCAGCAAAAAAAGTTGAGTTTAAGGCATGGATCAAGTGATAGAACAATTATTGGTATCATAAATCCATGGTAAATTGATCATAGAGGAATTTAGGAAGAACAGGGATTGGTAAGTTTAGAAGACTTTTCAAGGGCTGAAACATGTGTCTTTAGTAGAGGTTTTGCCTAGCAAGTGTGTTCAAAATCCAGTACCTGAAAAAATAACTTTCTTTCATTATATTAGGTGAAAAAAAATTCTTTGCTTTTATCCCAGTAAGTAGTGCCTCAGTGTATCTTTTTTAAATAAGTTTTTTATTGTGAAAATACTGTACGGAGGGGTTACCATTACATGAGCAAGGTATGTACATTCCTTATCAAGCAATGTTGCCGCCTCCTTTGTTTTTCCCCTACCATCCCTTCCCTCCCATCTCCACAACTCAGTGTATCTTTCTTAATGAGTTATATTGCTTTGAAAGGAAATATATAAACATTTATTGGATATATAATTAGAATCTGTTAGCATAATACTAGCCTTTTCTGTTTATACTGAAATTCTGTGTTTACTTTGGAATGTTTTTGCTTTTCTTTTCTTCCTTTTTGTCTGTCCTGGGATTTAAACTCTGGGCCTCAGACTTGCTTGGCAGGTACTCAACCATTGCAATAGCTGTACCTCAAATCTTATTTTTCTTTTGATGCCAGTCCTGGGTCTTGAACTCAGGGCCTAGGCCCTGTGCATGAGCTAGGTTTTTTTTTTTTTTATACCTCCTTCTTTTTTTTTTTTTTTGGTTGGTTGTGGGGCTTGAACTCTGGGCCTGGGTGTTGTCCCTGAGCTCTTCAGCTCAAGGTGCTGTACCACTTGAGCCACAGCACCACTGCTGGTTTTCTGATGGTTAATTGGAGATAAGAGTCTCATGAACTTTCCTTCCTAGGCTAGCTTTGAACAGTGATCCTCAGATCTCAGCCTCCTGAGCAGCTAGGATTACAGGCATGAGCCACCAGCGCCTGCCCCTCCCCCCCTTCTTCCTCTTTTTCCTCCTTGTCTTCTTCTTCCTCCTCTTCTTCCTCCTCCTCTTCCTCTTCCTGTCTGTGTTTATGTGGAGCTGAGAATCGAACCCAGGGCCTCATGCATGCTAGGCAAGCACTCTACCACTGAGCCACCTTCCCAGGCCACTCAGCCCCCCCCCCCCTTCTTCTTAAAGCTAGTCCTCTACCATTTGAATAACAACTCTAGTTCTGGTTTTTTGGTGGTTTGTTGTTGATAAGATCTGATGGACTTTCCTGCCCTGAACTGTGATCCTCAGATATAGGGTCTTGATTCTTCCCCAGCCTCTTTCTGGACTACAGTTCATACAATAGGCTCCTGAAGTGGCTGGAATAACTGGCATATTACACTCATGTAAGTTCCCTGCATTGAGATGGAGTCTTGCATACTTTTCTGCTCAGACAAGCATGGAAAAGCAATCTAGCCAACCTCAGTCACCCAGGTAGTATACTATAATAGGCATATTCCACTGTGCCACCTTTGAGTTGAGAAAAAGGGTTCTGTGAATTTTTACGCCAGGGCTGGCCTCTAATCATAATACTCTAATTCTCAGCCTCTCAAGTAGCTAGGATTATAGGTATGAGCCACTTGTGCCAAGAAGGATGTCATAACCATATTAAATGAAAATTGTCACTTCACATGACAAATACTGAAAAATATTAACTCATGTACATGTGGATAATTTTTCAGTAGCATATGGCTATTGGATACAATTTTTAAAAAAATTATGAAGCTTAATCTGGGGCACTGGTGGCTCAAGCCTGTATTTCTAGCTAGAGGCTGAGATCTGAAGATCATGTTTCAAAGACAGCTCAAGCAAGGTAATCCATGGAACTCTTTATTGCCAATTAATCACCAGAAAGCCAAAAATGGTGCTGTGGGTCAGTGGTAGAGCACTAGCCTTGGGCACAAAAGCTCAGGGATAGCACCCAGGCCCTGAGTTCAATCCCTAAGACTGGCGTACCCACACAAAATAAATAAAAAAGATAATTAGGAGAGGAACTGCAGGACAAGATAAGGATACACTTGACTACTTTGAAGATTTATCTATAGATTAGGGGTTTTGAGGACTGGAACTGGGATTTTATTTTTCTCTTTGTGTCTGTTTCTTTTTACAGCCTTTCTAATTTTACTTCAGGATTTCATTTTTCTGAAATATTAAGACACACTTGCCAACTTTGAACTTCTTCAAGTTATTTTGTCAATTTTTTTGTTTAATTTATTTGAGTGTGTGTGTGTGTGTGTGTGTGTGTGTGTGTGTGTGTGTGTGTGTGTGTGTGTGTGTGTGTGTGTGTGTGTGTGTGTGTGTGTGTGTGTGTGTGTGTGTGTGTGTGTGTGTGTGTGTGTGTGTGTGTGTGTGTGTGTGTGTGTGTGTGTGTGTGTGTGGCTTTTTCAGTTAAGGCTGGTAATCTAACATTAGAACCACACCTTAATTATAGTTTCTCACAGATTTTTCCTGCCTGGCTTTGAACTGCTAGCCTCAGATCTTATCCTCCTGAGTAGCTAAAATTTCAGGCATGAGCCACCAGTGCCCAATTTTAATTTTTAACTCCCCGTGTGTGTGTGTGAGTGTATGTATGTTTTGCTGGGAATCAACCCTCCCCCCTATGTGCTTCATAGGCATGTCATTTCCAACCATGTTATTAATTTTATATTTAATATTCTTATTTTCATCCTAAAAATTGTTAATCCTAAAAGAAATAGAAGAATTGTAAATGCTTTATAACCAGGGCTTAGGAAATGTTTTCAAAAGTTAAGATGCAGATATTTGTTTAAAAACTTTTCATATCCAATCGTATTTGTAGTCTTAAAAAAATCAAACCACTGTAATATTTAAAATTAAACAATTATTCAAAGTAAGAAGTCAGTATTCTTTGGTGGAAAACTTCATTCCCAATTGAAGTATATTTTGAATATTTTTTTTCCTAGATCCTTATAAATAGAATGTTTGATGTTCCACATGATCCCTATGTTCAAATTAATGCTTCCTTTTGGCCACCTTATATTGAGCTGCTGCTGCGCAATGGAATTGCCTTGAGACATCCTGAAGATCCAAACCGAATAAGATTAGAAGCCTTTCATCAGTAAAAGGATGGTCTCTTTTCATACTGTAAGGAATCTTGTTATCCAAGGATAAAGGAAACATAGTACTGTTTGAATAAGTCAATAATAGCTCATACTTAGTAGTTCATATTCCTCTTGCTGTTTTATAAACAAGTTCTTACTGTGTAGCCCAGGCTAGTGTCCATCTCCATATCCTTCAGCATCCATTTCTCCAGTGCTGGTTGTGGTGTGTGCTACCACCGAGCAAGGTGGTTGATCTACTTTAAAACTTAAATAACACAAACTGCCAACTATTCATTTATAAAGTGATATTTTTTTTACTCATTCAGTACTTTTATGTTTTCAACTGCAAGTGAAAAATACTGTAGATTGTTTATCAAGTATGTACTTAATGTTCTTTGAAAAATTGTAAATTTGTGAAATTGCTAATATTTTTCCAGAATTGTTGTATTGGAGACTGTTGGCTCATTCCTACAGGCTGAGATCTGAGGATTCCAGATTGAAGCCAGCTTGAGTAGACAAATTATTGAAATCTTTATCTCCAATTAATTAGCAAAAAGTCAGAACTAAAGGCATGGCTCAAGTAGTGGCGCACCAACTTAATTGAAAAAGCTTAAGGCCCTGAGTCAAGTCCAGAATATTATTGCCCTCCCTCCCCCCAAAAAATGAAAGGTCATTTAATTTGGAGATTTTTTTTTCTTATGGTGCTAGGGAGCAAACCTAGGACCTTGTTAAAGGTAGGCAAGCACTCAACCATATCAGGAGATAGTCTTAAAATTGAAATATCCATCCAATTAGAAAGATAATTTAAAAATATTGAGCAAATGTTTCATATATATTGTTTCTTTTCTATGTTTGTTAAAAATTAGAATATGGAAAACTTAGTGGATAAGCAATCTTATATTCTGTATTAAGTACCACTGACAGTATATGTTAATACCCCTCTTGTTTCTGCTAATTATTACCAAGAAAATTGTGATCAAAACATTTTGCAAGTTTCTATAAATAAATTTGTTTCTAAAAATCTTTGAGTGTTGATGCTCTCTCATATTTTTATAGAGAAGACCATTTTACAGGTAGGTAAAGTAAGTATTGCATTCATTTAGTATTACATAAGAGTGGAATTAGAATTCTAAATAGTATTGTTTGTTTTCTAAGAGAAAACTTGTGTGGGTTTTTGTACTTGAAAATGCTTTCTACTGTGTTTTAACCATCTCTTCTTTTCCATTAATTACATTATTTTTTTAAAAGTAAGCAAGTGCGTAGCCCAGACTGGCCTTAAATTCCCAATCTTCTTTATTTCACCAAGTGCTGGGATTCCAGAAATGTATCACCATGCCTGGCACTTTGTATACTTTGTTCCTTATAATTACTATGGAGAAGAGATGATGGTTCAATGGTTCTTGTGGTTTAGGCCTACTCATAATTCTTTAGAGGAAGTAGTACTATTGTCTGTGAATGTTCTTGTGTTGCAAATTAACAGAAGAGATATCATCAGTGAACAGCTTGGTCATTGATTTGGGACATCTTTATATCACATCCTTATTTAATTTTAACCCAGAGCTTATGTAGCAAGATTATTGTCTACATTTGGTCTCAGTCATAAAGTAAAATTTTAAATATTTAATTATATTAAACTAGATTCAATCTAAAATTCATCTAAAATTGTAGCCTTTTGAGCTTTTTGTAGCTTAGAGTGTTGTAGAAAATACTACAAAGGATGACACTTGCATATTTTTAATATTCAATGATTTAAGAAAAATCATTGAAAACAATATTTGTTATTTCATAGACATATGACACAGATGAAAATGTTTGAATCAGATGGGTTTCAGATTTTGAAGCTTTTTTTTTGTAGTGGTGGGATTTTGCAATAGTTTTGATTTTGAAACATTTGCATAAACTTTTCTGGTTGAATATCTTTTTTGAAAAAGTCTTTCATTTTTGCTGGTGCTTAAGCTTACATTCAAGGCCTCACATTCTCAGTTGGCTTTTTTGTTCACAGCCACACCTCCACTTCTGTCTCTACTTCCATTAATCAGCAAAGCAAAATGCTTTACTATCTCAAACATTTTTTTGGTTGGTTGTAGAGCTTGAACTCTGAGCCTGGGCGCTGTACCTCAGTTCTTCAGCTCAAGGCTAGCAGTGCTCTACCAGTTGAGTCACAGTGCCACTTCCAGTTTTTAGAGTGATTTATTGGAGATAAGAGTCTCATGGAGTTTCCTGCCCGGGCTGGCCTTTAACCGCGATCCTCAGATCTCCAGTCTCCTGAGTAGCTAGGATTACAGACTTGAGCCACCATGCCCAGCCAATTTCTAACTTTTTGAGTTCTAGACCTTTTCCATTCTGGGGTTTTGATTAGGGATGCTTATCCTATAATGTAAAATAGATGAAAGTAGTCCCACATTCTTTGGTTATGTTAGTGTAACTTAAAAACAACTGTCTTTAATCAGCCACAAAAAAATACCTTTAACTTTGTTAATGGTTAATATGTTGGCATAGGTTGGGGATGGGAGAAATTCTCTATTTGGTTGAAAATACACTTCCTGTGGAGTAAGATGCTATTACGTATTTACTGTATTTGATTTTATCACTATATGAATATTTCTAGTACAGCTAAAAAGCAGGAAATTTTATTTTGACACAGTTTCAAAAGTTTCAATCTATTTTTGCTTGGCTTCATCACTTTGGGTCTGAGAGGAAGCCAAATATTAAAAAGTCTGTGAGGGGGCTGGGAAGGTGGCTCAGTGGTAGAGCGTTGCCTTGCATGCCTGAGGCCCTGGGTTCGATTCCTCAGCACCACATACACAGAAAAAGCTGGAAGTGGGTGCTATGGCTCAAGTGGTAGAGTGCTAGCCTTGAGCTGAAGAGCTGAGGGACAGTGCCCAGACCCAGAGTTCAGGCCCCACGGCCGGACCCCCCCCCCCCCAAAAAAAAAAAAAGTCTGTGAGACCTAAAAATATAACTATGTAAGGATATAATAAAATTGACAAACCTTAGCCAAACCTAAAGAAAGTGAGGACCCTCCAATACAATTAGAGGTGAAAAAGAATATCAATATCTGTGAAATTCAGAGGAATCTTAGGGAAAATTTTGAAAAATTATTTTGTTGGTCATGGGGCTTGAGCTCTAGGATTGGGCACTGTCCCTCAGCTCTTTAGCTCAAGGCTAGTGCTCTACCACTTGAGCCACAGAGCCACTTGTGGCCTTTTCTGTTTATGTGGTGTAAGTGATCGAACCCAGGGCCTCATGCATGTGAGAAGTACTTTACCACTGAGCCACCTTCCCAGCCCTGAAAAATTATTTTAATAGATTAGAAAATCTAGAAGACCACTGATTCATTTCTAGAAGGAGTAATAGAATCTTCTAACCAAGAAAAGCCCAAACCAGATAAATTGATTCCTGTAAAGGACGAAATGAGTACCCATTATTTTTTGTTTTGTCAGCCATGAGGCTTGAACTCAGGACCTGGATGTTGTCCCTGAGCTTTTCTGCTGTACCACTTTGAGCCATAGATCTGGTTGTCTGGTGGATAATTGGACATAAGATTGTGAGACTTGTTGGGCTCTGGTAGCTCACGCCTGTAATCCTAGTTACTCAGGAGGCTGAGATCTGAGGATCGCAGTTAAAAGCCAGCCTGGGCAGGAAACTCAACAGACTTCAATAAACCACTCCAAAAACCAGAAGTGGCACTGTGGCTCAAGTGGGAGAGTGCTTGCCTTCCAGACCCAGAGTTCAAGCCCGATGACTGACCGAAAAAAAAAAAAAAAAGATTGTGAGTCTTTGGATACTGGACTGGCTTTCAACTGTGATCTCGGATGTCACCCTCTGAGTAGCTAGGTTTATAGATATGAGCCACTGGTATCTGGCCTCTCGACCTCTTTAATATTGTTCTTAATATCTTAGCTAGTATAGTACAGCAAGAGAAAAAAAAAGCATACTGAAAATGAAAAGTAAAATTATCCCTATTTGTAAATAGTATGATTTCATATTTAAAAAACCATAGGGATTCTATCAAAATGTCTTTTAGCAAATAAAAGGATACAAAAGACAAAAAAACAGTAGCTTTTCTTACACAAGTAGTGAACAAAGTGAGGAAGAAATTGAGGTTAAAAAAGTAAATGCCTTGAAATTTAACGACGGAAAAAAGACTGAAAAAAACCTGAAATCTTGAGGAAAGAAAAACAAGATGGAAAGACCTCATAGATCAGCTGTGTGTTAGTGCTTTTAAAATGATATACTACTAGACGCAATATGCAGATTCAGTGTGATAAAATTCTAATATATTTTGCACAAGCATAGAAAAATCTTAAGATCCATATGGAAGCACAGAAGACCCCAAACAGTCAAAGCAATCCTAAGCAAATAATCACTTGAAAAAATGCTAGGGGTATCACAGTACCTGTCTTCAAGTTAATACTACACAGTCCTGCTAACAAAAACAGCATGATACTGGCACAAAAACAAATAAACCTATGGACTAGTATAGAACATCCAGAAATAAGCCCATATACCTACAGCCATCTGATATTTGACAAAAGACATCAAAAACACACAATGGGGAAATGAATAGTCCTGTGAACAATCGTGTTGGAGAAAACTGGCTAGCCACATGTGGAACATTGAACCTAGATCCCTCTCTTACCCAGTATAAAAATTCAAAATGGGACAAAATTCTTAAATGTAAGGTTCTGCTTTAAAACTAGTAAAGGTAAACGGGAAGATCTTGGAAGTTTAGGGATATTAGAATATTAGATATATTAGATATTAGAATAAGGCTACAATTGTTTAGAAGAGCAAGAATTGACAAATTGGCTTATATAAAATAAGGGAAACTGTTGGGCACTGGTGGCTCATGCTTGTTAGCCTAGCTGCTCAGGAGGCTGAGATCTGAGGAGCATGGTTCAAAGCCATTATGGGCAGGAAAAGTCCATGAGACTTATCTGCAATTAACCAGAAGCCAGAAGTGGAGCTGTTGCTAGAGAGCTTTGAGCAAAAGAGCTTCAGGGACAAGGCCCAGGCCTTGAGTTCAAGCCCCAGGACCGGCAAAAAAAAAAAAAAAAAAATGTCAAAAAGACAACTAATAAGTGGGCAATTAAATTAGCTATTCATAAAAGATTAATATCCAGAGCCGGGTGCTGGTGGCTCACGCCTGTAATCCTAGCTACTCAGGAGGCTGAGATCTGAGGATCGCGGTTCAAAGCCAGCCCGGGCAGGAGACCGTGAGACTCCTATCTCCAATAAACCACCAGAAAACCGGAAGTGGCGCTGTAGCTCAAGTGGTAGAGTGCTCGCCTTGAGCTGAAGAGCTGAGGGACAGCACTCAGGCCCAGAGTTCAAGCCCCACGACCGACAAAAAAAAAAAAAAAAAGATTAATATCCAATATATACGAAGACTTAATTGTTCAACATCTTTAGTCATACTAGAATTGCAAATAAAATGATAGTATCCATTTCACTTACCAGAATGACAGTCATCAATAAAACTGTTAGCCAAAGGTGTAGGGAAGATGGTATTCTTATAAAAGTGCCTGTTGAGGACTGGGAAGGTGGTTAAGTGGTAGAGTGCTTGCCTTGTACTCATGTGGCCCTGGGTTGATTCCTCAGTACTACGTAAGCAGAAAAAGCCAGAAATGGTGCTGTGGCTCAAGTGGTAAAAGTGCTGTCCCTGAGCTGAAGAGCTGAGGGACAACACCCAGGCCCAGAGTTCAGACTCCCAGCCAGAAAAAGAAAAAAATATTAAGATGTAAATCCAACCATTATGGAAATCAGTATAAGAGGTTCCTCAAGAAAGTAAAACAAAAATAGTTATCACAGGATCCTATTACATCATTTACTTGAATGTTGACCAGCATACAATATATGTATGTGTGAACCTATTTTTATAGCAGCACTATTTACAGAAACTTAGGTGTCTATTAACTGATGAACATATTGAAAATGTGTTTATATATATACAATTATTCAGCTATAAAAAGAAATGAAATAAATTTGAATGAACATGTACAGAAGTTCACGTTTTTCATCATGTTGAATCTAGACCTTAAAAAATGGCATAAGTGTAAATAAGGGACTATTTGGAATAGGACTCAAGAGAAAGTGAAAAGGCAAAGGGTTATGTGTGTGAGTGAATATAATTGAAGTATTTCATGTCCATGTAATTAAACCTGTTCAAAAGTAGGAGGGACAAGAAAAAGTAACAGATGATCTATATAATCAGATTAACATAGAAAATTCATACGATTGCGCCAATATATGTAGAATAGCCATTTGTTAAAATCCAATTCACAGTATCTGAAATCCAATACTAATCCCGCTTAATCCCACTATCTAGAGATGTGAAGTGTGTGTGTGTGTGTGTGTGTGTGTGTGTGTGTGTGTGTGTGTGTGTGTGTGTGTGTGTGTGTGTGTGTGTGTGTGTGTGTGTGTGTGTGTGTGTGTGTGTGTGTGTGTGTGTGTGTGTGTGTGTGTGTGTGTGTGTGTGTGTGTGTGTGTGTGTGTGTGTGTGTGTGTGTGTGTGTGTGTGTGTGTGTGTGTGTGTGTGTGTTGGTTCTGTGGCTTGAACTCAGGGCCTGGCTGCTATTCCTGATTTTTTTTGCTCAAGACTAGTGCTCTTCCACTTTAACCACAGCTCTACTTCTCGTTATTTGGTGGTTAATTGGAATAAGAGTTTCACAGATTTTTTTTTTTCTCACAACTTTCCTGCCCAGGCTGGCATTGAACCATGATCCTCAGATCTCAGCCTCTTGAATAGGTAGGATTACCAGTATGAGCCATGTGCCCAGCTTCTTGAGAATTCTTATTCTCCAGATAACTATGATCTTCAAGATACCATTCTTATATGTATAAACCAAATTCCAATTTCTATCATATTATACCCAAGCAAATACATTTCAATGTTTATATCTGTTCACATAGGTAGATATAATCCATCTGTTGCATAATTTTCCACACAAGGGTATATTAACAATGTATTTCCAAATATTCATTGCTACAAACGATATTGGTGTAATTGTTGATTATTTTTACAGGACATTTCTATTTTTCTTCCTCTCTCCCTCTTCCTTTTTGTTCTTTTTCTTTCTCCTTCCTTCCTTCCTTCCTTCCTTCCTTCCCTCCTTTCTCTTTCTTCCTTTCCTTCCTTCCTTCCTTCTTTCTCTCTCTCTTTCTTTCTTTCTTTCTCTTTCTTTCTTTCTTTCTTTCTTTCTTTCTTTCTTTCTTTCTTTCTTTCTTTCTCTTTCTTTCTCTTTCTTTCTTTCTTTCTTTCTTTCTTTCTTTCTTTCTTTCTTTCTTTCTTTCTGTCTTTCTTTCTTTCTTTCTTTCTTTCTGTCTCTCTTTCTTTCCCTTCCTTTCTGTCCTCCCTCCCTACCTTCCTTCCTTTTCCTTCCTTTCTTCTTTTCTTTCTTTCTTCCTCTCCCTTCCTCCCTTCCTTCCTTCCTTTTCCTTCCTTCCTTCTTTCTTCCTCTTTCTTTCTTTCTTTCTTTCTTTCTTTCTTTCTTTCTTTCTTTCTTCTCTTTCTTCCTTCCTTCCTTCCTTCCTTCCTTCCTTCCTTCCTTCCTTCCTTCCTTCCTTCCTTCCTTCTTCCTTTTCTTTCTTTCCCTTCCTTCCTTTCACCCTTCCTGTCCTCCTCTCTCCCTTCCTTCTTTCTTTCTCTTTCTTACCTTCCTTCGTTTCTCTCTTTTTTCTCTCTCTCCTTCCTTCTTTCCTTCCTTCCTTCCTTCCTTCCTTCCTTCCTTCCTTCCTTCCTTCCTTCCTTCCTTCCTTTCTTCCTCCCTCCCTCCCTTTCTTCTTTCCTTCCTTCCTTTTTCTTTCATCCTTGCCTGGCTCTCTCCCTCCTTTTTTTCTGGTCCTGGGGGCCTGAGCTTTCTTGCTGAAAGCCAGTGCTCTACCACTTGAGCCACAACTCCACTTTGGGTGGTTAATTGGAGATAAGAGTCTCATGAATTTTTCTTCCCTGGATGGCTTGGAACCATGATCCTAAGATCTCAGCCTTCTGAGTAGCTAGGATTACAGGTGTGATCCATGGGCATCTGGCTTCTTGAGAACTTTTATCCTCCAGACAGCTATTATTTTCAAGATAGTATATATCATTTTTATCTTTATTTCATAAGTTTGAGATATATTTGGTGTGCTATTAAAATTTATAAGTGATATGTAACTAACTCCAATTTCTGTCATGATCTCTCAACTGAAATATATTTAAATCTTTGTTGTTGATTCTTGTTGACACATGTAGTTATAACTCTGTTAAATAATTTTCCATAGAAGAGTATGTTACAACATATTTCCCTATAATAATGATTTAAATTGTTTTCAAATTATTAATTGCAACAAATAACATTGACATAATTATCAATGGGAATTTCTGATGTGAGAATTTCTTATGATTATATACTACTTGAAAGTGGATTTGTTGTGGCAAAGATTGTGCAAATCTTTCTCTTTAGTAACTTGCCAAATTCCTGTTTTTGGTGTTTGCACATCATTTATACATGTTCTATTAAAAGTATACAATCAGCTGGTTATTGAGTTACTCATCTATAGTCTCAGCACTTGGGAGGCTGATGCAGGAGGATATCAAATTAAGTCAGACTGCTATACAGCAAGACCCTATCTCAAACCAAACCAAACCAATCAAAACAGAAACAAATGAAAAGAAGAAAAGAAATTAAAAAAGAAAAGAAAAGCATGTGAAGGCTCAGAATGTTGTTCAGTGGTAAAGCATCTGCTTAAAATACTTGAGACTCTAGGTTTAATCTTTAGCCCTCTCATCTTCTGGCTAAAGGTATAGATGTGTAGTTCTTTAAATCTTCATTATGGACATTAAGAAATTTTAACATCTTAACCTCTCTAACGGAAAGGAAACATTTTCATGATTACTAGTGACATTGAACACTGTATCATTTATATATCAATTTGTTTTCTCCTATGACTTGCCTATTTCATGCCATTTTATTTTTGTCCTCTTATAATCTAGTGAGGATTTGTTAGATGCTTTATTTATTTGGTTTTAATTATATGTATTACAAAATTGTCTCCCAATCTCTGCATTATATTTATAGTTTTTACTGTTTACTTAAAAATTATTTAGTGAAGTTAAAAACATTCACTTTTCCCTTTGCTTTGAGACTACCCTTAAGAAACCTTAGTCTTTAAAAAAAATAGAAAATACTTTCACTATATCAAATTTAAATCCCATCTCATTGAAAGAATAGAATGTATTTTATCAAAAATGCAGAGAATTGGATTTTATTATAGTGAATCACTAATACCACAGAGGAAGAATGAATAATTCATCATAATTAGTCATCTATTTCAGTGTAATCCAAGCAAGTATAAAGTCTGGATGCATCTTGTCTTTTGAATATACATGCAGTCTAATTTAGGATTGCATTGCTTTTTTATTTAAAATTTAATTTTCATTTTGATATATTAACAGTACACAGAGTGTCTCTTACCGTCAGAAGTTCTTGACTGTCAGACTCTTCTGCTTTTACTTCATTTTTTTAGTTTAAACTATATGGATACATATTATATATATATATATTCATATACATATGTATATATACATATACACAAGTTTATTCCCCTCCTCAATTTCTTTTCCTTTTTCTTTCAATGCTGAGGATTTAACCTAGGGCCTCCTATATTCACATACTAGGAAGCACACAATTTTCTGAATAGGCTCTGTTCATCTAAGTCTATTACGTTTCTAAATACTTTTTGCAAAGCTGGTTTTCTAAAGTATCTTTTTCCACTCACATCAACTTCTTTCTACCAATCTTGTAATTAAATGGAAAAAGAAAGGAATTTGGGAGGGAAATTTTTGTAAGAGAAAATAGATTCGTTATCATAAAAGTTTTAAGGCATTTTGGCTGAAACTAAAATTGAGAGTTTAAAACTTTATTATTTTATTTCCCAAATATTTTCCTGTGCTGGTGATCAAACCTTGGGCCTTTAAGCTAGTCAAACATTTAACTACTGAGCTACATCCCCAGCTATCTTTTACCGCAGTAAAATTTTTGATAATGTGATTACATCACACATTGTCACATTAAAAAAATTCCATGCTAACATAAATGCTGGATATGTAGTATTAAGGTAACAAAATAATTGATAAAGAAAACAAGAAATGAGAGAGAACAAAGAGATTTAAAATTTGAGGGCATGTGATAGGTTTAGGGAGATGTTGGTCAAAGAGCACAAACCTGTTTGAGAGAATTAAGTTTAAGAGATCCATTGTACATGTTTATAGTTAATATAATTGTTTAGTAAATAGATTTTTAGCATTCTTACCATGCCAAAATAATTAAGTGTGTAGATAATGAATATGTTAAGTATCTTGGTTTTTTTATTGGATTTATTTACTATTTATTTCCTTAATTCTGCCAGTCTGGGAATCAAACCCAAGGCTTTATGAATTCTGGGCAAATGTTCTACCTCTATGTCATATGCTTAGTTTTTACCTGAGTAGCTTGATGATGATGATGATGATGATGATGATTGTGCTATTATTTGAAATTTATTGTTTCAAAATATTCTAGTGAGATAAATATATGAGATAAATGAGATAGGTCATGCTTTGACACTTGTTAAAACTGGATGTTGGCTATATTGGGGTATTTGATACATTTTTTTTTTTTTTTTTTTTTTTTTTTAGGGGTCCGGTCGTGGGGCCTGAACTCTGGGCCTGGGCGCTGTCCCTTAGCTCTTCAGCTCAAGGCTAGCGCTCTACCACTTGAGCCACAGCGCCACTTCCGGCTTTTTTTTTCTTTTTGCTTATGTGGTGCTGAGGAATCGAACCCAGGGCCTCATGCATGCAAGGCAAGCGCTCTACCACTGAGCCACCTTCCCAGCCCTTGATACATTTTTTCTACTTTTATGTATGTTGCAGTGTTCTGTAAAACATTTAAAATGTTCACATATATGCAGAGATACATTTAAACTGACACCTCACTAGTTTTACACTAATGATTTTTCACTGTAATATTCTTAACTCAGTGGTTTGGAAATGAGAAATCTGTTGGAAATTTTTCATTACTCTGTTTAGACACAGGATGGCACTCTTTGAATAAGTAATTAGCCAAAGTCCGCTTCTCAAAGAATAAGCTTTACAATGCTGCTACTTCTTAGGGCAGTTTATCTAGAGAGTAAAACATTTTCAGGCTTCTTATATTAATGATTAGTTCTCAATCCTTGACTTTTATGAGCTAGTTGCACCTATGTTTTGAAAAAAAATCAAGGAAGTCTAGTTAACTTTCATGTCTACTTAACAGGTGATTTTATGTAAAAAGAGTTCTGTGCTCTCTCCTTTTTTATTTTTTGGTGTTAACAATTATTGCTGAGTCTTAGCCACTTTTCAAATAATTTATACACACACACAGATGAGTCTTTATTTAAAACTGTCAGATGTCCACCATAGAACATATTCCTACAGTTTAAATGGCATTTAGCTCATCATACTGTTAAAGGTCAAGATGAGGACTATTAACCATGGACAAATGCTTTCTCCCCTTGGAAGGACTGCATTGTTGGACGTTCTTAATCTGATTTATGCCTTCTTTTTGCCAACTATTCATGGATCCACCAGAATACTTACACCTACAACTTCCGGCGTAGGTAGAGGAAACAAAAAATCAAATAGACAATAATGTTAGCAGAAGCTAGAAATTCAAGCTCTGGTATTTTTTTTTTTTTTTTTTTTTTTTAAAGAGGAGCAGTGGTTCAATTCTCCTTTCTGTTCCGGCCATGGGAAAGGGATTTGGTGCTAACCAAGGACTGGAATTTTGAAGCGTCCATCCCCGCCCCCACCCCTCCCCAACTTCAGGAGTTCTTAAAAGAGCTTCCGACCCCACACCCAATGGTCGAGACAGGTAAATGGTGCAGCAGATTACACCGCTGAAAGGCAACGTGCGTTCTGAACTATTTTCACTTTTTTTCTTCTTGTTTCCCATTTGTGTGCCAAGACTTTGTTTGCTTGCTTAGGACATGGAAAACATTTTGGATATTTTCGCTACAGCTTAATGCCAGTGGCTTTCTCCCAGCAGATGAAAGTGAAAGTACTACAATGTAGTGGCATTTTACCCTTCAAGGCTGGACTGGCAGCTGGTGTGCAAGGGGGAAGGGGGGAGGGGAGAGGGGGAAGGGGATTGGAAGCTTGAAGAACCAGTTTAGAGGTTTTGTTTGTTTATCTTGAGATCACAGCAGGGTTCCTGTTTTTTCCCCCCTTTTGGTAGGGAGGGGAGGGAAAAGCTGATTTTAGATTTTTTTTTTCATTAAAAAAAAAAAATAAGTACACACTTGTAGCCTTCCCGGTGGCAGTTTAAAACACCCGTCCGGCCTCACCCTCATCTGGAAATAATGGAATCTTCTTTCTTTCTCCTCCCCCCCCCACACTTTTTTCCTTTTAAAGCCCCACATAACCTAAAGTCCGTAATGATGGGAAACGTGCAGGTCTTCGTTTGGTTTACTTTCCTTTCGGTGGCCACCTTACTTGTTGAAGATGCAGGCGTTTTGCACACATGTTGCTACGGAGTCTTTCCGTCTGCCTGCTCCACTGATTTAAAATTTGGCGTTAAGATTCCTCAAAGGCAGTGCCTATGTGCAACTTCATTGTTTGGTTTGGCTTACGAAAATACCCAGAGCATGCCACTCCGGATTTTTAACAGTGACATCAGTCCATCCTCAGTCACTCATCTCTCCTTCCCTCTTTCCTTTCCCCAAGAAACACTAAATCACGAACCAAGCTAGAGTTTCTAAAAAGAGGTTTAGAGGAGGAGGGGAGGGTTGGGGGAGAAAAGAGAGGCGGAGTGGGTTAGGGGAGAGAGGTTACCGGGGCCAGAATTTCTCTCATTCACGGTGTGGAAAAGTTGACATTGTCTCTACCCTTCTGAATGGCTGGTAGTTGGTTACCCTGATTGTACCTCTACCTCCCTTCCCCCTCCACGTGACGACCCAGGACACATGCGCACCCGACGCAGCCCAGGCACATCTGCAGACTGACGTCAGTGTGCTCTGCCTCCGAGGAAAAGCTGCCAAATTTCTTCGCTGCAATCAATTCAAGTTGGCTGGGGGCCGGTAGTGAGATCTAGGGCTACTTCAACAAAACTTTGCTGCCCTTCCTGCTCCTCTTGTCTTCTTTTCTGCTGATACCTTTTGATGCTCTGCACATGTTATTTGCATAGCAAAGGCACTAAGCTGTCCAGGAAGAGAGGGCACCACTTCCATCCCCAATTAGCCTTTTCTCCTTTCTTTTCTTTATTTCCTTTCTTTTTTCTTTTTCTTTCTTTTTTTTTTTTTTGAGGGAGGAGGGAGAGAAAGGGGGGGGGGTGTTGCAAAGGCACATCTCAGGTTGATAGCCTGGATGTATTGGAGGCATCTCTTTTTCTGCCAAATCGGAAAGTCGGTTCTCTAAAGCCCGGGCTAGCCAGACTATAGGGTTTTATTCTGGCTGCAGAATAACTGGCTGGTGTGGTTTTGCAAAGGGGGGCAAAAAGGAAAAAAAAAAAAAAAGGAGAGGGAGTACGTGAGTCGTCCATTGCAATCTCTATTGTTTGAAACTTACTTTTTTTTTTAAATCAGAATTTGAAGATGAAAACGGTAAGGAAGACTTCACAATATTCAATGAAACTTTTTTTAAGGAAAAAAAAACAAAAGTTGTACTTTGCTTTCCTTCCTAATAATGCTTAGAAAACTAACACCCTCTTCACTCCTCTCTCTCTCTCTCTCTCTCTCTCTCTCTCTCTCTCTCTCTCTCTCTCTCTCTCTCTCTCTCTCTGTTTTATGGCAAGGAGTGAGTTTGACTGAACTCATTTTACAGATAGAAATCATTTTAACTCTAGACTACTCGGAAGTTGTGTACAATTCTAAGACTTGCAAGTATTTTATGATGCAAAATCTTTTGATTATATGAATATCCATGTTTTGTGAAGTGGTCGTTATTATGGTTATTTCGGTCTTTTAACTAATCACCAAATAGTGATGGAGAAAGTCTTAATAATAATCGTGTTTTATATAGTTTCCAGTTTTCTTAAGAAAAGCCTTCTGCATTTTATAGTTTCATGTCAGTGTCTTCAGTCTTCAGACAAGTGCATATTTTAGTGCCTGGGCTCAGAGAATAGTAATAATGTTCTAGCTATAGCCTGATGCCCTAGGATATGCTAAGCTCTTAATAGGCTAATCAAAGAAATGGAGGCGCGTGTTTTTGATTTGCTTTTGGCCACTTGGGACGTACTAGACTCATAGCTCTCTGGAGCCTTGTTTATCAGGGTATGTTTGTCTGTATATATAGTGTATAGGACCAAAGTGCAGGGATTGGTTGAGCGGGGGGGGGGGGGAGGCGGGGGGGAAGAAGAGTGCTGGAGGGAGTATTGGTAAACCTCTTTCTGATCATTTGTACCACAATATCTGTCTTTGATAATTTCCTCCCTTGTACTAGAGGCAAAGAGAGCAAGAGAGGGTGAGAAAGCGCGCTGAGAGGGAACAAGAGAGTGAGTTTCTTACTCTTGTTTTCATTTGAGCTGCCGGTGCAACGCTTTTGGGCCAAATGCCAACTGTCTGGGTCACACGCGTTTTATCCAAATAGATTTAGCGCTGCTGTCTGGAAATGGGCTGCTGAATGTTAACTTTAGGATCAACTCAACCAGGGCAGCTCAGACTGTTACCCGCTGTCTGGATGAAGTGGAATGGGGGTGTGTGTGTGTGTGTGTGTGTGGTGGTGGTGGTAGGGGGGTGATGAGCGTGTGCAGAGCAGGGGGAGGAAAAGGGAAACAGAACCAATGCTTGAAACATTAAAAAATACACTGAGTGTAATTTTCAACATGTTCTTTTATGGGCATTTTTTTGATGAATTTTTTTTGGTAAACATGTTGATCAGCTGAAACTTTTTGAAGTGAAACAGCATGACTGAAAGAAATGTAACATAAAATGGTTTAGTTGAAGAACAATAAGAAAATTAATTTTGGTGATAATTGCTTTCTGTGTTTTTACCACAGTGGTAACTGTAGTCTGGTTTATTTATTGCTTAAATGTGATCACTGTTTTTTCTTAAGAATGGCATACAGAGGCAAATAAGTAGATTTCAAATTCATTTATTTGTTACAAATGGCAGAATCTGTGTGGTGGTTTAAAATTTTGTGATTCCCAAGACCTGAACTGTTGTAGATACTTCTCATGTCTACCTTAATATCTGGGAGATGAATATTCCTACCCTTGTCCATTCTTTCCACTTCCTCTTCATTCCCTAGCAACCACTAGTAGCTACTAGTGGTCTATAGTTGACGTTTATGCCAAAGCTTGCCCTGGTTGTGATGTTAGTGACAGAATGAAAAGTGTTATTACATTAGGAAGGCTGAATGACAGATTTAGAATATTTGGGGGAAGGAAGGGAGAGTTATTGCTAGATATTTTATTGTGCCAAAGGTTAAAGTTGGTGATCAACTTTTACACTAAACTTAAGAAAGAAAATGTTTCTGTTTTCAGGAAAACGAGATATTTACCTTGTTATCTGAGGAAAGAAATTTGAGATATTATGTACTTTAGAGCCTTATTTTGGTAAATTTTGTTATTTTTGCTTTGGGCTCAATTTCTTTTCAAAATAGGTAAATTTTGAGCAATTTAAGTGTTTAACCACACCTTTTCTTGGAGACTAATCTCACAAAGTGTATAAATGATCCACAAACATTTATACTTTGAACCCAGTGTTTTTGTTAGCATATAGTAGGTAGAGAATACTTGAGAGAATAGACAGTGAAAGGAGAACTTAATTAAATATGTGAAAGGTACACGATATTATTGCCACTTCCATGGAGACAAAATTAGCTTTAAAATAAGTAAAGATTGATGAAAGAAATGGAGAAGGTTGCTAAATATCTTCTCTAGCTCCATAATAATAGTTCATGGAGAAAATTATTACTTAGCTACTTCCAGATCACTTGAGTGGGAAGTACCGATGACAGGAACAAGTCAAGCAGTAAACTTCAGCCAGGGAAAACTACCAAAGGAATTGCTGTACTGAAAATTGTCTGACTGTATTTTTGATTCAGGTAGTATAACTTTGATCTATGAAAGCAGGTAAATGATTCCCTAACTTTATAATTTTGTATTATGAAAAAGATCATATGTATAATTAAAATAAAATGGAAAAAATATATTTTTAAAAATTGAAATAGCTGTAAGTAATCACAACCTGAGTTCTTTGCAATTTACTTTAGTTTTTTTTTTTTTTTTTTGTCGGTCGTGGGGCTTGAACTCTGGGCCTGGGCATTGTCCCTCAGCTCTTCAGCTCAAGGCGAGCGCTCTACCACTTGAGCTACAGCGCCACTTCCTGCAATTTACTTTAAAAGACAATACAGCCTAATTGACTGAGTCACTTATCATAGCCAACTGTTCTACATTTTTTAGGAAAAGAGAAACATAAAACGACTTTTGAAGGGAGACCTTTAAAAAATGATGTACAATAAAATGAGGAGGGCTAACATTTATTTAACCATTAAAGTGAAGTATATAGCCACTGTATCAGGTGTAATATAATGTATCTTCTCAATAAATTTTTATTAGTTGTTGTCATCATGATTTTTATGAATGAGAAAACAGACCCTGAGAAGTTCAGTAATTTTGAATCAAACTAAATCAAATTGAAATCAAATTAAAAAGTATATGTTCTTTCCACACCATAGTAATACTTCGGCTATACATCTTAAAGGGTTAATGCATTGTGATTTCTGGACAATTGTCTGGTAATTTGGTATTAGTTTGAACTTTAAGAACTATATCAGGAAAAGTCAAATTCCATACATACTTGTTTATAATTCCTAGATGAACATTTCCAGCAGGTGTCAGAAAGTAGATTAATGCATTCTCTTGTATTGTATAGATGACTTAAAAGTGGTTAGAAAACTGGTTTTGGTTGAGTTCTAGCCAACTAAGCACTGATACATGTTGCTAATTTCATTCACTAAACTCTGAAGGCTTTGAAGAATGGGAAGAGTTAGAGCAGAAAGTGAGGGAGGAGGAAAGAAAAGACTCACAACTTCGAATTTGTTGAATGCTCTTAGAACAGGTACACTAGGCAGTGATGGAATAAGACCATAACTCTAGCTTGTTTAATTTCAGAGCTTCTAATTAGGCACCAATGCCCCTTTTACTGCAAATCTGGAAATCATGTTAATTTACTTTTGGACAAATTGTTACATATTGCATTTTCTCCTAATAATACTGCCTTAGTTTTGTGGGTTTTTTAGGACAGTTTTAAGATGGGTAAGAGTAAAGTTTGCAAAATTTGAAGATCGGGAATTTCTCTAGGGGGAAAAAGCAGTTGTTTCCCAAACCCACCGAATTATTCTGTAAGTTTGACATTAATTTCAGTAGCCAGGAAAATAGAAGAAAAGAAGTATCAATCTATCACCATTACTAGAAAATTGACTGAAATATGTTAATTCTAATTTTTTTCTTTAAAGGAAGGAAGTATACATAAAGTATATGAAGAAAGAATACTTCATAAAATACATGAAGAATCCAGTTAATGTAACTCATTATTACTCAAAACATTCTAGTGATTTGAAAAAATGATAATACTGAAAATAAATGTTCACAAAATAATAATTGTACTTTAGTACCCCATGGTTAAGTTTGGAGTATGGAGATTATATGTAAATAGGATGTAACCAAATTAATTGGGTGCTTTGTCATTAGTGTTACTGAATAATAGTGTGATTTAATAACTATAAATTTTTACCTGAGAAAAGATATATAATGCTTATCATAAATAAATTGTTCTAGGATTTTGAGATGAAACAATTTTGTAGTTACTAGATACTATTCACATTAATTGATATTATTTATGCTTGTGTGTGTGTGTGTGTGTGTGTGTGTGTGTGTGTGTGTGTGTGTGTGTGCGCCCGTGCGTGCGCATGTGTATGTGACTGCTGGCTTGAACACAGGGCCTGGGGGCTAATCCTGAGCTTTTTTGCTCAAGGTTAGCACTCAACTATTATAGCCACAGCTCCTCTTAGACTTTTTTTGGTTAACTGGAGATAAGGCTCATGGACTTTCCTGTCTGAGCTGACTTCTAATAGTGATCCTCCGATGCATGCCTCCTGAGTAGCTACCATTCTAGATTATAGGCATGAGCCACCAGCACCTGGTTTGCATATATTAACCTAACACATAGTGTGTGCAACTACTATTGAATGTTTAGTGTCCCAAACTGGAAATTTGACAACATACAGAAAATTTACACTTTTATGTGAAAATCTGGACATCCTTGTTTCATAGCTATCTATGATCTCTGTATCAGCTTGTCTATCTGGAAATCAGTGACTGTATTAGTTATCAATTGCTGTAAGACAAATTACCACAGACTATGTGACCTTAAACATCATGACTTATTTCACAGTTTCTATGAGCCCAGAGCCCAGACATGGCTTAGCTATGTCCTGTTCTTCAGGGTTTTCCATGAAATTGTAAGTAAAGTGTTGGCAAAGACTAGGTTTTTCTACAGATAACTTGACAGGATAAAGGTCTGATTTTTAAGCTCACTTATTAGAGTCAAGATTAAATTTCTTCTTTATGACTTCTCTTTTGCTAAGCAAGTGCGCTACCAGTAGAGTTGTGATCTTAGTTCAGGATTCAGTTTCTTCCCACCTTTCTATGGCCTCCATTCCTTGCTGGCGATATCAGGAAAGTGCTCTTATTTCTTTTCCTGTGGTCTTCCATATAACAACTTTCTCACCTAAGCCAACAACAGAGACTTGGGTAGCAAGAGAGAAGTCAGAATCTTCTAATCTAATCATGGGAGTAGCATCACCTCAATGTTGAGTTATTCTCAAGGTTAGAATTAAAAGTGTTCCAGAGAAGAGGATTATCATACTTGAATATCAAGGGGCACAATCACAGGTTCCATCAGAATCTGCCCAACCACGAGGCTAATAGCCTCTACTTTATGAGTGTGTTGTGAGTAAAGATGAAAAAAATAATGTGTATTCTAAATCTTTTGGTTTTGGGGGGGGCAGGGAGAGGTCTGTCTTTAAACTACCTTAGCAGATATTGGTTATTAACTTTCTTCACAGGAACCAAATTTGTTGTTTGTATTATTACAAATACTAGCTCTCTCCCCTTCTCTGGCCATCAACATCTTCTGGAATGTATTCTATTTGTAATGAGAAGCTTCAGCAATTTGACTTTATGAAATTTCATTCATTTCCAGGAGCTCTCACAAATGAGCCTTATTTCCCCTCTCAAGTTTTGTTTGATTTATCCTTCCCTCACCTACAAGTCATCTGATCCCTTCTATCCTATTTCCATAACTTCATTATGCATTTATAGGTCTGCTTTGAATTTTTTCTGCTATTTAGATTATGGGCTTCTCAAGGGCAAGGATTGTGTCTTAATCTTTTCTCTATCCCTTAAACCTTTCTGTATTCTGATGTTGTTCTTGTATTTTGAACATAGTGAGATAATAGTTTTGGTTAATGATTAGCTTTTCCAAGGTCTAGTGGCTTAATAACTTGTAGATGTAGATGTGGGGAGTTTTAAAAGGTTGTGGTTGTTTTATATGTTGTAATAACCAATATTTGTAGCACCACAGGGAATGAAGTGTTCCTTCTAAGTTAATGTTCTGGTTAACTACAAATATCCTTTTACATGCCTAAAATAGTTTTCTTAAGTCTTATTATTAATTAATCACCATCTATTCATCTGTTCATCACCTTTTTTAAATGAAAAAAATGTAGTAAGCATTTATTATAGCATAATCCTATGTATTAGAGTTCTAAGATAAAAGTTCTTTCTAAAACATTTTGTGTACTTTCTTATCTTAACAGTAATTTATCTTATTAAAAGTAGTTTAAGTTTTTGTTCCTGACTTTAGGCATTGTACTATGAAAATCAGATATTGAGCTACAATTCAGTTATAGTCACAAGAGATAGTATTGAATTATTAAAGAATGGTTTGCGTCTATCTTAAGTTGAATTGCTTTTAGCTTCTAAAACTACTTTTTTTAGTTTCATGTTCATTTTGAGGGACTGTTTTGCTGTTAGTGAGGTTGGTAGCTGAAAGTGAAGTATATGAGAAAGGACTTCCAATCTGTTGTGATACTTCAATAAAGTTTTAAAAATTTCTTTTCAAGTGCATTCTACAGTGTTGAAATTGCTTTATTTGAGTTGCTTTGTAAGTCATTTAAGGCTTTCAGATAAAATCAAGGCTTAGAGTAAATATGGTCCAACTTTACTTGAGTGTGACATTGTCTTAATGTTCAAAGACAGTTGATAAATATCACTGTATTTGTAGATATGTTTGTCAGAACAAAACAATAAAGCAGCACGATTTCTAGATATGAGTGAATATAAAAAGCATGTTAAGGAATAGAATTATGTACTGTTTATCAAGTACATAGAATGACCTGAGATATTGAAGTCAGTTTATATATATATATATATATTGCCAGTACTAGTGTTACTGGAGCTTGAACTCAGGGCCTTGTACTCTCTCTTGGCTTTTTTTGCCCAAGCCTGTGGCCCTGTCACTTGAGCCACACTGCCAATTCTGGCTTTTTTTTTCTTTTGTCAGTCCTGGGACTTGAACTCAGGGCCTGGGCACTGTCCTTGAGCTTCTTTTGCTCAAGGCTAGCACTTTACCACTTGAGTCACAGCACCACTTCCAGCTTCTTCTGTTTATGTGGTACTGAGGAATTGAACCCAGGGTTTCCTGCATGCTAGGCAAGCACTTTGCCACTAAGCCACCTGACCAGGTTGCACTTCTGGTTTTTTGTTTATTAATGGGAAATAAGACTTTTAGGGAGTTTCCTGCCCCAGGACTTCGAACTGTGATCCTTAGATCTTACTCTCCTATTTTTTTTTTACTTGTGTGTGTGTGTGTGTGTGTATGTGTGTGCTAGTCTTGGGGTTTGAACCCATGGCCTGTGTGCCATCCTGAAGCTTATTTGTTCCAGGCTAGTGCTTTACACTTGAACCACAGCTTTGCTTCCAGCATTTTGGTGGGTAATTGGAGAGACGAGTCTCACAGGTTTTCCTTCTGGGGCTGACTGCAAATTGTGACCCTCAGATTTCAGCCTACTGAGTGGCTAGGATTTACAGGCCATCAGTGCCAGGCTTTTTAAAAAAATGTATCCATTCATTGTTATCTTCAAAGTTTTTAAAAAAAGAGTTATTATTCTTCAAGTTCCTTCCCCCCTCCTCCCCTACTCCTTGTCCTGCTCCCCTCCTCCTTCTCTTCCTCTTCCTCCTACCTCTTCCTCCTCATTCTCCTTCTACCTTATCCTTCTTCTTGTGCTAAGAGTCAAACTTGCATTATCTATGTGTCCTAGTCTCAAAATTCCTTGACGTGGACTTTATTAAGTAGCTTTAGTATTTTCTTACTAACCATTAAGATTCCTAAATCTGTGTTTGAATTAATGAATATTTATTTAGACTCTAAAGATAAACAACTGTACTAAGTTAACTTGTAGTTATGTCTTTGGCAACTATTCAGAAATACATAGTAAATCGGTCCATTCAGGATAATTTCTAGTTAACTTAAATTTCTCTTTGTTTTGTTCTTCTAGGTTAAAAAACTGCCATATCTTAGTGACTGATCAACCTAATGCCTTGCTTGTGAAAACACTTATTACGATTATTCTCTTCAGTTTGGATTGAGAACATGAATCTGGACACAGAAGAAAGTACAGCATGGTGTAAAAAAGTATCTATTACACAGTGGAATATCTAACAACTACTTTGCAAGAAGCATTAAGGATATAATTGTTATGCTTCGATTTTGGTATGGTATTGACTCTCTAGCACATAGGTAGCCCTCCAATAAACGATCCAGTTTTCTAAATTATGGAAATTTTGTGGAAGACGTTGACTTGGATTTTGAGCCTCATCATGGCTTCATCAGAATTTCATAATGACCACAGACTTTCATACAGTTCTCAAGGTAGGATTTTTGCTTCCAAAACTTTAAAAAGAATATCACTAATAGTCATGTAAGGAACAATGCAGAATATTTTGCTTGGGTATAGAATTTCTATTGAGTGAAATAGAGGTGAAGCTCAGGCATCAGCTTTGGGCAAGAATTTTTTTTTTTTTTTAATGTGACAGGAATAGAGGCCTATTGAATAATTTCAGTGATCATTTTTTATATATTACAGACTACGAGAATCTGCTTAATTATCCTCCCAAGAGTCAATTTAATATCCAGTGGATTTTGAAGTTGACTAAGCTCTCTTAGTAAAATGAACTTTACAACTTTGGCGTGGGGTGGGGGGGTGGGGTGGGGGAGCAGATGGGATGGGATTGGAAGGGGAAACAAAGGAGGAGGCTACAATGCTTGATAAGAAATGTACTCATTATCTTGCCCATGTAATTGTAACCCCTCTGTATGGTATTTTCACAATAAAAAAAAGAAAATAGTATTATACCCTGCCCCACAAATTTTAATAACTTCATTTATTGCTAAGGTCATTTTCTAAGAGTATCCAAATGTTTATACTGTAGAAGATGAAAAAGTTAGAAAAGACCTTTTAAATATGGACCTTTGAGGAAAAAATTTTAATCTAAGGACTAAATGAGAATGGCAAACTCATTTTTCCCCCATATTCTAACCCTTATCATTTTAAACTATAGAGTATCTATATAGTTGAACTTTGTGTCATAGAAATGATATTAAGAGCTCTGGAGGTGTGGGTCAAATAGCAGAGCACTTGTCTGAAAATGATCTTAACAACAGAAATCCCACAAGTAAATATCATTTTGTTTTCCATAGACTAATCTATTCCTTATAGAATTATTAAAGCTATATCTTCTATATTTTCCCCATAAATGCATAAATGCATTTAGTGTCAATGAGCCAGGTTTTCAAGGGTGTTATAGAGTGATGTATGTAAGTCTATTAGATTATTGCTCTCAAAAGTAGATTGGCAGCTGGGGGCTGGTGGCTCATTCCTGTAATTCTAGCTACTCAGGAGGATCAGATCTGAGGATGATGCTTCCAAGCCAGTCTGGTCAAGAAAGTCTGTGAGACTTTAATCTCCTAAGAGCCAAAAGTAGAAATGTGGCTCAAGTGGTAGATCACTAGCTTTGAGCAAAAAAAACCAAATAAACAAAACAACAACAATAACAAAACTTTAGGGATAGTCTAATCCCTGAGTTCAAGCCCTATCACCAATATACTTACTCACACAAGTATGCATACACACACACACACACACACACACACACACACACACACACACACACACACACACACACACACACACACACACACAAGTAGGTCAACAAAGCCATGGATTTACTGTGAATTCTTATAAAAAGGAAATACAGCCAGGTGTTGATGGCTCATGTCTGTAATCCTTGCTACACAGGAGGCTGAGATCTAAGGATTGTGGTTCAAGTCCAGCCTACGCAGAAAAATCCATGAGACTCTTATCTCCAATAAACTACTCAGAAAAAGCCAGAAGTGGTGCTGTGGCACAAGTGGTAGAGCACTAGCCTTGAACAAAAGAAGTTCAGGGACCGAGCCCAGGCCCTGAATTCAAGCCCCAGGACTGGAAAAAAAAGAAAAGAAAGAAAAAGGAAGTAAATACTGAACTCATCCATTTCCATACGATTATGGTTTCATAGGACTTAATGTTTGTAAGATAAATTCCATAGAGACAATGAAGCCATGGGCAGACATTTGAGTTCTCTTAGTGGTAAACCTAGCTTAGGAAGGGATAATTAAGGAAGGAAAATATTAGGTCTGCCAAATTTTTAGTCATTCTGTTGATCTTAAAGAGTTTTGTTGAATTATAATCCACATAGCATATATTTCACCCATTTAAAGTTCAATGGTTTTTAGAGTTGTACAACCAATATTATATCAATTTCTGAACATTTTCATCACTCCATAAAGAGAGCCTTAGTAATCACTTCCAAATTTCCCCAGACTTTTCACACATGCTCTCCTGCCCAGTCCTAGGCAGTCTCTAAGTCTCTCTGTTTCTAGAGACTTTTTTACTATTAATATTATTATTAATATTAATTCTCTGTGTTATTTTGTGACTGGCTCCTTTTTAGTTAGCATAAAGTTTTTATAAAATGTTAGAAAATCACCTCAAGAAAGCATAATGCTTTTTTATTATTGCAGAATAATATTCCACTGGTAGACATGGACATTCTGATTAGTCATAGACTAATAGAAATTTGGATTATTTCTCCTTTTAGACTATTATGAATAATTTTGGCATGAGCATTCACAAAGGAGTTTTTATGTTGTCTGTTTTCATCTCTCTTGTATTTATACAGAATTGGTGGATCATATAGTTACTTTATGATCAACATTTTGACAAGTTATCAGACTATTTTCTAAAGTGGCTGCAGAATTTTACATTCCTAATAATTATTTTGTTTTTAAGAAATAATTTTTACAAGGACATAGAAATTCTACATAAATTCTTTTGGATAACTTTCAAAAGTGGGCTTCTATCGGAACTGAATCTCATTTTTTTACTTCTGTGTACTTTTCATTTTTTGTTTGCATGTAAATTTTTCATATTTTGTTTACAGTTAAGCAGTTGGAAGCCATGTTTTTAAAATTAAGGTTAGATAGAAAATTAGTACTTCCCAAATGAATTTAAGAAATAATATAAAACTCAATCTTTAGATTTTAAACCCTTATGGTTATATTATTTCATGCTTTCAATTGTGACCCACCTATAATGATGCATGGTGATTTATTTTGTTACTTCTGTTAAATTTTCTTTTCTTCCATGTACTTTTTCTGGATTCTCTACCTTGTGATTACAAAGAGGAATTCCTGACTTATCTTGAACACTACCAGCTAACTATTCCAATAAGGGTTGATCAAAATGGAGCTTTTCTCAGCTTTACTGTGAAAAATGATAAGCACTCAAGGAGAAGACGGAGTATGGACCCTATCGACCCACAGCAGGCAGTGTCGAAATTATTTTTTAAACTTTCGGCCTATGGCAAGCACTTTCACCTCAACTTGACTCTCAATACAGATTTTGTATCCAAACATTTTACAGTAGAATACTGGGGGAAAGATGGACCCCAGTGGAAACATGATTTTTTAGATAACTGTCATTATACCGGATATTTGCAAGATCAACGTAGTACAACTAAGGTGGCTTTAAGCAACTGTGTTGGATTGGTAAGTAGATACTATGATTTTAAATTTCTGATGGGAAAATAAGTTCATGAAGTAACTGTCTTTCCTCAGGTTTAAAACCATGTATATTGATGGTTTGAATAGGGAAGTAATGGACAGAAAATGTTCATTATTTCTAATGTTTTGCTTTTGATAATTTTATTCAAAGTGGTTATATTGCATTTTCATGGAATAGCTTATAAAACTCTTCATTAACAGTAGAGGAATGAGTGAAATCTCAGATTTCTTTTTAGTCTTAATTTTTTTTTTCTGGGCAAAATAATTTGAATTTAATGCATATACAAAACAGTCCTTGGCAAAGAGTTCCAGTGCAGTTTGTATATTATGGCAGGGAATCATAGCACTGATTTGCCTTTTATGTTATCTTTTGCTGGTAGCTAGCGTAGCTTAAACTTAATTCTAAGCTATTTATGGGCATCATTTCTTTGATACAGTGCATTTGAAATAATTTTTCCCAACATTTATGTTAAGATTGATGATAATCTTTCTTTAGAAATATATATAGAAAAATGTAGAAAATTTAGAAAAATGTATGTAGGGTTTATGACAAGTACTTGAGGTTAAAGGTACTTAAACAGAGTAACGGTTGTAGATCAAGTGTATTTCCAACTTTCTCTTTGGTTTTACCCTTTTCGGGCTTCTATAGATGGCTCATTAACACTCTGTGTAAAAATGTACATGCCTTACTTGTATTTGCAGAAATTGCTTTTCTTTCTTATACTAGACCTATATTCTTGTTTATACTTTAGTGTAATTATGCAATTACAGTTGAATTAAATATGTTTTTAACTTTAAATAGCTAGCAAGATTTTATATTGAAGACAAAATTTCACCGTATGTTGTAAGAATTTGTTCAAATTGTCCATATTCCTTAAATCTGAAATAAAAGGAACCTATATAATTACTTAGATTTTAAAATTTGGGTTTAGTCTTGACAGATATGTACATTGAGTACATTTATTGCTATATTTAAAAGATTTAGTTTTTGAATGCCAAATAAGTCTAAAACTTCTCTAAATATAATACTGTTAATTTGGCACTGATATTAACTATTGAGTTGCTAAGGGTGATGGATGATATATGCAGATTAGAATGAATTTCATTAGGAAATTTGAGGAAAGAACAGTGATTGAGATAGGAGTACAAATATGAAAGAGATAATGAAGATCTATTCAAAGACTGTAGCATCTGGGAATGGAGAAAGCTGAATGAATTTTTTTGTACATTTTGGTGAGAAAATTTAGATTTAGAGAAAATTTAGGTGTATCCTACTGATCTCCATTCAAATTCCTCTTAGTCAAAGGCCACTATTTAATTAACCACGTTTTAAATTATGTTGTACAAAATAATGTTCATTGACAGTCACTTTTAGTCATGTTTTCTCACCCATATTATTAGTCTTTACAACCCTTCCACCATATAAAGGACAGAATTCTAACAGTGCCATTTATTGTTTCAAGTATTGTCACATTTTATTTTGCTTATGTCTGGATTATGATTTTCTTATCCAGATTTTGTTTTCTAGAGTTTGTAATTATTTTTTCCTATGAGATGAAAATGCAATTTCTTTATCAGGTGACCATTATGTAGGGTTTATGTGTATTGCTTGGATATGTCCCATCTTTTTTTAATCTTTTTTAAAACCAAGTCTTACTACATCCTATCTGTACTTAAACTAGAGACTTCCTATCTTGGCCTCTGAGTGCTGGGATTAGAAATGTGTGTTATCCCACTCAGCTGAATTCTTATTAGAGGCATTTTTCTTGGATATTAGTTGGGCTACATCTCACATTTTACATTTTTTTTCTTTTTTTTTTTTTTGTCAGTCATGGGGCTTGAACTCTGGACCTGGACGCTGACCCTGAACTCTTCAGCTCAAGGCTAGTGCTCTACCACTTTGAGCCACAGTGCCATTTCTGGTTTTCTGGTAGTTGATTGTAGATAAGAGTCTCATGGACTTTCCTGCCTGGGCTGGCTTTGAACCGTAATCCTCAGATCTCAGCCTTCTGAGTAGCTAGGATTACAGGTGTGAGCCACCAATGCCTGGCACCTTTTTTGCTTTTTTGAGTTGCCATATCTTCCTCTTTCTGAGTTTATATCCTGATTTATTGGGAGAACACCTTCAAATAATTATTTCAGAACAGATGCCTCCGAAGTAAACTTTTGTGAGTCCTTGTCTATTTAAAGTGACTTTCTGTTGTCCTCATATTTTAATAATTAGCTGAAGGTGGATTTCTAGGTTAATAAAATCATTTTCTTTAAGAGCTATGGATGGTGGAATTGGGAATGGGATATATTGGGCATCATGCCTGTAATTATGCTGGTGCTCAGACCTGTAATCATAGCTACTTAGGAGGCTGAAATCTGAAGATCATGGTTCAAAGCCAGACTAGCCAGGAAAATCCAGGAGATTCTTATCTCCAATTAACCACCACTAAGCTGGAGTTGATGCTGTGGCTCAAGTGGTAGAGGCTAGCCTTGAAAATAAAGCCGAGGACCAGCGCCCAGGCCCTGAATTCAAGCTCCAGGACAGGTACAAGAAAAAAAACAACAATGGTTCACACCTGTAATCCCAGCTACTTGGGAAGTGGAGATAGGCGGACTGCCGTTTGAGGTCAGCTGAGGCTAACAGTTGGCAAGACCCTATCTTAACCAGCAATCTGGAAAATAAAACACTGAAACTTGTTGAAGTTGTTTTACTTAATTTTTTTTGTCAGTTGTGGGGCTTGAATTTAGGGTTTAGGTACTGTCTCCTTGATATTTTTTGCTCAAGGCTAGCACTCTACCACTTTGAGCCACAGTGCCACTTCCACTTCCATTTTTCTGGTGGTTAACTGGAGATAGGAGTCTCATGGACTTTCCTGCCTGGACTGGTTTCAAGCTAAAATCCTCAGATCTCAGCTTCCTGAGTAGCTAAGATTATGGGCATGAGTCACTAGCACCTGGCTTTTAAAGTTGTTTAAGCATGGGGATTAAATAAGATTAGGGAATGCAAAAGAAGGATGCATTGTATCACAGTATGTTATACACACATATGGAAGTATCACAATGAATCTTGCCCCAGTACTATTAATATATACTAATTATGATGATTATTTTTTAAAGAAACAACAAGCGTGGTGTGATGGTTCATACCTATAATACCCAGCTATAAATAGGAGGCATAGGTAGAAGGACCATGGTCCAAGTCTAGTCTGGGTGCAAAGGTTAAGACTACCTGAAGAATAACTGAAACTAAAGGTTTGGAGAATCTCTGGTTGTAAAGCATTTGCCTGATGAGTTGCAAGGCCCTGAATTCAAAGTTAGTACTGTCATCTCTCTCTCTATATATATATATCTATATCTTTAGAAAACTAGCTTTAGAAAAATAAAAATATTTAAAGGTCTAAAATTTGTAACTTTCTTTTTGACGGCAATGGGGTTTAGATTCAGAATCTCATGCTTGTTAGCAGGCACTCTACTAAGAGCTGTGCTTCTAGCTCTTTTCTCTGCTGGTTATTTTTCAGATTGGATCTTGGTTACTGTCTGGGTGTTTGCCTGTACTTTGATCTGCTGATTTTAAGCTTCCTGTCATAGCTAGGATGACAGGTGCTTGCCACCACTTCAAGCTCACTTAATTGGGACTGAGGCTCTTGGACATCTGGGCCTAGGCTTTCCTGGAATTTAATTTTCCTAATTTCAGCCTTCCAGGTAGTGAGGATGACATGAATGAATGTACTACATTGAGTGGAGAAGTGGTCTCACAAACTTTTCTGCCTGGCTTGGCCTTAATCTGCCACCCTCCCTATCTCAGCCTCCCAAGTAACTAGAATTACTTACATAAGCCTGTTAAAATTTTAATTTGTAAAAATTTCCCGTAATGAAAGACTATTCTGAGTTCTTTGAGATTTCTTCAATTGCGGCTTATGATTGAATACTTCCTTGTAGCACAGCATCTTCTGTCATATCAAAGGCATACAAAGAACATTTGGCAAACAAACAATATTAGAAACAGCCTTTAGAGGATAAGAAACTGGTGGTTAAAGCTCCAAGTTCAACCCAGTGAGTTTGTTGTTTAACTTTGCTCCAAAACAAAACAAAACAAAAACAAATAAACAAAAAGAACTTTGCTCCATCTCCACTTCTCATCTGCAAAGAGGAGCTGACCATTGTACTTACACTGATGTGTTATTTAGATTATGCAAGATAATGTGTATAAACATGAAATCTCTAGATTTCCCATTCAGGGTTAAATTTTATATAATTTTAAATTTTAATTTAAAAATTTAAATTTTGTTTATTGAGTTTCTTGCCTGGGACCTTTCAACTTTCCCTGATCTATTGTCACAGGCCAGCATGACTTTGTCCTGGCCTTTCTGGGATGTACCCTAGACTCCATTTCCTACACTTCCCTCTAATCAAAATGCTTACTGATCCTTGCCCTTTCTTCTTCCTGAACTATATTTGTTAATATAAGTGGTAAAGTAATTCATGTTCAGGTACTAGAGTTTCTTAATGGCATATTATGTTATTTCTGTTTGCATTTGCACTTAATATGGGACAATTACCCATAAACTAGAGAAAACAGTGGCAAAAATAATAGAAATGACTAAAGCATGTGTTTTGTTTTGTTTTCCCACCTAGGCTGCAGGTGATCACCAATTTCATGTCTGATTATGTCATATCTTTCTTTCCAAACATAAAGGACTTAAAAAAATTATCTAAACAGAATTATGAAGATTTGAATTTATATAGAATTTAGAGATTAGCAGGTCCAGAGATTTTTAACTTTTTTCTTTTTAAAGCAACAAACCCTTTCTCATATGAAATGTTATGTGGAAACTGAATATACACATTAATAAAAGCACGTCTGATGCTAAGCCCAGGAATTCAAGTCATGTAGCTCTCCCTTTGTTGTCTAGGGCAGCTCCGGAGGGCACTTTCTTGGACCTCCTTAGGGCTCCCTAGTGTGCTGTTTTAAAACCAGTAATTTAAACCAATGCTTTCATTTTTCCAACTGAGGAAATAAGCTCAGAGAATCTGTGTTTTATCTGGTGGTGATGGGTGGTTAGATTAAGAGACATCCTTACCAGTGCCATACTTAGGACAACATGTAGGTAGACAAGAGTTGAAGTTAGCATCTGTTTGTTTTTGGAAGTTTTATTCTTGGTGCAGAGAGCTTTGATGATCATATCTCTCGTCATCAATAAACTTTTATTTGAACTAACACATATAAGATACTTTCTGTGTCTATAACTGATTCTGAGGATTATAGGATATAACTTTTTCCCTGAAGAAAGTTAACAGTCTAGTTGGGAAGATACCACTTCCAGTTGAAAATTTACACTGAAGTTAAATAGAAAAGATTTGAGATGTAACAACAAAGTATGGCATTAACTGAAAAGATACGATACTTACATTACACTCTAGTGGAGCTCAGAGGAGTGTGAAGGCACTCCATTTGGCCTAGAGAAGCTTTTTTTTTCTAAAGAGGAAATATGACTTAAGAGTGGGACTTGGCTAAGTAAATAGGTATAAGGTGATAGAATACTGTGAATAACAGCAAGGTTCTACTTGAATTTTAGCTCCCTTTCTTTCCTTTCTATGATACTGGTGAGTTCCTGACCTCTTGAGATTGTTAATTCATTTATGATATGGGGATGTTTGGGATGTATGTTAATTAAGGACAAATTAAATCTCAAAATATTAATGATTACAACAATAGTTTATTTTTCCCTTATATCAGTGTTTATGTTAATTAACTTTCCAAGTGATCACTTAGAGGCACAACCTTTTTTCTTTTTTTCAGATCAGGGCCTGGATGCTGACCCTGAGCTTTTTTGCTCAAGGCTAGCACTCTACCACTTTGAGCCACAGTTCCATTTCTGTTTTTTTTTGTTTTTTTTTTTTTTTTTGGTGGTTAATTAGAGATAAGAGTCTCACAGACTTTCCTGCCCAGGCTGGCTTTGAACTGTGATCCTCAGATCTTAGCCTCCTAAGTAGCTAGGATTACAGGTGTGAGCCATTAGTGCCCACCTTTGCTTGGCTTATTATTTTGCTTGTCACTTGAGCCATATATCCAGTTTTGGCTTTTTGCCATTTCATTGGACATAAGAAGATAAGAGTCTCTAGGATTTGTTGGCCTGTGCTGGGTTTGAACCTCGATCCTCAGATTGCAGCTTGTAGAGTTAAGATTACAAGCATGAACCACCAGTACCGGACAGTCCTGTTTTCACTTCTACCTCCTCTGTGTCTTTAGAGTACTTTCCATATACACTTTCCATATAGCAGGCAAAAATAGGAGTGAAAAAGTATTTAGGTTCTGGATTTGAAGGTGTTGTACAGAGCTCTGCCCTTTTTTTTTTTTTTTTGATCGTGGGGCCTGAACTCTGGGCCTGGGTGCTTTTCCTCAGCTCTTCAGCTCAAGGCTAGCGCTTTACCACAGCTCCACTTCTGACTTTTTCTGCTTATGTGGTGCTGAAGAATCGAACCCAGGACTTTATGTATGCAAGGCAAGCACTCTACCACTGAGCCACCTTCCCAGCCCCCTCTGCCCAGTTTTACTAGCTGAAACTTAATCACCAAGCTATGTCTATACACAGAAGATATAGTCAAGTTGGAAAGGAAATAAGTTTTGGAGTGCACTGCTGCCCCACACAATGTTTTGAAAACCTGAGGAAAATAATGTAAATGATTTGCTTTGTATAGTTTATAGCTTTTTAAATAATAAGGAAATGTATATGATGTCTTACCAAGAAAAGATAATGCACTGAGTGCTTAATTAATGTATACTTTTAACCACCTGGTTTTGGAGTTATCAATTTATTTTTGGCTTTTGTTAATCATAAAATCTAATATTTAAAATGATTCTTCTTGATAAATTTGTTGTTTCTTTTCCTTTTAGCATGGCATTATTGCTACAGAAGATGAAGAATATTTTATTGAGCCTTTAAAAAATACCACAGAGGATTCTAAGCATTTTAATTATGAAAATGGCCATCCTCATGTTATTTACAAAAAGTCTACCCTTCAACAACGACATCTCTATGATCACTCTCATTGTGGGCTTTCAGGTGAGTGTACAGTCTTTGAGAAACATACTGAATCATTACTGACAAGTATCAGAAGAAATAATAAATACTTTTGGAGAGTCTCTGAGAAGTAGTTAGAATATAATCCACGTTAAAAAAGAACTTTTTGGTAATATTTACAGCTTTCACACACAGATATTTCATAGTATTCTGCACTTGTTGGTTAGCCTTATGTGTTCTTGCTAGTAAGAGGTATCTAAATTTAATAAGCCTAACTCCTGAATAAGACTTGAAGAGTCTTAAGGAAGTACTCAAAAGGTAATGATAACATTGAATTAGGAGACTATAGAAATACATCATTGGAACAACAATAGACTTGAGTAGACAAGTAAAGCTTCATGAAAGAAGTAACTTCTCTGGTGAGCATTAAAGGAAAAGGGAAGGTAATTAGACAGGGCTTTTCCCTGGGATGCAGCATTTTACAACCCTCCAGGGGAATGATGAAGTCTAGAAATGGACAGTTCCTATAATGGGCACTAGAATGTGGGTTGAAGAGACAAGACAGACATGAAAGGCTCCTAAGTTATATTAAGGAGTCTGTACAGGCTGGTTATGTTAGAAACCCATTTTTTATGTTGAAGGGATGAAATAATCATTTTTATCCAGGTGCTGGTGGTTCACACCTATAATCCTCGCTACTCAGGAGGCTGAGATATTAGGATCAAGGTTCAAAGTCAGTCTGTGCAGAAAAGTCCACGAGATTCTTATCTTCAATTAACCACCCAAAAGCTGGAAGTGGAGTTGTGGCTCAAGTGGTAGAGCACTAGCTTTGAGCAAAAAAACTCAAGGATAGCACCCTGACTTCAAGCCCCAGGATTGGCCCCCTAAAATTATATTTGTGTCACAGAAAGACTGTTCTTGCAGTTGTGTGGAGATTGAATTTGAGAAGAATAAGATTAGAGGCAGGGTGTTAGGGAATGTTAGTCTAAAGATAGGACATAGAATAGCATCATCAAAGGATCATGGGCTCTGGTGTACTTTTGGACAGATTTCCAAACCTCTTTGGGAGCTCATCTTAGCACACATTATTTACTCAGTCCAATTATATTTTCATTATTATTGCTATTATTATTATATTACTATTATTACTATTGCATTATTATTACTCTAAACTACTATTTCTTGTAGTTTAAAAGCTATTACATTTTTCAAATTGGATTTTTCTTTTCCATTTTTTGAAACTTTTGTTCCAGAAGTTGCAAATAGGAACAAAATATTTCAAGGGCAGATTTCAACTCACTGTAAAGTAGAGTTCATCAGCAAATCAATTTAGAATAAAATGCAATGATTGCCCTTTCAATCAGGGAAAGCATTATCCGTTGGTATCTCTCCATATTTTTTGTTTTCCTCCATGTTCTTCAGAGGGTCATTTCCTTCTTAACTGTTTAAATGGTCTTTTGAATTTATTGTTCAAGTAATTTATTACTTTATTATTATTATTATTATTATTATTATTATTATTATTATTATTATTATTATTGTACTAGGTTTGAACTCAGGGCAGATACTCTGCAGCTTGAGTCATGTTGCTAACCAATTTTTGTTGGGAGCTAGAATCTCCCCTTTGCTTGTTTGGCCAGGTTTATGATTCTCCCATTTATGCTTCCTATTACGGTTGGGGTGAGAAGCATGTAGCATCAGCCCAACTTGCTCTGTTGAGATCTGCGTTTCATGAACTTTTTTGTCCTGGCTTTGAACTGCAATCCTGATGTCAGCTTCCTGAGTGCACAATTTAGTCTTAAATAAGGTTTATAAATCTCTTCGGTCAAGTGCAGTGGGTTCACATCTGTAATCCCAGCTACTTGGGTGATAGTGTTATGAACTTGTAATCCTAGCTATGCATGAGGCTGGCCCAGACAAAGATAGATCCCCTACTTGAAAAAGAACTAAAGCAAAAGAGGGGCATGGCTTAAGTGGTGGAGCATTTTTCTGCTAAGTATAAAGCCCCATTTTGGGAAGTTTGCATCCCACTACCACTAATAAAAAAATATCCATTAGGCTTTTGATTTTGGAAGGTTTTTGTTTGTGAGGAAAAGTTGATATTAGAAAAGGCCACTTAAAGTAAATCCATTTAAAACAAAATTCATTAGTAAATTAATAAGGAGGCTAGATTGAGTCTTTAAATAAGGACACTCAAGCATATGGGGGAAATATTGATGTTTAATAAACTTTAGTTTGTAGGTACAGCAATATATAAATTCTTTCACAATGCAAGATTCATTCATTCATTCATCTATTGAATTAATGTGCACATACTGCCACTCAAGGCTGGCACTCTATCACTTGAAGCCATGCCTCAGATTCTTTATTAATTATCTTGATAAAATTTTCCCATACTAAAATATACTTTATTTTATGACTGTAAATAATTTGCAGTTCATCCAGGAAGTGTTTAAAATTTCATCATATTCTGAAAGATACCTTAGTCCTTTGATATCCAGAATGTTTTATTTTAAACTACCTATTGCATTTTTCTAACTCAGGTAGAGTTTATTTTCTACATACTTCCAAATCCATTCTTATTGCAATTATGTAATTATACCCTTTCGGAGAAGATTTTCTTTCATTCTTTTTTTTAACCATTAGTTTAAATTACTAATACCATGTTCTAAATATATTTCCCTCTCAATACAGTCTGGGAAGTAGCCCCTAATAACATTCCAATTAGTTCACTCTCATATCTGTTGCCTGTGCTACTGTACTAACTTTTTAGCTGGATTTCCTTTCTCCAGGCTTAATATTCCTTGTTTTAGTCAAATCTTTTCTCTTAATTTGGCTATATTAAACCTTCAAACACTTCACTGGCTTCTTATTAGTGGGAATACTGTAGTTGTTTTCTGAGTTCTGGGAAATGTTGCCTGGTGGTGTTGGGAGAAAATAAAAGCCCCTGATATTTAACAAGTTTGGAAAATGTCTGGCAAGAATGTAATATTATTTCAATGTCTCAGGACAGGTGGGCAATGCCATTTTAGTCTGTTAAAAGAAACTCAAGTTTATGTCAAAACTGAGGATGTAAATATCTTTTGACACTGGATATACCTATTTCATATTATATACGGATATTCAATTTTTTGGTTAGATTCAAACTATGAGTTCAACACCATTTTATGGAAACAATTTTTTTTATTGTGAAAATACCGTACAGAAGAGTTAGAATTACTTTTTTTTTTTGTCGGTCGTGGGGCTTGAACTCTGGGCCTGAGCTGTCCCTCAGCTCTTCAGCCCAAGGCGAGCGCTCTACCACTTGAGCTACAGCGCCACTTAGAAGAGTTAGAATTACATGGGCAAGATAATGAGTACATTTCTTATCAAGCATTTGGAAACAATTTTTTTTTAATTAGAAAAGTGCAGGAAAAATAAAATTTTAAAAATCACTCTTATTCTTCCACTCAGAGATAACTGAATATCCTGTCGGTCCACTGGCATAGATAATATTATGTTCATATACCTGGATTTAAGTTCATTATACAGTTACATATTTATCAAGTAAATATTTAATATCTGTGCAAGATTGTTTTAGATTCTGAGAATGCAACAATAAATAATGCAGACAAGGTCATTGCTCTTGTGGAGTTTCTTGTATCTAGTGAGGAAAGGCAATGAGTTACAGGGGTAAATAAACAAGTACATACATGACTACCACAGATAATGCCACAAATACAAGGTAAAGCGGGTCAATGAAATAATTGTACTTGGCTATGTATGGTCAAACATCTTGATAATGATCAAAAAATTAAAATACTATTTTTGGAACAATGAGATCCATACATTAGTTTTGGAAGAAAGTTAACTGTGTTATATGGAACAATGTGTCCTTTAACATTCCAAAGTGTATCAAAAATTAAATTGTGTCATCTGAAGAACTAATCATTTTTTTAAAACAAAACAAGGCAAGTTTTTATTCCTTTTGGTACTGGGAATTGAACTCAGGGTCTCTCAAGTCAGTTCACTTTTGTCTCACCATTTCTGTGATTTCCCCTTCCCATCATAGATCAGATAAACTTATATACAAGACAAATAATATCAAAATAAAAAACAGTGACAACAGGGGGTAAACCAAATGGAAAAAATGAAAGAAGAAAGAAATAACTGTGTATAGTACATTAACACCCTTCCCAAAACTTCTTGTTTCCATGTTTTGTAGTTGATTTCTATTAGCCTCATTTTATAAAGAACCAATCCAACAGTGATACTCAAAATATAGTATATTCAAAATGAACTTTACAATTGGGAGGGAAGAGAGTCGGGGGAGGGAAAGTGGGAGAAAATGAGGGAGGGAGTAGATGAGCAACAATGTTCCACAAGAATTGTACTCATTTCCTTACCTGTAACCCCTCTGTACATCACGTTTTTCAATTAAAAAAAAGAAAAAAGAATTACTGTGGAACCTCTCTGTTGCATATGCATGTTTTCCTTCAGTGTCGATTAAAAAAGAAAGGCAAGTCAGTAGAAAAAATTCTGGAGAACAAAATTATTTAAAACGCTTACTATACATTGACATATCTTTAAATATTTTTAATTAGACATCCTTTTAGGTAAATTGTATAATAACCAAGCCTCCTCTCTTTTAATAAATTAACACAAATTAAAACAACTAGAATGTTAATATATTTTATAACCAAGAGTACTTGGGCTATGACCCCAGCCCTACAAATGCCATGGTAATAAAGGTTCCTTAGCAGTGAAACCAAGATGTCTAAATGCAAAGATACACTATAATCCAAACTACATGTGGCTCAAAGCAAATTGTGCAGAATTTTATCTCTTTTTAACGTCTCTGACCTTCTGCCCTATATAGATTTTGGCAAAATAACACTTGGAAAATTATGTGCAAAAGCTGAGCAGCAGTGGCTCACATTTGTAAATCCTAGCTACTTAGGAGGCTCAGATCTGAGGATCATGTGATTTGAAGCCAGCCTGGGCAGCATAGTTCGTGAGACTCTTATATCCAATTAACCACCAAAAGAGCTAGCTGGAAATGGAGTTGTAGCACAAGTAATAAAACACTATCCTTGAGAAAGAAGAGCAAAAAAATTCAGGGAGAGCACTCAGGCCCTGAGTTCAACCTCCAGGACTCTCACACAAAAATAACTAAAATTACGTGGAAAACTAATTCACCACCTTTTAGAATTGAGATTTCCAGAGGAATTGAATTGGTTCTAATTAAGATAGCTTAATAACAGCCTATTACTTTTAAAAAATGCTCAAAAATGTTTTAAGATTAGATTTAGCAACATTTTATTTTCTGTCAGAACTGTCTTAGGCTATTCAAAAGTTCTTACTGTCATTGCTTTTTAAACAACTTTAAAATGATTCTTTAAAGTGTCTTTCTGAATTTAAATGTATTATGATATAATTACTCACTAGAATAATATGAAATGATTATTTAAAATTTTATATAGTAATTCATTACAGAGATTTATTTATTTTACTGGGTTTATGTGAGGAGTTTAATTTTATCAGAAAAATTGATTGATTTGACATTTAAAGGTTTATATTTTTGAACTCAAAACCTATGCTTGTTAGGCAGTCTTTTTAACCACTTGAGCCACATTTCTAGCTCAATACTCTCTCTATCCCTTCCATTACTTTGAAAAATCTTATTTAATTGAACAATCATGAGAATCATATCTACATAAAGGATATATAAATAAATGGTTTTAATTGATAAATCTTTTGAATTAGTTGTTTAATTTATTGTAGACTTCACAAGCAGTGGCAAACCTTGGTGGCTGAATGACACATCATCTGCTTTTCCTTCATTACTACCAATTAATGACACACATACCCACCATAGACTGAAAAGATCAGTGAGCATTGAGCGGTTTGTGGAGACATTGGTTGTGGCTGACAAAATGATGGTGGGTTACCACGGACGTAAAGACATTGAACATTACATTTTGAGTGTGATGAATATTGTAAGTTTTATCCCTCTGTAATCTATTTTGCTTGGTTGTTTTTTGTGTTTTGTACAAAGATTATGGAGTAATAAATATGAATTAATAATAAAAATTATGAAATAAGTAATAACATTGTGAAATAAGTAATAATAAATTATGGTATAAATGAAATAAATGATAATAAAATTGACCTAAAATAGAAACAAGTTGGTCTATGTTATTTTATGTTTTGCTTTTTAATTGTATTTTGGTGCTTGGGATTGTACCCAGGACCTTGTATATTCTAAATATATGCTTTGCCACTAAGCTACATGCTCAGCACAAGAATTTATGTTCCATAGAAAATAAATTAAAATATGACTTTATTCATCATTTTAATAGAATGTATAATTTTTATACTTATTTTTTATATTTTTATGTAATTTTTTCTTTTTCAATGGATTGTTGAATCTTGTTTAAGGAACTTTCTTTAACTTGAATCATCAGCTTACCCTCTAATTATTATGTTCTATATCTCTGAAGAAAATATTCTTGAGGTAGATTTACGTAAAAGCCTTTGTACAAATTGAGGGTAAATTGAGGGTAGAGTCATACGTCTCAGCAAAAGAATATCTTTTCATATATAAAATGGCTAACATTATAAAAATTGGTTTGTCTTTAAAAAAGCAAATTGTCACCTTATGATTTTTGTCTGACTTTGTGTCTTTTCTTCTTTTCTGGAGGTCAGGTTGCCAAACTTTACCGTGATTCCAGTCTTGGAAACGTTGTGAATATTATAGTGGCTCGATTAATTGTTCTCACAGAGGATCAGGTAAGAATAATTTTGTTTATAAGCCTAAAACTCAGGCTATGGAGTTGCTTATTATAAAAGAATATATTTCCTGCTAATCTTCTTAGAAAGTTCTAGTTGAATATGAGTTTTAGCTTTAAACTTCAATGTTTTAAGCAAATTTAAAATATATCACAATAATATAACTCTCATGTCTTGTTAAAGCTCTCTTTCTCTATATATGTTAGTTATTTGTTTCAGTGTAAGAATGAGCATTGGATGGACCTTATAATAATGGTTTTGGTTGTTTTTGTGTACTAATAATCCTATATATGTTCACATTATTGTTGATGCTGGAAATGGAATGTCTGTTCATTAATAAACTAAATGAACTCTAGGTCAGATATTACAGAGATAAAAATTGGCAAGAGATTATTCCTAGAAACCACTGCTTCTAATTTTAGTCCCACTTTAGTCTTCAAAAGTTTTAAGAACTGACCTTAGCAATTTGTTTGGAACATTTCTGGTATGCATGTTGTATTGCAGCCAAACTTGGAGATAAACCACCATGCAGACAAGTCCCTCGATAGCTTCTGTAAGTGGCAGAAATCAATTCTCTCCCACCAAAGTGATGGAAACACCATTCCAGAAAATGGGATTGCCCACCACGATAATGCAGTTCTTATTACTAGGTATGGTTTGTTGCAAATATTTTCCTTTGATTGTTAATGTTTGTTTATATTATAACTATATTTGGTTCTTTTGGATACCTCATTCAGGTAATAACAATGAAAAAGCAAGATAATTATTTATTTATTTTTATTACTGAGAAAGAGTGTGGTCTGCTATTAATACTTCTGCATCAAATGGACCAAATAAGGAAAAATTAAAATTAAACAGTTAATAAATATTTTTTCTCTATTGATAAATCCTATTCATAATGTTTAATTTGAAGCATATGCATGAAATATTAATTGAACTAAATACAAAAAGCAAGCTTAAAAGTATGAGGAAATCAATATTTTCAAAAGTTAAGTTGTCACTCACTCTTGGTTATGAAACATTAACTATTTTTACCTCCTAATTGGGTTAGTTTGTGTTAACTTATTCAAAAGGAGGAATATTGGTTAGTACAAAATTTACTTGTATGAATGGCTATTTATCTAAAAATATTTAAGATATATCAGCACAGAGAAGTAAGCTTATGACATCATTTAAATAGTTTTTCTCTCAAGCAAAATTATTACTCAATAGTAATCTTGTGAATTCCTATATTGCTTTCCAGCTTTATAAGAATGTTTCAAATCCCGTATATTTTTTAATTCTCTAGTAACAATTCTGAAATAGAGTATTATTATTTTAGCTTCTTAGAAATGAAGAAACGGGTTCAGAATAGTTAATTCATTTGTTTCTTAGAGTTGTACTCTAGTTGTGAGTTGGAAGCTTTATGGTTAAATAACTTTTTAAAAGTGTGTTTTTGTACCTCTTACCAGTATTTAAAAATGAACAAAACAATAAAATGACAATAATAACCAGTAAGCAAAATGCAATATGTAGTGATTGAGTTGAATAGCTTTATTACGCTGATGATTTCTTTTTATCAGCAAGGTCGTGTGAAACATGTATCACATATATAGTATTGGTGCTGTGCTCATAGACGTTAAAGTGTGTGGTGGGAGTCTAAAGCATGGGAGATCAGGAGTTTGAAACTTGGTAAAATAATGTAGGTTTAGCTTTTACTGTCATATAATTAAAGTTTTTTATTTTCTTTTAGTTATACTTACTTATTGGCTTTACCTACCTGTCATTTATAAACCAGAAAATAATATTTATGCCATGCTTGCTGAGCATAAAAACACCATATATTCATAAATGTTGACATATTAGTCTGATCAGTTTTACAGTTTCTCAACATCAATGTGTTCTATAATTTCCCCAAATATACTTAAGGAACTAAAAATATATTAGAAATTATGCTAATGTAGAAACCTTTGAGTAAAAATATGGATATAAATAATGTTGCTGAAATTATGAGAGGAAATTGTACTATATATAAATAGTTAATAAAAATGAACACTGATATATACCTAGCTTCTGTATTTATATTGCAAAATCCTTCCTTTCCTCCAAAATGTAGCATCACAGTTTTATTCCTGAATCTGCATTGGATTTTTATCATTTACATCAACTTTTATTTTGAAATGCTTGAAGCATTAATTTGACATGTATTACCTTACCTACTAATGAACTGTAAGCTGACTGCTACATAAAAATAAAAATTTTCAACTTGACGTATTTATCATTTGCATCAAATCATAAAAATCCAAAATAGAAGTTTCATTGAGCATGCACATAAGTATTCAGGTAGTGAATAGTGAAAGTGGCCTTTTTTGTGATATTTTTAATTAAACTGTTAGTAACTTATATTGATTGATTCCTTAGAAGTTATGTATATTAAATTTAATAATTAGTAAATTATTTTAAAATAATGGTATATGATTTTTTATAACTAGTTTAGGAAATGATCAGTACTTTGTACTTGAAATCCTAGAAACGTAATTTAAAATGGTACAATGACTACTTAAATATACTTAAGAAGTAAATGATTAAAACTTGCTTAAATTTTTTCAAATTATCCTTATTAAACTTTGAATTTTATTTTAATTATTTATTTATTTTTATTTAATGAGTTGATTTTTTTTGTTGTTGCTGTTCCTGGTGCTTGAACTCAGGGCCCGGACCCTGTCTCTGAGTTGTTTTGCTCAAAGTTAGCACACTACTACTTGAGCCACAGCTCTATTTCTGGCATTTTGGCAATTGGAGGTAAGAGTCTTATGAACTTTTCTGCCGCAGTTGGCTTTGAACTGCAATCCTCAGACCCTTCCTGTGTAGCTGGGATTATAGGTGTAAGCCACTGGTGCCAGGCCAAAATGACTTATTTTTAAAATAATCAAATAAAGTTTTCTGTATTGATACTGCACAACATGTTATATTGATAAATATATATCAATATATATTAATATGTGTCAATATCAATATAACAATATAATTGTCAAATGTCTAAAGCATTAACTTGACATATATTACTTTACATAATTTATAAAGTACGAGTTACTACATAAGAATAGAAATTTTCAACTTGACATTTATTTATATTTTCATAGGACATCAGGAAATATCCAGCATATCTTCTTTTTTTCTATTGTTCCAGTTTTGGGGCTTTAAATCAGAACCTCACACTCTTGTGTGGCTTTGTCACTGAAGGCTGGCAATCTATTACTTGAGCCACATCTTCACTTCTGGCTTTTTGCTATCTAATTGGGGATAAGAATCTCTCCAGCTTTCCTGCCCAAGCTGGCCTTGAACTGTGATCACCAGCTCTCAGCTTCCTGAGTAACTATCATTATAGATATGAGGCACCAGCACCTGGCTTCACTGACACATTAAAACCAAATTTTAAATTTATCTTGAGGAATTCTTTTTTTTTTTTTTTTTTTGTCGGCCGTGGGGCTTGAACTCTGGGCCTGGGCGCTGTCCCTCAGGTCTTCAGCTCAAGGCGAGCGCTCTACCACTTGAGCTACAGCGCCACTTCCGGTTTTCTGGTGGTTTATTGGAGATAGGAGTCTCACGGTCTCTCCTGCCCGGGCTGGCTTTGAACCGCGATCCTCAGATCTCAGCCTCCTGAGTAGCTAGGATTACAGGCGTGAGCCACCAGCGCCCGGCTCTTGAGGAATTCTTATATAGTCTGACTTCCTATTTTTATCAAGAAATTCACATATAAATTGAAATTCAATAGAAAGTAAGAGTTTACAAGCATCAATGTTTGCCAATTAGCATAAACACACGAATATATGTGTTTCTTGGATTTCTCTTTCATAAAGCATTTGAAACATATTTTTCCATTTTAGAAAATAACACATGACAGTTTATATATTTAGAGTAGAAATTACAGCCTAAATTCTTTTTATGGTAGCAGTTTTCTGAAAATAGAATTTTACCCATTTACCCATTTACCATTTACCCATTTAATGTACATTTTAGTGGGTGTTGTATATTCACAGGGTTGTACAACCATCAGTATAATTAATCTGACAATATTCCATCACTCCCAAAGGAGGTCATTCCCCATTCCTCTCTTTGCCGGCTCCACCCTTGCTGTAGCCCCAGTCAAATTCGAATTGAACTTTCTGACTATATAGGTTTGCCTAAGAATGGATCTATACAGTATGTTGAAATTTGATCTTTATTTGTGATGGTGCTGAGATGTGACTCAGTGCCTTGCACTTGCCTTGCTTCTTAGCTTAGCTGGCATTCTACCTCTTGAATCACACTTCTAGCTCTGCTTCTTACTGGTTATTGTGGAGGGGCTGGTCTTGAACTGTCATCTTAAGTAGTTAGGATTACAGACTTACTTGGCAACAAGCTTTCATGGTTCATCAACATTATGGCATGTGTTAATACTAGCATTCCTATTAGCCTAAATTCTCAAAATTTCAAGATATCTAAAATGTCTTTCAAAAATCCCATTTACAAAGATTATGTAATTGTGCTTTTTACCATTTTTATTAATGAAACAGAATTTATAAGTAAATCTTAATAAAGCACAGAGGCAAAAATTGCACACCAAGTCAAATTATTCTATTTTTAAAAGAAGTGAGCACATTTATCCTTTTAAGGAGTCATGAATGTATTACTTTGATGTTCTGAATGCTAATAGAGTTAGAATTTCTGAAGTAACATGACTAATGTTTTCAGATGGTAGTTTAAAAATAGCTATAAAAGTGTTTTCCTGTTAGAACATGTCCTATAATATATGGATTTAGATGCTTTAACATTTTTTTAAAGAATGTATCTGTCAGGATTATATATTGGATTCATGATTATCTATGAGAACAGATAGAAGAAAGAAATTAAATGTCATACATTAACATTTAGTTTTATGACTTTTACTAAGGGGTGTGTGTGTGTGTGTGTGTGTGTGTGTGTGTGTGTGTGTGTGTGTGTGTGTGTGTGTGTGTGTGTTTACTGGAACTTGAACTCAAGGCTTTACCGTCTTTCTTAGCTTTTTTACTCAAGGCTTGATTTCTTACCACGTAAGCCATGCCGCCATGCCTGCACTGCTGCCGTTTTATTTATTTATTTTCCTTGTTAATAGTAGTTATGAATCTCTCAGATTTATTTGTCTAGGCTGGCTTTGAACCTTGTTCCTCAGATCTCAGTTTTCTGAGTAGCTAGGATGATAGGTATGAACCCTTGGCCTCTGGTCTACTATTAAGCTTATAGGCAGCATGGATATTGTGAATTGAGATTTTTAGAGAAGTTGGTTTTGGTGTTTGGGCATTGCAATGTATTGCAATGAATGTACCACTTTGGTCCCATCAATACTACCCATGCCCACTTCCCCAAACCCGTATTGCCTTTTCTTTTCCTTTTAACTTTTCCATATTGGTTCTTTAAACCACTCATCTAGTCTCAGTTTCTTTTCCAGGCTAGAACTATGACGAACTAGTGGGACTATAATTTCTGTGTAAGCTGAGACATTCCTTTTTTCTTTTGGGTCCGGTCGTGGGGCCTGAACTCTGGGCCTGGGTGCTGTCCCTCAGCTCTTCAGCTCAAGGCTAGCGCTCTACCACTTGAGCCACAGTGCCACTTCTGGCCTTTTCTGCTTATGTGGTGCTGAGGAATCGAACCCAGGGCCTCAGGCATGCAAGGCAAGAGCTCTACCACTATGCCACCTTCCCAGCCCCAAACTGGACATTTCTAAGAATGAAATAGATACTACCCACAGTTAGGCCTGGGAGTAGGCACAAACTAGCTCCGGGCACAACTGAGATGTGGTCATCTCAGGCACCATCTATGTTTGTATATTGCCAACTAAACATGGAAGTAAGGAGGTGGTTTTCTCTCAGGGCCTAAGATTGTCTACAATGTAGTGAATTATTTGGGATTATACAGCAGCTAAAAACAGTGCCTTACTTGTAGAAGTCTTCTTCAAATAGAAAATGAGGGTATACTATAATATTTAACTTTAAAATGTAAGCTCAAAATTTATATTGGTTTATTGATATACTAATGTATGTATATAAACAAATAGTTACTATGTGTCATAGTAGGCCGGCTTCTAAATTGGCCTCCAGTGATCACCACCCCTGATACTTAGGATCTTAAGTAATTCCCCCCTCTTGACTGTGTGCTGGATTTAGTGACTTGACATTTTTGAGTGGTTTTACATGTTTCATCATACTTTTTGAAGCTAATTACGAATGGTATTGGTGCTAAATTTTGATTCAGAATTGTCACTGGTGATAAAGTGTTTTTGTACTACTACCAGCTACTTGTTTGTTTTTTTTAGTAGCTTTGAAAAGATAACTTCCATTGGATTTTCTTCAAAGATTTAAGGTAGTCTTATTTCCTTGTGACTTTGTTTTGTGTTTCTTACTTTACTGTATCAACTGCAGCATCTAATTGCAATGTATAATAGCAGACATTCTGTGCTTCAGCATTAGTTATGTTTCAGCTATAAGTTTTTTTTTTTAATGGTCTATAGCAGGTTGAGAAAATTTCTTTCTATTCCTAGGTTTCTGAGAATATTGGATTTAGTCAGATTCTTTTTGTGTGATTTCAGATGATTTTTTCTTTTTTTTTTCAGTGAATTACATTGATTATATTAGAATGTTAAACCAATCTTGCATTCTTTGGATAAACCAATGTGTTTATATTTTTAATATAGTAAGATAGAATTTGACACACTTTTGTTCATATTTTTTTACATTTATATCTATGATGTATCTTATTTTGTAGTATTCTTATAACAGCTTTGGTTTGAGTACTAGGGTAATGTTTACCCCACAAAATTTGGAAACATTTTTTTTTTTGGGGTCCGGTCGTGGGCCTGAACTCTGGGCCTGGGGGCTGTCCCTCAGCTCTTCAGCTCAAGGCTAGCGCTCTACCACTTGAACCACAGAGCCACTTCTGGCTTTTTTTTTTCTGTTTATGTGGTGCTGAGGAATCGAACCCAGGGCCTCAGGCATGCAAGGCAAGCGCTCTACCACTGAGCCACCTTCCCAGCCCTGGAAACATTTTTGACTTTTAGATTTTCTGGAAGTTTGTATAGGATTGGTATTTTATTTCTTCCTCAGATGTATTGCAGAATTCAATAGTGAAGACATCTGGGTTGACATGTTTTTATGGATGCTATTTTATTGGCTTATATCAGTTATATGGAGGGGAGGTTCACTCGTGGGAAAAGTTTAAATTTTTTGGGGGGGTCCGGTCGTGGGGCCTGAACTCTGGGCCTGGGCGCTGTCCCTCAGCTCTTCAGCTCAAGGATAGTACTCTACCACTTGAGCCACAACGCCACTTCCGGCTTTTTTGTTCTGCTTATGTGTTGCTGAGGAATCAAACCCAGGGCCTCACACATGCAAGGCAAGCGCTCTGCCACTGAGCCACCTTCCCAGCCCCGAAAAGTTTAAATTTATCATTAAACTTGTTTAGTAGGTATGGGAGTACTTTGGGGGTTTCTTTTTTGTTTGTCCCTTGATGTAAATCATCTGAGCCTCATAAATGCTAATGTGTTTAGCAAGTACACAGACAATCAGCAGCAACTATAGTCCTGATAATCTTCTACAAATAAGTTTTCATAGTTTGAGTCTTCCAAGGGGAGGATATATTGGCATAATTCTTATTATTTTTAGACTTATAATATCACATCTGTATTAGTAGTAATTTTTGTTGTGTTTATTCCCTAATGAATCTGGCTAGAAGTTTTAATTTTCATATTGATTTTATTTTCAGTGACTTTCTTCCAGAACTTTATATTTTATTGATTTCTGCTATGATTTTTATATTCTTATTATTTTTCATTTTATATTTGATTCAGGTTTAATTTTCTCTCATCTGTCCTCTGATTTTCTCTTTCTCCATCTCTCTCTCTCTTTCTCTATCTCTCTTTTGGCAGTACTGGGGTTTGCAGATACTCTACCACTTGGTCAACATGCCCAGCCTTTTTCATTTTCATATTTTTCAAATATTTTTGCCTGTACAGACCTGGGCTTCAATTCTTCTATTTATACTTCTAGCAAAGCTGGAATGGCAAGAGTATACAAATGCCTCAGGTTGTTTATTAGTTGAGATGAGGGTCTCATAATCATATTGCCTATCCTAGAAGCTCAATCCTAGAGTTTTTCCTTTGGGTCTTTGATTACTGTTTATTTTTCTATATTTTGCTTTTAAATTTGTTATGGAAAATCGGAGTTATTATTCTAGGGCAAATATCTAATACTAAGGCAAATCCTGATGGTGTATTCTACCTAATAGTCTTTGAATCATGATGTTTTTCCGATTGGGTGAGGTGATTATAGACGTCATATCTAACAGTTCATACATATGTATGTTGTAGACATATATATGTAGACATACATTCCTTTTGGCCTTCCATACTTCTTGGATACTCAAGAGCTTATCAGTACTTGGGATAGTCCAGGAGACCCTAAGTAAATCACACGAATTCTTTTTTTGTGTAACTGTCTCTGCAAATTATATTTGAATTGTTTTCTTGTATTTTCTGTTCTGTATATTCATTCATTTATTTTTGTGATATTCATATGCATTTCTTAAAAAATTTATTGTGAAAATGATTACAGAGGGACTACAGTTACAAAAAAGTCAGGTAATAAGTAAACTTCCTTTTTTTTTTTTTGTTGGTCGTGGGGCTTGAACTCTGGGCCTGCGCGCTGTCCCTGCACTCTTCAGCTCAAGGTGAGCACTCTACCACTTGAGCCGCAGCGCCACTTATGGTTTTCTAGTAGTTTATTGTGGATAAGAGTCTCACAGACTTTCCTGCCCTGGCTGGCTTTGAATTGTGATCCCCAGATCTCAGCCTCCTGGGTAGCTAGGATTACAGGCGTGAGTCACGGGAGCACGGTGTAAACTTCCTTTTGAACAGTGGCACTCCCTCCCTTATTCTCTCCCAGTTTTTCCCCTCCCAACTTCCTTGCCCCCCAAGCTGTATAGTTCATTTCCGACATAGTGTCTAGTGGGTTTCTCAGTTGAATTTGTTCACCCTGTGTCCCACTGTTTCTGCCCTTCTCCTTCCCCTCCCCAAATCAGAGAAACTTAGATACAAGACAAGGGTATAGAAATTTTAAAAAAGCACCAGAGGGAATAAACCAAAGAAAGAAGAAAGGAAAAGGAAAAAACCCTCAAATAGTCCAGTAGAAAACTTCTTGCTTCCATTTCTTGGAGTTCATTTTGATAAGCATTACTTTATATGATCATGTGCTCATAACTATTGAGCTCTTGTGTTCCTCTACCAAGAATATCCTCCTGTGTCTCACTATGTGCATGCTTAGCCTGCTGTTTAATTAATCATATCCAAGTGTAATTATTTGTCTTTACTATCCATTGGGCTTACTTGTAGATTTGTAGGTACATTCTAATGATTAAAACTGAGGGAAACCATACAGCCTATGTTTCTTTGTGTCTGGCTTACTTCAGTTAGTATAATTTTTGCCAAGTTTTTCCATTTCCTTATGAGTGGGGCAATGTCATGTTTTCTGATGGAGGCATATAATTCCATTGTGTATGTACACCACATTTTCTTGATCCATTCATCCACTGAGGGGCTTCTGGGTTGATACCATATCTTGGCTATGGTAAACAATACCACAATGAGCATGGTTATGCTGGTGGCTTTAATGTAGCCTGGTTTGTGGTCAATTGGATAGATGCCAGTAGTGGGATTACTTCATAGCTTCATAGGGAAGCTCTATGTTTAGTCTTTTGAGGAGTCTCCATACTGCTTTCCAGAGTAGTTGAACAAGTTTACATTTCCACCAACAGTGTAGCAGCATTCCCTTTTGGCCACATCCTCGCCAGCATCTATTATTATTAGTTTTCTTAATAATGGCCATTCTAACAGGGATGAGGTGCAATCTCAATGTTGTTTTGATTTGCATTTCTTTCATGGTGAGAAATGTTGAACGTTATTTTTATTTCTTAGGATAATTTTCTCTATAAGTCTTTAGCCTACTTGTTAATGCAGTTATTGTTTCTTTAAGGATATTAAGTGAAGTAAACCAGACTTAAAGAAACACAGGCTGCATGGTTTTCCTCATTTGTAATAACTAGAATATGTCTAGGATAATCTTAGCAGAGGATCACAATGGCTCAGTAGCTATGTGCGTATGGCCATATAAAATGATGTTTATTGAAATGAACTCCAAGAAATAGAAATAGGAACTTTGTTTTTATTGTATTTTTGCAATTATTTCCTTTTTTCCCCCCTTATTTCTGTACCCTTTGTTTTGTATATAAGCTTATCTGAATTGGGGAAAGGAAGAGGAATCACAGAATGGTAGGACAAAGGGTGAACCAGTTCAACAGTGACACTCAAAGATACCATGTTAGAAATAAACTTTGAAACTTGGGGTAGGGGGCCTGGGAGGGAAAACAGTGGAAGAAAATGAGGGTCAGGGAAACACTGTTAAAAAAGAAATGTACTCATTATCTGACTTACATAACTGTAACCCTTCTGTATATCACCTTTACAATAAAATTTAAATTAAAAAGGAAATATTTGCTTAATCTTAAGTTTTTTGGTAAGGTTTTAAAATTATTTTAGCTCTTAAATGTGGATCTTTAATATTTTGAGTTAACTTTTATATATGGTGTGAGATTGGGGTATGGATGCTTTTTGTCCTCTTTTTGTACAAAATACATTTCAAAATTGTTGCTTTTAATTAAATGTATTCCTACCCTTGGGCTATTTTTTTCCCATTCAGAATCATCAGTAAATTCTCTGTGGTTCTGCTTAAGTTCCCAGAAATCCTATTAAAACATCTTACATTTTCTTCAGAAAATAATAGCTCATAGTTTTACATGGTTTAGTATAGTGAAGGAAAAAAAAAATCTTTCCCTTAATCTTCTTAGAGTTTCCAGTTCAGTCTGAAAGTTAGCAGAAAAAAAGCATGCAAATATATTAAATGTAAATTTTATGTGACATGACAATCTGCAGAAGGAAATAAATATCTGCAGAAGCAGATATTTTTACATTTGGTTTGATAAAAAGTGTGAAATTATGAGAAATATAATATTATATAGAAGTATAAGGTAAGGAGATTGTGAAGTGGGGAACATTTTACAAGGTCTGTTTGTTCAGATGTCTCTCAGTATTGATTGTGGATTGTCCCTCCATCAGCAGAGATTAAGAACCTGTTTTCCTCAGGCATATGACACTTCACAATCATATGACTTGCTTCAGCGAAGAAGGTTGTCAGATTGTTCTCTTACCACCCATTTCTCAAATTCCTCTCCTTAACATGTTCAGTATGCCAGGGTAGCTCAATTGTGGGTGTTTTGTTTTCTTAGTATTTATCTGTTCAATGAACTATAAGAACATACTCCTGATTGAGTAAAGGCAAAAGGAAATTAATTCTTTTTTTTTTAAGAACCTCTTGCTTCCAATTCTTTTTTTTATTGTGAAAATACTGTACAGAGGAGTTACAATAGGAAATTAATTCTTTAGAGAAAGTATCAGTTTAATCTAAAATGTCAACAGAAATAGCAGCCTCCAACAACTACTCTGAATATAGAAAATATGTATTTTTATTAGTTCTTTATTAATGACTAATTTAAACCTTCTCAGATTTAAGAACAGAGATACTTTTATTATAAAATGAGCTTTAGCATGATGCCATGAAGTGATAAGTACAGTTTTAATGCAATTAGAATGGCCACTACTAGAGAAAATATTCTTTGTGAATAAAGCAGAATAAGGCATTTATTTGGCCAATTATGAGTAACTAATAATATTGCTTATAGCTTTTCCTTTTTTAAATATTAGGGCTTTTTTCAATTGGGTGTTTTTAGATAATATTGAAAAAAGTTTGCTTTTAAAAATCCCTGCTGTGCTTTTTATTGGAAATGGTCTGGCAAACCAGAATAATGTATTGCCCTACTAAAGGAAGTTGCCTGGGAAAACTGATTGACAGCTGGTGTAAGGTTTGCAATCTTGCCTGAAAGTTTTCATTTATTCACGTTCTTAAAGTGGAATGAGACTTAGAAAATTATAGGCTTACCACAGAGTTTCTTTAGAGAAACTATTAGATGTCCAGCTGAGCCTGCCTATGGTTTTAGCCAGTAATTCTTTAAGATATGGCCGCCTGTTGCTATGTCTTTAAGGTCACTCTGAGAGACTCTGATCAAGAAGACAAGTTCATCCTTCAGTACCACATACAAGTAAGTGCAGTTCCATAAAATTTGATTTTTGTTATGTAGGTTGGTCTGTTTATTAGTAAAATATAAAATAAGTTATAATGATTTTATGTTCATAAAATAATAATGTAGAATACTGTGGCACACAGCAATAAAAGAATTGTAAACTGATATTAAGCATTTTAAGCTACAACTAGTTTAAAATGTAGCAAAATACCATTTTAAGTGTTAGGTTGAGTTAATTATGATTTTCACTTAGGTCAGTTGTTGATTTTCACATTACTATTTTAAAATTCACTTTATCATTTATGTTGTTACTTGATGCCAAAATAGATACTTTTTAATAAAATCTTATATTTTTGTTCTTGGCCAAAATTATTGAATATTCAATTATTGTGGTATATTGCCATTATAATTGTTAACATAAATATGTGTAGAATATCCCTTTCTCCAGATATATTTGTTTTGGATCATATTATTGATAATGTATGACTATAATTGTGTAATGTATAAATACCTTACCAAAAAGTCAATATAAATGTAGTAAAATTACTATTTTAATGTATTTATAGAATATGCTTTCATGATAAACAATATGTATTTTGTCAAATACTCTTGTGTATACATGTGTATGTGTCGACTGTTTCAGTTAGATGGCTTTGTGTACGTGTATTTAAAAAAGCACTTAGGGCTGAGTGCTAGTGGCTTATGCCTGTAATCCTAACTACTCAAAAGGTGAGATCTGAAGATCATGGTTCAAACTAGCCCAAGCAGGAAAGTCCACGAGACTCTTATCTGCAAATCACCAAACCACTCTTAACCACCAAAAAAAGAGAAATAGAAATGGAACCATATTTCAAGTGGTAGAGAACTAACCGTGAAGACAAAGGTTTAAGGATAGCACCCAGGCCCTTAATTCAAGCCCCAATACAGGCATACACACACACACACAAAAGGTACTTATGACTCTATAATTTTAATCTGTTCTCTCAAGAACAACATTTATGAACAAGCAAGTATATATTACTGTTTGCCTTTATATTAATTTTATCTTACTTCTATTACAATATAACTTCTTGGTTCTCAAAAGCTTTTAAGCATTTGATATTTTCATTTTCACCTAAAGCTGTATATTCTTCCAGAATGTATTACATATTATATTAAGCTTTTATCATACTAAAAATACTCCTTGCATTAATTATCACTTCCTATCTGCCTGATATTGGGCAAGTCCTTCTACTTCTTTGTGCTTTTATTTTTTTTTAACCAGTAAATTAAAGTTATAGCCAATCTTCCTCACAGAGTGGATATGAAGATTAAATAATGTATGCACACTTTCTAGAACAGTGCCTGGTACAAATTCATACTCAACAAATGATAGCTATTGTTAATTTTAATATCTTAATCTGAATAGCTTTGTAGGAAGATTTATTGGGTTTTGTAGCAGAATATTTCTACTTCCCTATTTCCCTAGATTTAAAGGCATATTTAAGTAATCTACAGAGTAATTTAGACAATTAGCTTGTGATAATCTTTAATAAATTTGTATTTCAATAAAAATATTTTAGTTACCAGTTAAATTATTTTCTCTTCCCTGTTATACCTCTATTTGAATAACTTTGAATGAGCAAAAAGATATAGTGTATTTGTCTTAATGATTTTTCTTAGCTTGTGACAACCTGCCAAATTCTACTAACCCATTCTAATTTGAGAAGTGCAGGGTTCAGTTAGATTATAGGCAGTACTGGCAATAAATTGTGCCAATAGCTAGTTGCTATTACATTTTTCTCCCATAAGGGGAAAATACGTTTCCATGAAATCATTAAAGAGACTAGAATTAAGAAAGAGTCTTCTTTTCACTTAGACATATAGTAGAAGCTATTTAGAAAATTTATTTTTGTAGAGAAGAGGTAAAAATTTCATGTGTTTGAGATCGCCTCAAAACTAATTTTGAGGTTTTTTTTAAAAAAAATAAATGGAGAACATTTGTATAAAGAAACCACAAAGAAAATTTCCTAATGCTGTGAGGTTGCATAAGATGAGTTTTCTCCCCTCTCCCCCTGCCAGGTTATTGATCATTCTATAGTTTGCTCTCCTTAGAAATTTTTCTTCATATTGCAGTTGATTATGCATGCAAAATTTTAGTAAATTACTGGAAAACATAAAAATTTGACCCAGATCTAGGACTTGGTGGTTTGGGGCATACATATACTGTCTTTTCATATTTGAACATACTACATACATTATTAAGAGATACTACATTTCAGGAATTTAGTTTAGAAGGGTTCTTAGACATTTCTTTGATCATTTATTGGAAAGAAAATAGAAAAATAAAGGAGTATTATTTACATGAAAATATAAGCAAGTGGGGCTGGGAAGGTGGCTCAGTGGTAGAGTGCTTGCCTTGTATGCATGAGACCCTGGGTTCAATTCCTCAGCACGACATAAGCAGCAAAAGGCCACAAGTGGCGCTGTGGCTCAAGTGGTAGAGCACTAGCCTTGAGCTGAAGAGCTGAGGGACAGCGAAAATATAAGCAAGTGTAATATAATTCAACTATTTAATCATTTTGAAAAAAAGCAGCGTGTTTGATCTTTTAGAATCAAAGTGGTCATTTTGAATTTGTGCAAAGGCAATCTGAGAAAAGGAGTTGTCATGTGATTTCCTAAGATAAAGGCAGTGTCATTGAAGAGTATTTTATTTATTTATTTATTTTTTGTCGGTCATGGGGCTTGAACTCTGGACCTGAGCTCTGTCTCTCAGCTCTTCAGCTCAAGGCTAGCGCTGTACCATCTGAGCTACAGGGCCGCTTCCGGTTTTGTGGTGGTTAACTGGCGATAAGAGTTTCACGGACTTTCCTGCCCCGCTGGCTTTGAACTGCGATCCTCAGATCTCAGCCTCCTGAGTAGCTAGGATTGATTACAGGGGTGAGCCACCGGCACCCGGCTTGAAGACTAATCTTTCTGAGCACTTATCTGAAAGGCCACAGCGCACGTTCTGCTGTGAAATCTCTAAATGCTAGAGCAAACTGGTGTTTAGAGAGGAAAAGCGGGGAGAATGTGAAAGTAAGGAAATGATTTGGGTTAGGAGAAGATATCTATCTTTTACAACTGGATAGTTTTTCTTTCCCATTATCGAGCCATTTATGTAATGATAAATGAAATAATGAGATATTTTTAAGCCTTGTAAAGTTTTATCTTTATGTTTCTTTTTCTGGGCCTAATGTTTTATTCAGGTAAAAAAATCCATTAAATGAGCAAAAACAGGGATAGAAACTAGAAATTACATCATCTAGGCTATTTATTAATATCATCCCACCCCAAAGTGTGAAATGTACAAAATGCTTTTTGAGTTTCAATTTACTTTCCTGAAATAATTAACTAGCTCATCTCCTCCATTCAAAAAATGTCTAAGTAAATTTCCTAATGTGGAGTTTAAACTCTTGGTATATTACCTTAATTTTGTTGAGTTTTTGTGATAGTCCTAGGACTTGAACTCAGAGCTATTCGTGACCTTCTTTTTGCGAAGCTAGTGCTTTGACCCTTGTGCCACAGCACTACTTCTGGCTTTTTCTGAGCAGTTTGTTGGAAATAAGTGCCTTTTCTGCCTGGGCTGGCTTCAAACCTCTATCTTCAGATCTCAGCCACTTGAGTAGCTGGGATTACAGGTGTGAGCCACTAGTGCTTAGCAATTTTGTTTATTTTTAAAGCATTGAAGTGCCATGTTAGTGGTTAATCAAGTGTATTGTACAGATGTGGGCTAATGTGACAAGTTCGAAGTCAGTGAAATGTATGCATGTTCCCAACCAAACTTAGTGTTTTCAGATGTATAGCTGTCCCAATTACTGTGCCTACTATATTATTATGAATTATTGTTCATCTGTCAAAATGTAAGTTGTGTGGTCTAGAAATATGTATATATATATTTTTTTCAATATGTCTTTGGGTATATCTTTTCAATGCAGAAGGGACCAGAGATTTACAGTAGAACTGCAGAAGCTTTAAAATATTAACAGCCCATTAAGTACAGGATATGGTTCATGAGGTTTAATGGGAAGTTGTTAAAAGGAGATGGAACTATTCCAATGGTTGGGGGTGTGTGGTTAGTGGCAAAATATAGACAGAGAATTTTAAAAAGCTAGTTTTCCCCCTACAAATAATATTCAATATTTATGTGCACTAAACAACTTTAACAACATATCCCTGATAAATAGAACTTGCAGCTCAATGAAAATTCTATTTGGTGCATATTTTAAAAAAGATATCCAACTGCAGTGTGCTAAATCTTTTTCCCCTGGGATTTGAGATGCTTGGCATTGATTATGTAAAATCTTAATGGACTTTGAAATAACACCTACTTTGTTTGACACATAAAATATTATAACACTCCTGAGATTAGTATTTAGAATAACCTTTAGTGATTATCGAGCTTATTAAAAATGCAAGATTTTCAAGGGACAATATTTAAAAAGTGAACTAGTATAATATTTAGGAGCATTATACTTAATATCTATTTTATTCTTGGTTCCTTGGAGAGTAGCACATTTACTCTTGTGTCAGGTGATCGGTGACAATCTAATATATCATCTGTGTGCCTTGCTCATTCTTAGATCTTGGCTTCTAGTCTAAGGTAGCAGTTGTAGTCTTTTACTTGATTAGATTAAATATTCCCCATGTCAGGTTGTCAGTCTTGAGCAATTTATATAATTTGTTTTACTTAGTTTTTATTTGGGTCCTTCTACTTTATAGGATTATTTATAAGGTTAAATGAATTTGTGAATATAAAACTTTGTAAGTTATAAAGTGATAAGCTTTGGACAGGTAATATTTTATTAGAATAGAAAAGCAGGAAGTTTAGTTACTGGAAGTTTGCAGTTAGGTCCAAATATTTAAAAAAAGTAACCCTATTTATTGCTATTGCTGTTTTCAGTAGACTAAACACTTCATAAATTTTTTGCTTTGGCTTTTATATTAGATTGATATTATTGAGTAGAATGTGAAGAAAAACTGGAGACTTGTGACAGCTTAAAAATTATGAGTTTCATATATATCCCTATATATCAGTATATATAGGCATACACACATATATGTATAAATATGTATATACAAATATATATATAAATATATATTTTATGCCAGTCCTGGGGTTTGAACTCAAGGCCTAGGCACTGTTCCTGAGTTTTTGTGCTCATGGCTAGTGCTCTACCACTTAAGCCACAGCTCCATTTCTAGCTTTTTGCTAGTTAATTGGAGATAAGAGTCTTAGATATTTCTGCCTGGTCTGGCTTTGAACCTTGATCCTCAGAGCCCAGCCTCCTGAGTAGCTAGGATTACAGGTGTGAACCACAGCACCCTGTTGACTTTCATAATTTTAATTCCTTAACTAAGTATCCCTCTTTAATTGAGTTTTTAATACTCACTATTCACTGTATGATACTGTTTTGTTCTATTTATACTTCTTAACAAATCATTCCAGAACTTAGAGGCTTAAAACAACAAGCATTCAATTTTATAATTGCTTATGGCTTCTGTGGGTCAGAAATTTGGGGAGTGGTCAACTAGTTGAAAAGTTCTGGCTATGTCTCTTAAGACGCTATTACATTTAGATTGTAACTAAAGCTAGATCCACAGGGGGACTGCAGGAACTGAGGGCAGTTATGTATGTTTCTTTTGTAATGTGTTTCTCTATGGGTAATCAGCCTTGTTGGACAAGGACTCCAGTGTTCAAGAGAAGCAAGTGGAACTGGATTCTGAACCTATGTAACCTTTAATGTCACAAAATTGTCAAGGTGCAGGCAAGATCCCATCTCTGATGAGAGGAGTTCAAAATGATAATGAATGTAGTAGATCCATGTTATTTTGACCCTCTTTACAAAAACCATCTGCCATGTGAATGATCATTAATCCCAACACCTTAAAGCCCATTAACTTGATTTCCTCGGGCTACAGTGAAGAATGATCTACTCACCCTTTTCTTTTGTAACTACCTGTTTTTCCTGTGCCATGTATACAAGGCAGAAATAAAAACCAGCTAAACGTAACAGGCCTACATTTCAAGTATCTTTGTAAATCTAAAATCAATTTCATCTTAGAATGGTTATCTTGACATACATGATGAAAAACCAAATCCTCAAATTTCCTGATAATTCTATTTAGTTAACAAAAGGTGTGTGTGTGTGTGTGTCTGTGTGTGTGTGTGTCTGTGTGTCTGTGTGTGTGTGTGTGTGTGTGTACTTATGCTTGTGCACACTGGTCATGCAGCTTGAGCTCAGGGCCTGGCCACTGTTTCTGAGCTTCTTTTGCTCAAAGCTATGCTAGTCTTCTACACTTGAGCCACAGCTATATTTTCAGCTTTTTTTTTTTTTTTTTTTTTTTTTTTTTGTATTTTAGTGGAGATAAGAGTCTCACAGACTTTCCTGCCCAGCCTGACTTTGAACTGTGATCCTCTGATCTCAGTCTCTTAAGTATCTAGAATTACGGACATGAGCCACCAGTGTCTGGCAAAAGAAATGTTTTTAAGCATGGGTTTAGAATCTTCATATTTATTACTGCCACCAGTTTGCATTAAAACTCTATAATCTCATGTTCATAGAACCATTTGTATTTTGGCAGCAACAATGTTTATTCTTATTTCCAATGCTGTTTAATAGAGTCCATTTTTGTGTAAGAAATACTCTAAAAAGTTGTGCACATCTCCCTGAAAATTTTAATATGTTAGTATTTGTAAGAATTGTAAGTTTTCACGAGCTTTACAACGTCGATGCTGGGGTGGGGAAGAGGGGGGAAGGAGAAGGATTGGGATTGGGGGGGAGGGGGGAGGCTGGGAAGGGATGTAAAGGGTAAACAAAGGAGGAGGCTGCAATGCTTGGTAAGAAATGTACGCATTATCCTGCCCATGTAATTGTAACTCCTCTGTACAGTATGTTCATAAATAAAATTAAATTAAATTAAAAAAAAAGAATTGTAAGTTTTCAGATGATAAGATTCTACCAGATGGAGAAATAATGAAATAGGTCATGTTAAAATTATCAATATGTGCATATATATACTTATATTTATATTACAAGTACATAACCACAGGTTAATATATTTAAGTTGATTTAAGTTTATGTGTTATTTTTGTGTTATACTAATATGACTTGAATAGTTTTGGGGGCACATATTTTAAAAAGAAGTTTGAACTGACATATATGTCCTACAAACTTCTCTTAGCAGTCTTTCAAATTGTCAACTATATGTTTAATTCAGGCAGTATTTTGAACCTAGAAAAGAATAACAGGAAAGCGTTGTGTTTAATACTCTACCTATGTGTCCTCTGGAGAGAGGATAATTGGTTAAATACTCTTTTTGCCTTTCACATTTGGACTAATTTTTAAGGTTGGCTTGAAATGAATGACTTTAAAGTGAGATATACTGAATACATTCCAGTTTCAAACAGGAAAAATAAAAGGAATTGCAAAAGGAATTGGTTAAACTGATAGGGGATACTTGGATGCGTATCTTGAATTCTAGATAAGTTAGAAGTATAAAACATAATACTTATTAATACATTTACTCTTAAAACAATTAGATTGTTTAATTTAAAAAATTGCCAATCCATGTTATAATATTGGATTTTTTTTCTGCTCAAAGAGACTTTTAAATTCTAAGATTTAAAAACATTCTAACTTTGGCCAGGTGCTGGTGGCTCACACCTGTAATCCTAGCTACTTAGGAGACTGAGACCTGGAGGTCATGGTTTGAAGCCAGCCTGAGCAAGAAAGTCTGTGAGACTCTAACAAACTACTCAGAAAAAGCCAGAAGTGGTGCTGTGGCTCAACTGGTAGAGCCTAGAGCAAAAGAAGCTCAAGTCCTGAGTTCAAGCCCCAGGACCAGAAAAAAACAATTGTAACTTTACAAAAAAAGGAAGACCTAGGGCCTCCCCAGAGAAATGGCTGACTTCAGGTGTTGGTTAGATTCAATGCTAGGGAGGAAAGAAGGAAGAAAGTGAAGGAGGGAGCCAGGCAGAGAGAAAGAAAGAAATGAAGATAGTGAGGGAGGGAAAAATAAGCTATCATCTTTCTAATGAAAATGGGTGTTTATTGTATACTTTAGTATAGTAATTGACCCATGATAACTTTTAGTGGGTTACAGAAGGATGGTAGTTGGAGGAAAAGGGTTGGCCTGCACTATATATATTCAGTACAACAGTTGTAATATTATTGTAAAAATTCTACAAGTTGTTTACTTTCTGTATAGATTTCATTCCTTAGATAGATATAAGCATGAGAATGTGTGGTATTTAAGTTCACTGTTCCACTCACTGAATAGTCTTTTGTAAATGGTGGTTTAGAATAATTTACGCTGTATTTTTTGGCTAGAGGATTAACCAACAAACCTCACTGGAAATTTCCAAATACTCCATGAGTTTAATCCACAGGAGGTGGACACCTCCATTTAGTTATAGTTTTTCCATCCAGTGCTTTTATTTGTCATCCTCTGAGACCATAATGTCATCATTATAAAACTGATTATTATCTAGCTGTAGAGGAAGAAACTTATTCATACAGTACAGTGCACTGATGTATCACTTAGACACCAGGTTAACTTGACATATTCATAATCTGAAGTTTACAGTGACCTTACCATCAACCTGTCAGACATTTTACACTTTTACTTTCAAAGGCAAGCTGTACCCATTTGTAAAGTATGAAATTCTAGACTGGTGGTAGATACAGAATTATAAAAATTTAAAAACTGTCATAGTAAGCACCTAAGTGTAATAGATTAATGATTGAAGAATAAAGAAATAGTGATCTATATGGGACCTTTTATAATTGTTTTTTCTCTTTTGAGCCAAGAACTTTACTACTGAGTTATACTTCTAGACTCTGTCTTATTCTGGAAGTGTTTTCTCCCCAATTATTTGTATTTTTCTGGCTGAAATTCAATCTGTTATTATTAGTATTAAGTAGTTGTATATGAGGGTCACAATTATGTAAGTCAGGTTATGAGTACAGTGCTTCTTGATCAGTGTCACCCCTTCCATCATTCTCACCCATTTTCCCACCACTCCTACTCTCAAGTTATGAGAGTTCCATTGTACATAATGTACATTGGTACATTACATTTGACCTTCTACATGTACATTGCATTTGACCTCCTTCCTTCTTTCATTGTGTGTCCTTCCTGTTGATCTCTCTGAAATAAGCACGTTTCCACTTGCTGGTATTTGTTTTAATAAACAATGAATTAGTTGTTCCCGAGGAGTTACACCTTTGGTTTTCTTTCCTAATTAAACTATCCGTTATGTAGCTTGTTTGTGTGCATATGCATAGAGCTGTGTATATATTATCATTCTTGTTTGTATTTTAGGTTTAGCTTCCACATATGGGAGAAAACATGCATTGTTGTTCCCAGATCCTGGCTTTCCTCACTTAACATGTTTTGTTCTAGGTTCATCCATTTCCCTGAAAATGCCATAACATTATTCTTTCTAATGGATGAGTGAAATCCCATTGTGCATATGTATCACATTTTCTTGATCCACTCATCCATTGTAGGGCATCTTGGGCTGTTTCCAGAACTTGGCTGATGTGAATAGTGCAGCAGTGAACATGGATGTGCAAATGTCTTTACTTTATCCTGCCTTGTAATGCTCAGGGTAGAGGCCCAGGAGAGGTATCACTGGATTATAGGCTAGTTCTATGTTTAGCTTTTAGAGGAACCTCCAAGTACCCTTCCAGAGTAGTTATACTAGTTTCCATTCCCATCAGCAGTGTAATAGGGTTCCTTTCTCACGGGCAGGAAAGGCCGTGAGACTCTTATCTCTAATAAACCGCTAGAAAACTGGAGGTGATGCTGCGGCTCAAGCAGTAGAGCGTTTGCCTTGGGCCCAAGAGTGCAGGGACAGCGCCCAAGCCCAAAGTTCAAGCCCCACAACCCACAAAAAACAAAACAAAACACAAAACAACCCCCCCAAACAAACAAACAACCCCCCCCCCGGCACTTATTTCAGTTAGACTGTTTTCTGGAACACAGACAATTTATGGTTTGAGTCTTTAGAAAGAGCCAGAGGTAGAGGAGTTCTAGATGAAGGAAAAGGCATAACTTCAGATTTTCTGGTACTGTTAAGAGCCAAAATAGTTCTTTCAGAACCAAGACAGACAGTCAAACTATTTGCAAATAAAGAAGCTAAAATTTTACTCACGTAGCAGCTTTGGCTACACGGATTAAAATAAAACCTCAAGAATAATGGAAAAGATGACAATGATAAAGATGCATTGCACCTATAAATTGACAGATTGAATAATTACTTAAGGATAATAAAAATAAAATAGAATATAATCTCCAATAAATGTTTTTGTGTGCATATGTGTTGGTTGTGGGGCTTGAACTAGGAGCCAGGTGCTGTCCTTCAGCTTCTTGCACAAGGCTAGAGCTCTGCCACTTGAACCGCAGCTCCATTTCCAGTCTTCTAGTGGTTGATTAGAAAGAGTGTCACTGCCTTTCCTGCCCAAGTTGGCTTTGAACCGTGGTCCTCAGATCTCAGCCTCCTGAGTAGCTAGGATTACAGGTGTGTGCCACTGGTGCCTAGATTAAGTGATTTTTTTTAAAGGAAACTGTTAACTCTCCTGTCTATATACAAAAGACTTTTTATAAGGAATATGATGTAGTAGCATATTTGGTAATATTAGCCTAGATTCGTTGTAGATACTCAATAAATACTCATTTGAAATAGACTTAGGTCCTCATTGAATGTTTTTCATAAAGTGACCCTTGACTTTGCATCTATGAAACTGTTGTCAAAGGTAATGTGTGTCAACTGATCAATGTTTCCTATAAAGGGTTCCCATTTTAAACTTTCTTTTTATGAAATAGTTTTAGAGATATAAATGAAATCCCTTATACAACTGAGGCTAATTAAAGTGTATGTTAAAAAGTATTTACAGAGGAAAAATGTCTTTTGAAAAATGCATAGGTTTTCTTTTATTAGCTACGAGAATATATTATCTTTCCTCTTTTCTACTTTACTTTGAGTTTCAAAAAGATTAAATCTAAGCTCAACATCTAATGTAGTATTTGGCTTATAAAAACTGTCACAACAATGTTAGTGAGTGTTTTTGATTCTTTTTTTACTTGTCAGTTAAAAGCATTCATTTTGTTATCCTTTGAGGGATGAGGGGAGAGAATCATTTTGTATATGCCTCCTTAGATTGCTTTTATAAATAAAAATTTCACATTTTAAGTGTATGAATTACCTCAACTGGAATCATTATATTGATAAGGCTGTAATTATTGATAATTATTTATAATTTAGAGACTTTCTCTAAGAAACCTGTCTTTACCTTCCATATTTTGGGTTTTTCAGCAACTAGACACTAAGAGTTTTCATTGTATAGAACTCTGTATATTATAATCATTGCTAGAAAATTACAAGGAAAATTGAAAAACAAATTATACCACGAAAAAGAGCATTCATTATTTAGTAATTCATTAGTATTCATTTGTAAGAAATTCTTAAAAGCTAATGAATGCTGGGCACTAGTAATCCTACCTACTCAAGAGGCTAATGTCTGAGAATTGTGGTGGTAGTCTGCAATCAAAACAAAGATGTATTAACCATATAAAAGTATCTTCAGGTTTTGTGTTTAAGGTATATATGACACATATATGACTTTAGTGCTTAGGTTTGGGTCCCATACCAAGACATCTCATTTTGGATATTCAAATATTCCAAAATTCCAAAAAATTAGAAATCTAAAATTCTTCTGATCCCAAGCACTTTGGGCAAGGCAAATGTTCCAAATACGCTATGCATGGAAATAAAAGATTAATATGCAGAAAGTTTGCTAATGAGAACTCAGAATTTACAATTGTAGAGGAGGAGAAGGGAGGAACAAGATTGGTCAGAAAGAAGCAGTCAGAACAAAATACTTAATCAGCCACTTGAGAAGGCTTCTTTGGATTTGTTCCAGTTGGAATAAGGAGGTAGCATCTTTGTGTGCTGATGTTGACCTTGTCATCTGATGCAGGTTGTCCTAGGAGCTGGTTTGATATTGGGCATGCAAAATATGGTTCCCACGGAGTACTGACATTGAGTCTGACATCTTCAAACCTAATTGTATCTGTAGAAAAATCAGATTTAAGTTAGAAATTTTAGGCTTTTTTACCCTACTGTAGTGGAATTTGAATTTAGGGCCTCATAGCTGTGATATGAACCAGATTCTTTACCACCTCTGTTTCTCTTTGCTTTAGTGATTTTTTGTTGTTGTTGTGTTTTGCCAAGGGCTAGCCTCAGACTGTGTTGTGTTTTGCCCAGGGCTAGCCTCAGACTGTGATCCTTCTAATTATTGTGTCCTGAAGAGCTGGGACAACAGTGTGTTTCACCACACCTAGCTTATTGATTGATATGGGATCTCACTAACATTTTGTTCAGGCTAGCCTGAAACTGTTATTTTCTTAATCTCTGACTCCTAAGAAGTAGGAAAAAAAAGTACATTTTAATTTTGTAGCACACTTTTTAGAGTATTACTAGGGTAGAAGCATGATTTACATGTATGTATTCTCAAGTGTCTGTGGTTGGACTATAATTAAAGATGACTTATTCCATCTCCAAATAAAGATTTCTTTCTTTTTTGCCAGTTCCAGAATCTGAACTCTGGGCCTAAGCCCTGTCACTGAGCTTTTTTGCTGAAAGTTAGTGCTCTACCACTTGAGTCTGGCTTTTTGTGATTAATTAGAGATAAATAAGGATACAGGTTGAACCATTGCAACAATGAGATGTTAGGTCGAAAAATGAACTTTACAATTTAGGCTGGGGGGTAGGAGGGGGGGTGTAGTTGTGGAGATGGGAGAGAAGGGATGGTAGGGGAAAAACAGAGGAGGAGGCAACAATGCTTGATAAGAAATGTATTCATTACCTTGCTCATGTGATTGTAACCCCTCTGTACAATATTTTCACAATAAAAAACTTATTAAAAAAAAGAGAGTCTCATAGACTTTTTTTTTTTTTTTTTTTGGCCCTGCTGGCTTCAAACCTTGATGCACAAATCTCAGTCTCCTGAATAGCTAGGATACAGGTGGTAATAGCTAGGGTTTCTGGTGCCTAGCTTAAAGAATGTATTTTAAAGATGAATTTGGGAGCTTATGTGAGATGTTCCCAACTCTAAATTAATTAATTTAAGTCACTTGTAACAATTGCCTGCATATGTTAAGTGAACAGTAAATAGAACGATGAAATTTTCAGTTTGTTTAGTTTTCAATTCACTTTGCTTGTGAAAATACTCACTTAAGTAGTGTCATGATTATCTTTGTAATATTTTGACGAATCCTGATAGCACACAGTCCTCTGTTGCCTTGTTCTGTCTTGTAAAATAATTCCTCTCCTGTGTTCTTTTTCTTGGAATGGGAGCTCAGAAAGGAGAGAATCTGTCTTGGTTGTTATCCATGCCTTCTTGCTTCTTGGATTGACTGTTACAATTTATTTTCTTTTGGCTTTTCCCTGAAAGGCATCCAGAAGCGACAGTATTTATAGAACAGAGTAGTCTGTCTACTGAACATGGCAGGGGGTGGGGAACTGGAGAGGATCCTTTGGAGCTTGTATTGACTCAGAGAACAGCAGTCAGATGGATTGAATTTGGACTTTACTTGTTTAACACTTAGTACCATCTGGCCTTTAAATCTTGGCCAGTTTGTGAGAATATGGGGTCAGTAAGATGATAGCTTTAGCGATATTAATTTTGATGAAATGAAACAATCAGGGTACATGATAGATGTGAGAGTCTCACACGCTTGTATGGCAGAATTAGGATTTTTCTGGTGTAAATCCACAAGCTAAAAAGTGAAGTAGTGAGTGAAGCATCGTTTTACTCAGCGGCCAGGGGGCATTGTGACTTCTTCCTTCATGTCTTTCTGATCTTGGCTGGATTCAAATATCATTTTGTTAGAATTTCTATATTTAATATTTTGTTCCTCTTTTAGTCTTCCTTTTTTCATAATCCCAATGGAAGGAATATAGTATTTTTATAAAGCTTTCCAACAATTATTACCATTGACTACCAATAATTGAATATAGAATTCGTGGAAATAAATTTCACTTCTGTTTTTTATGTAACACTAAAAATAGTGTATCCTTTTTTTGTCTCTGAAGAAACAGATTAGTTACATTTTCTTCAACTTAATTTTAGAAGCATTTTTTCTAAGATCTGATGAGATAATCTGATTTAATCTGAAGGAAATGAACTTTCTTGTTTTATTGGGGGGATTATTATTCTATCACTTTGTGCCTATAATAGCAAAGTATTTTTGCATTTCAATGTTTTACATTTCATTCCGTTACTGTAAGGTTTTAAAACAGAGCCAGAAACATATCTATTAGTTTTTGATTATGTAGGAATGCTTACTACCTGAAATTATAAATGCTTTCTTATATCTTGAAAGTGCTATAAGTCTTATACATAAATAAGGATTTTTTAACTTTGGAGAAGGAAGTTATATTGGATGTTTTGCTAATTTGGAATTGGCCTAAATTTACATAAAATATGATCTGCCTATGTAACATATTGTAAAGAAGGTCCTTAGAACAGGGTTATTAGACCCTTAGGAATTCTATGCTGAAGAATGTATTTAGTTTTATTTTATTTAGTTAATATTAAGAAAACTTTTCTATTAAAATTTTATATGTTTGCATAATACCATTGTATTATACAAGCATGTAATACCGTGTTTTAGCTCATAGGAATTTGATATATTTCTTCATTATCATAGTAATTTGATGGAATAGTTAAGACAGTTAATTTTATGGTCCTTCATATGTTGATGACTGTTTTAAGGCATATAATTAATAAATGGTGAATCTCATGGTGGATCAGTTGTTTTGTTTTCCAATAGGCTAAGCAGTTTAACTTTGTCAGCTCTGACCAAACACAACTGGTTTTAAAAAGACAGGAATGCTGTTGTATATTATAAAAAGTATAAACCTTGACCAAGCTGGCTAAAGTCATATCCTGATAAGTGGATGTGGTTTGGGCAGCATAAATAGACAATATCAAAATAAGTAAAGATTTTACAATCAACAACTTAACAAAGCATGATTTACTAATTTTTCCACTATGTGACCATTTCTATTGACAAAATCATTTTTAAATAACTGATGATTTATTTTGATTTGAAAGTCTAAATCCCAGAAGTAATTTTCTTATCATGAACAAAATTGTATTGCTTGGCAGGTAGCTTTCCCTAAAGATTACTTGAAAGTTTCTTAGCAATTGAATGCTACTAGCATAGAGCTCCACTAAGCAATACTTCCCAAGATTATTTGCATTCAGTAGGTTACACATAACCCTATTTTAGAGTTGATAAAAGGAGTAAATAATACTAAAATCAGCTCAGTGAGCTTTCAAGATGTGGAAATGTCCATTGCCAAAGGGGGAAGGAGGAAGCACTGAGCCTATGAATTACCAATAAACTTTATATCTTCTACTAGAAAGCATCATTTTGCAGGGAAAATATGGGTTACTGCTATTTTTTCCACTTTTCAGATTCTAGCTTTTAATTTTCCCAAAATTTGAAGCTATTTATATTGAAATTATTTATATGACAAACCATAATTTTTTCTAATAATCTTCCTAAAAATGTGATGGTTAGCTATTTTACTCAAGGATAATTAAGAATTAGATTATTATGACTACTAAGTATAAAATTACTTTGAATATAATTTAATACATGATGAATCACAAACGATGACATGATCTTATAGTATCTTAAGTATAACATTATGAATTCTGGATATTATACAACCCTAAAGTGTGAGGTTTACTTTTCCAGCTTGGAGTTTTTATAAACCATATGTCTTTGATGGCAAACTATAAGAAAAGATAATCTTTATATAATAATATTTAAAATTTTTCTTTAAAAAGATTTTAGTTGAAATAGGATTTCATTAGTTAATTTGTAAAGAGCAACTGAGTTCCATAATTCCTGCTATTGTGGTAACTTTCATCTGGAACACATGGAATATGCTTTAAGCACTATTTCCTACTGTTAAATTAATAGAAAAATAAATCTACTTATAGATTACAACTATTGTTAGGAAGAAGGCCTAGAGAAGAAGCCCTTGGATATGGGTAAAATATGTCATTGACAGAATTCTCTTGGGTTAAAACAGTAACAATGAAAGTATTCTGTTCTATTAATTTTAAGTAGTTAATTTATTAAGTGCCTTTGTGTTCCTATAGCATATTTCATCTGACTTTGTACAAGTACAGTGAAGTTGAGGGAACAGTATTTAAAAATTATAGCACAATGAGAAAACTTGACAGAGAATTAATACTAATTATCAGTAGAACCAAGACTAGAACCTAGATATTCTGAGAGGCTCACTTCATATTCTCTTCAGCAATTCACATGTTCATTTTATAACCTGATATTCATGATGTTGTCAAAAAATTTTAAATTATATACATTCATTCTTTTCAAAACAATCTATGAGAATGAAGTAACTACAGTTACTTCATCCAAAGCAATTTTAAGTGATAAAATTAAAAAAAAAAAATACCCTGCGGGGCTGGGAAGGTGGCTCAGTGGTAGAGCGTTTGCCTTGCATGCCTGAGGCCCTGGGTTCGATTCCTCAGCACCACATAAGCAAAAACAAAAAAAAGCTGGAAGTGGCACTGTGGCTCAGTGGTAGAGTGCTAGCTTTGAGCTGAAGAGCTGAGGGACAGTGTCCAGGCCCAGAGTTCAGGCCCCACGACCGGAACCCCTCCCCCCCCCGGCAAAAAAAATACAAAAAATAAATTAAATACCCTGGTAAATTATTTAGACTCAAAAAAAAATTGAAATAAGGTGATGATGCATTGGGTTAAGGCACCAATTTCTAGCTCAACCAGTTTAGATCTTTATCCTGGCATGAAAATTTTGGCCCTCCTAGTCCCTCATAGACTTTTTTCCACATCAGACAAAACCACTGAATGGTTTTGTGTAGTCTGGCAGCATTGTTAGTTACAGTGGTGTAGAAACGGAAACAATTTGGGAGTAGTAGGTTGAAACCGAGGTGCCTGGTTCTATGAAGTGGTATTGGTACTGAACTTTCAGTACCACATTTATGTATATATTTAAAGCCATTTTTTTTAAAGGTGGATGGTCGTGGTGGCTATTTGAGTGTCTTTGGAATACTAAGACATTTGCCATAATTGTAGATCTTACAAAGAGGAATTTTAGTTGTACATTTACTGCAGATTTAGAATCCAAACAAAACTCATTTCATGTTGGTGTAAACTATTTTAAGCCATGTGCATCTTACTCAGTCTTTTTTCTCATAGTCGGTAGTTTCTGTGTTTAGGGCAGGTTTTTTTTTTTTTTTTCCTTTTTTTTAGTATGGGATTCATATTGAGTTGACCTGTAAAATCACTTTTAACTATTTTGAAAAAAATCACTTTTAGCTATTTTTCATGATACTTGTTAGGTTAAATTAATTTAGTATTTGTTTTATTTAAAATTTAATTGTAAGGGTGATGTCAAAAGGGTTACAGTTGTATAAGTATGGTAATGAGTACATTTCTTGTTGAACATTATTACTTTCTCTCTTGTTTTCTCCGACTTTCTCTCTCCCTGACCCTCCCTCCCCCTCACAGTTGTAAAGTTCATTTTCAACATAGTGTCTTGGGTGTATCGCTGTTTTGTTGGTTTCCCCTTTGTCCTTTGTCTCACCAGTTTGTGATACATCTTCCTTTCCCTAAATCAGATAAACACACACGCACACATATATGTATGTATGCATATATATATATATATATATATATATATATATATATATATATATATGACACAGGTACCAAAACTAAAAACAGTGAGGACAGGGGATAAACCAAAGGAAAAATATGAAAGAAAAAAAAAGTAACTTCATACAGTACATTAAAAAACAAAAACAAAAAAATAAAAAACCTCCTCCTGTTTCCATAGCTTGGCATTCATTTCAATTAGCAATCATCTTTTTTTTTTAAATTGTGGAAATACCCTATAGAGGGGTTACAATTACATGGTCAAGGTAATGAGTACATTTCTTATCAAGCATTGTTGCCTCCTCCTTTGTTTCCCCTTCCCATCCCTTCCCATCTCCTGCCCCCTAAAGTTGTAAAGTTCGTTTTTCAACATAAGGACTTGTACATCTCATTGTTGCAATGGGTCTACCTGTAGCCCTATTTAAACAATTTGTTTTTTTTCCCTTCCCCTCCACAAATTATACCAACATCAAATACAGTGAAAGCTGGGGTTATACCATGGGGGAGGGAAATACAAAGCAACAAAGAAATAATCTTATAAATATGTTAGAAACAATCGCATGGAAGAAAAAAACATTTGAATACTTATCTTGGGGTTCATTTCACCTATCATCAACTTATCTGACCTTTTCTGCTTGTCTCAGACATATACTAGTTATTGCAAATAAGGGAAATCATGGGATCTATGTTTCTTTGGGCCTGGCTTACTTCACTTAATATAATTTTTTTCAAGTCTTTCCATTTCCTAACAAATGGGGCAATGTCATTCTTTCTATGGAGGCATAGAATTCCCTTGTGTATATATACCACATTTTCTTGATCCATTCATCTACTGAGGAGCATCTGGGTTGGTTCCATATTTTAGCTATGGTAAATAATGCTGCAATAAACATAGTTGTGCTGGTAGCTTTAGTATGGTCTTGTTGGTGATCATTTGGGTAAATGCACAAAAGTGGGATTTCTGGGTCATAGGGAGCTCTATGTGGAGTCTTTTGAGGAACCTTCATACTACTTTCCAAAGTGGTTGAACAAGTTTACACTCCCACCAACAATGCAGTAAGGTTTCCTTCTGTCCACATCCCCTCCAGCATCTGTTGTTATTAGAGTTCTTGATTATAGCCATTCTAGCTGGGGTGAGGTGGTATCTCAATGTTGTTTTGGTTTGCATTTCTTTTATGTCTAGGGAGGTTGAGCATTTCTTCATGTGTCTATTGGCCATCCTTTCCTCTTCAGAGAAGTTTCTCTTTAAGTCTTTAGCCCACTTATTTATCGGGCAGTGGTTTCTTTGAGCATTTGATGTTGGGAGATTTAATTTTTTGAGTTCAGGTGTATTTTAGATATGAGACCCTTGTCTATTGTATGGCTAGTGAAGATCTTCTCCCAACCCGTGGGCTTTCTATTGATCTTGCTAGCTATGTCCTTTGCCATGCAAAAGCTCTGCAATTTCATGCAATATCATTTGTCCAACCTTTCTTTGATTTGTTGTGTTTCTGGGTCTCTATTCAGAAAATTTCGGCCAGTGACAAGACCTAGGGTTTCTCCTATTCCATCCAGTAATGTTTTCAGAGTGTCTGCTTTGACTCCAAGGTCTTTGATCCATTTGGCGTTGATTCTGATGTAGGGTGATATATAAATATCTAGCTTTAGTTTTCTACAGGTGGTTAACCTATTTTGCCAGTACCATTTACTGAAGAGGCTGTCTTTCTTCCATTCTATTTTTTTTAGCTCCCTTATCGAAGATTAGATGGCTATAGGTCTGTAGGTTCATTTCTGGGTTTTCAATTCTATTCCATTGGTCCTGAGGTCTGTTCTTGTGCCAGTACCGAAGTGTTTTGATTACTATGGCTTTGTAGTAGAGTTTGAAATTTGGTATTAATATTACTCCAGCACTGTTCTTTCTGTTAAGGATCGTTTTTGCCATGTGGAGTCTTTTTTTGTTCCATATGAATTTTTGGATTGCCTCTTCTATTTCCTGAAGAATGAGATTGGAATATTGATAGGTATTGCATTGAATTTGTAGATAGCCTTGGGAAGTATTGCCATTTTCACGATGTTGATCCTTCCAATCCAGGAACATGGGCATTTTTGTCACTTTCTAAGTTCTGTTTTGATTTCCTTTTTTAGGGTTTTAAGGTTTTCATCATCGAGGTCCTTCACTTCTTTAGTTAAGCTCATTCCTAGGTATTTTATTTTTTTGTGGGGCTATTATGTATGGAGTTGCTTTCCTGATTTCAACCATGCTTTTCTCATTGTTGCCATACAGAAAAGCTATTGATTTTTGAGGGTTAATTTTATACCCTGCTACTTTGCCAGAGTTTTGCATCAGCTTGCATAATTTGGGAGTACAGTCCGTGGAATTCTTTAAATATAAGATCATGTCATCTGCAAAAAGGGAGAGTTTTACTTTATCTTTCCCTATTTGGATCCCTTTTATATTTGCATCTTGTGTTATTGCAGTAGCTAGGCATTCTAATACTCGTTCCTGAGTTAAGAGGAAATGGCTTTAGTTTTTCACCATAAGTATAATGCTGGATGTAGGTTTGTCATATACAGCCTTTATTGTATTGAGGAATGTTCCATGGATTCCTAATTTTTCCAGAACCTTCATCATAAAGGGGTGTTGGATCTTGTTAAATGCTTTTTCTGCATCTATTGAGATAACCATGTGGTTCTTATCCTTGTTCTTGTTGATGTGATGAATTATATTAATTGATTTGCATATATTGAACCAGATTTGCATCCCTGAAATGAATCCTGTTTGATCATGGTGTATGATTTTTTGCATGAATTGTTGAAGTCGATTGGCCAAAATTTTGTTATGGAGGAACCACAGAATTCTCTGAGAATTGACATGACAGAAGATAGGTCTAAAATTTAAATAATTTAAATAATTAAAATTATTAAAACTCCTCAAATGTGACACACTTTTATATATGCAGGTTATGCAACACCGTGTAAACATATTCATGAAAGTCTAGAAATTTGTCTGTACTCATCAGCTCAGTATTGGAATGAAAATTCGCCATCATTGAAGAACTTTACCTTGAATAAAAACTTAAATGTTTCAGATGTATTCTTAACTTGTAATACAACTACAATGTGAACTTCTGCTATTGAATTAATGAGTAGGATGCTATAAAGTTTGTAATCTAAGGTTGAAGTCTTCCCTCTGTTCATAATCTGTTGCTATTATTCTGTTGTATATATTCAGGGAAGATGATAGTAAGCATAATATAAAAAAGAAAAATCTAGTCAAATAGGTATCATTGTGGATAAATATATAAATGATTAGTTTTTCTTTCCTTTTTTGTGGCTCTGTGATTGGAGCTCAGGTCCTTGGGCTTGATAGATGTTCTTTTATTTGCGTCATGCCCCTACTTGTTCTTTTTCTGTTTGTTTTATTTTTCATGTAGGGTCTTGTGTTTTAGCCTGGATTAGCCTGAGATTCCCATCATCCTACCTATACCTCCCACAGAACTGGGAGCATAAACACATACCATCATGCTCAACTTGTTTGTGAGATAGGGGTCTTACAAAATTTTTCCCTAGGCTAGCCTCAAACTATAGTCTCAAGCTACTTCTGAGTAAGATTACACGCATGAGCCACCATGCTTGTTCCCTCAAAAATTACTTTTCTTATCACCCTATCATGTCTTCCTTCCACCAATTAGGAACTTCTCTTTTTGCAGACTGACTTAAGCTTCTTAGTTTGCTATGTAGAATCAACGCTCCTTCCTCTGTAATTATTTTTTGTAAAATAACTATGGATAATAACCATCATTATAATAGCTAGAATATATTGGTTGCATTATAAAATTTTTACATGTATTTTATTTATTCACCTTTTCTACATTATTTTGTAACTTATCTATGTTTATCTTTTTTTCAAATAGACCTCAACTGTGTTACTTATTCATCTTTAGATTCTTGGTGTACAGTAGTATGTCTGGGAATGTAAGTGCTTAGATAGTCTACGTATAAATGAATATTAAAATGTTGCTCTTCAATACTGGTATTAAAGATAATCCATAGATCATAATTGTGTTTTGTGTACATAGAATAAAGAAGGATCAGTGTGAGTAGAACTCAAGAACTATGAAGAAATTACAAGTTCCCTTTCTATGTTAAAGAGAATTCTATAGATATATCAGAATTGGGAAAACTGGAGTCAAATGCATAAATGTATAAAATGTTTTAGTCCATATTATTGATTGCTTTTTGCATTTATGACATAAGGACAATGTGACTGTTTTTATAAATATAATGTAAGAAATATAGGCAAAATAATCATGAAAAGACCAGTGTGAGCTAGAAATAAAATTTATTTGTCCTGGCATTTATTGATTTATTTTTACTTAACTGACTTAATGAATTATTTTAAAAGGTGTATTATTTGTACAATTTAAATTTGTTTTATCTCTCTATTAAAAAAATTATCTGCAAGTAGTCGCACAAAGGAGTTGCTGTTTAACAAAGCAGTTTATGAATGCAATGTATCTTCAGCAATTTCCCCTTTCAACATTCTCCCTACCCATCCTTCCCCTACCCACCCCTTCCTTAATTTTTTTTATTTTGTAGGATGCACATTAAATCTTCACTGTCTTCCCCTCTTCTGCTTTCCATTTGCCTACCTCTTTCCCTTTGACTCCATCCCAGACCCTTTAAGTACCAGCTTCCTAGTGTTTATTTTGTTGAACTTTGTTATTTAAATATTTTTAAATTTATATGCTTTAAATGGATCTCATCAAAACTTTGGAGCTGCATATTTAGCTCATTCAGTCATGAAAAATGTTCACTATATAATTTGTTTAAATCAGTCATCTGATTTTGTTTTTAGATTAAATGACTATGTTAATATACTCCATGAAGATTATTTCACTTATAAATTTCAGTTAAGAGATAGATATACAGATGGATTTATAAACAGGAAGACTGATAGAGCCTTGCCAAAGATGATATAAGCATATTTTCTTCAATTTTTCTTGCTTTGCTGCTAAGGTTATTATTTCCCAGTGCCAATGTTTTCTTGAATTGACCCTGTGCTTTATGTCTTGGGGAGTTTTACTCTTTGGGATGTTATACCATAACACATTTTGGGAAAGGTGAGAGGTTTGCTTTCTTTTTTAGCAAGTAGGAACAGGGTAATGGGAAAGAGAAAAGACAGGAAAACTAGTGGATTGCAGATTGGTTTCCAGAAAGGCAAGTATGGGTGTTGAGAAATTAGAAATAAATTCTGTTTAAACATCTATATTTGCATTACTTGTGAAAAGTCTTTGCTTACATTTTCTCAGAGACTTCTGGAATGAGTTGTGTCTATGTAATGTAATAGGCTTGCACATGACAGTCACAAGATAAATTGATAGCGACACCTGAAACATACTTTCAGGTACTTTCATGAGTATACCACTACTCTCTCTGTATTTTGCATTTAAGAGTGTTCCCAAACACTGCAATTTCACAGCTTACAAACTGTTAAGAGGAGAGGTTGAATATATGAATGATTAGGAGAAAAGAAAATCCCTTTTCTGAGATATGAAATGAATAGAATGAAGAATATGAAATTCTGAATCTACAGAGGGAATTTGTGGGGATTTTAATACATTCAATAGCACCATTAATATAGCTAGTTGTAGTTTTTTCCCGTGAAATAACATGTATGTGTTGATTGATGATTAAGAATGCAACTAACTACTAATTCTTAAATATTGACTAAAATTTCTTTTTTTTAATTTAGAATTCTCCATAGTTTATGAAGCGTTACAGTTTTTAAAAACATGAAAACCTTATTTATTGTACAAAACAGAGAAATAAAAGATTTCAGTCTTTTAAGTATTTTTTAAAATTCTTACTCTAGAATTTCTGCATCTTATATTTCAAGATTAGTGTGTAAGGATAGCTAAAAATGTTTGAAATAAATGGTTCAATATTGACTTAGCATTTTAAATGTGGCAATTTTAAGCTTGCAATATTGCTTTATGAACTCAATAGTTTGTACTGAGTTATTGTGAAAGACAATATTAGAATAAGTCTAAGATTAGAAAGCATCTGTTGGGCTACTCATCTAGACCTTTATTGAATCACTTAAGAAGTATTTCATTTTCTTGTTTTGTCAGCAGTATAGTTTGAACTCAGGGTCTCCTACTTGCTTGGCAAGTGCTCTGCTGCTTGAGCCACAAACCTCCAGCACATTTTGCTTTAGTTTATTTTTCCAATAGAGTCTTATGCTTTTGCCTGAGTTAACCTTAGACTATGATCATTCTATTTATGCCTCCCATGTAGCTGACATGAAGAGGTATGTTCCACAATGCCCAGCTTATATTTCCTGAGGTAGGATCTCACTAATTTTTTTTTTTTTGGCCTGGGCTGTCCATGAATCATAACTCTGCCAATTTTTACCTCACAAGTAGCTTGGTATATAAGAGAGAGCCATCATGCTCAGCCTCACCAAGTTGTATTTAATGTTGCCCTGCATATATACAAGCAGAAAAAATATATAATACCATCTTAATTCCTATTTCTGAATTACACTGTCTTGTTATGTGAAGGAACTTCAAATTGTGCATATAGTTAAAAAATACCAAATATAATGTGTGGCTATAAGAAAATATTCTAGGCAGTTTGCAAGAGATTGTTATTTAAAGGCTGCCTGCAGAGAAGCTATTCTAGATTCAAAACAATATGGTAGATGGTTTTATGAAATTTTCCATTACAAAAATCCACTTTAACCTTGCCTTTTTACTGGCACATATTGTGTTGATCTGCAGCCAGCTCTGTCCCCCAGAGTGCTTACAGTGCTGGCTTTCCAACTGGCTGCTCATAATCTCATTGATTGTCCTTTGACAACCAGTGAGTGCTCCAACAAAGAAATATGAAATAATACCAATTATTTTACAAGTTTGATCAGATTACAATTTTTTTTCTCTTGTTTTTTTTTCCTTACCTAGGTATGATATCTGCACTTACAAAAATAAGCCTTGTGGAACTTTGGGTAAGTTTAGTTATGTATTTCTTAATAAATGAATAAATACAAACAAAGGAATGCTAATTTACATTGTCTTCTTGGACCAGTGACTTTATTCTTTATTATCTTGGTCATTTGAGAGCCAGTGAAGGCAACCTGTATTCCAGGGTGTTAAAGAAAAGGAAAAAAAATCTGGGAATACTTAAATGGAAGGCATCAAGAACTATATATATATATATATATATATATATATATATATATATATATATATATATATATATATATATAATATTTATACATATTACATGTATCACATATTTACATATATTTTTATATATTTATATGTTTTGGTTAGTTGTGGGGCTTGAACTCAGTGTCTGGGCACTGTACTTGAGCTTCTCTGCTTAAGGTTAGCTCTCTACCACTTTGAGACACAGCTCTACTTTTGATTTTTAATATGGTTGTTTGGAGATGAGTCTCATGGTCTTCCCTGCCCAGGCTGGCTTTGAACTGTGATCCTTAGATCTCAGCCTTCTGACTAAGGTCACAGGAGTGAACTATCAGTGCCCAGCAAGAACAATATGGTTTTGGTACAATTTTGTGGAAAGAGTACATACCTCTGATGTAAGACATTAAGATTTTATTTAGTACCCAAATAAAAATGAAAAACAATTATAGGTGGAAGTGGAGAGAGAAAATAGAACTATCATTCTAAAAAGCATTTGCTTTTCAGAAAAGCATTTTTTGTAGTACTAGGGACCTAAAAAAAATTTGTGTGTTTTACTGGAGAACATTGCTCAAATATTGGTTGAAAGTTAACGACACAAAAAATGGGAAGGGCAGGAGGTAATGGAGGCTTTCCTGGAGGCAGGTAACTAGACAATCAGTATTATTTCAAGGAGCAGGAGCTTTTTAACTAGGATAAAATTTTTAGTGTCAAAAGGGCTTTTATAAAGACCAAATGTAATCCAGTGTAGGTAAATTTTATGGTTTCTCTAATACAAGTCTTTATACCCAGACATACATAAACACACACACACACACACACACACACACACACACACACACACACACACACACACACACACACACACACACACACACACACGAAGAAATAGCTAGGAAATAATTTCCCATGTACATCCTAATTATTTTAGGAAAATCCAATTAAAGTTAATTTTGGAGACTGTCATACGAATTCCTGAGCAATTCAGTGAAACATCTCTACAGAGAATGGAATTTCTTTTATGATTTTTTTCTTTTTGATGATTTTTACCTGTCTTCTCCTACTCTCATTTTCCTGAAGATTTATAGCTAAATAAGCAATCCATGTAGCCAGTTCCAAGCACTAGCCATGAAGAGGTTTACTACATAAAACATTTAACACAGGAAAAGCTCTCTTTGCTGAGAGAGCTTACACCAAGAGCTTACACACTTTGTAGTGTTTTTGGTTAATAAGATCAGTGGAGGGAACCCTGAACTGAAAACTAACTGAATTTGAGTTTCAGTGTTATTACTATTTACAGTTTATTTTCTGATCCATGAAGAATATCTGCCCTTTTGTTACAAGAACATTATTAAAATAATTCAAGAAGAAAATACATGTGCTTAGTTATTACTTTTTAATAATTTAATTTTAGTCAAGTTATTACTTTTTTAGTAACTTTCATGGTGTATTTTGTATTGAGTTTTGCATATTCTCTAGCCAGTTGTAATTGGCTAATTAGTTTTAAGGGTGTAAACTGTGGTCATCAAACTGAGGAAATCTAAGTGACCCAAATAGTAACCAAACTCCTATTAACACTATCACACATAACAGCTTTCACAGTTTCAATTTTATAGGGAATTCAAATAATTGAGGGAGCTATCAGCTGCACTGGACATAGATGAAAATGAACTAACTCAAGGCAGTGGTGGGAGGGAGGGAATAAGAGGGAAAGAGGAAATAGCTTATACTAAGCAAAAGGAAAGAAATGTAAATACCACCTGATGTGGAAGAAATAGTTGTAGCATCAAAGCTCATAGAATTCACAAACTATATAAACCATGATAATGACAATTTGCTTTGTGAAGGTAAAAATGTGTTTGTGACTGTACCTAATACTGTGAAATATGTGAAAGTTATGTAATCACCTAATCTCAATAAAAATTTAAAAAATGGAGGGAGCTTGTGATTATAGTGTTTAAAATATTCTCATTTTTGTTCAGATTCACATT